>NC_137471.1:68684764-69284764 GCF_964235325.1 Thermobia domestica | reverse complement strand
CAGTCAATACATTTTAACTTTAAACCCTTGGCATAATGCATTGTTATCAACAGTTTTAATATCTTTGGATGGCACTACATTCAAAGAGGCATCTTCCCACTGTACTAACACATTCATGGTTATTGTCCAGTAACCAGCAGAGAAAAACAACGTGTGGATAAATCTCGACTGCCTATGCTCGACTATGTTAATGCTCTATCTGATTGATTGCAACTATTCCCCGATTACTGAACTGAACGGTATATGGCTATATTCGATGAATGGGTTCCTGATTTATTTATTTTGTTGAAGACCATGTGTATTTGAAGGCATATGACTGATAAGACTAAAGCCACTGTCGCTACGTCTAAATAATTAGGATGTATGGGCCATCCAATATATAAGATGACTGTTCATTCAGAATACTCTTCATTGGTCATTAGAGCGCTATTCTAAATTCTGATTGGTTCTAAAGAGAACGAATAGAAGCTGTTTGGAATGGTTCTAGCAAGGATGTGGTCCTGTATGTTGGAGCAAAGCGATGAAACGAAGTTCATTATAATTTCAATGAGGATGGTAATCTTGGTAAAGATATTTGTAGCTTGAATTTCAGCCATCTTCTTTTTAAAAGCGCCTAGAAGGACTCTGAGCTTTTCATCTTTAAATAACTGGAAAAGTTTTTTAATTGTAGAACAAGAATCTTCTGGTGGGGCCACGAAAGGCAATGATGAAGGTTCAATAGAACTTCCTCGGGAGGTGAGTTTGTCAGCATGTCTTTTCCTTTGTTAAACGGGTTGGTTATCGTGGTATAGATGAAGTAGATAATGATGGAAAACCTTGATAAGTAATTTTAGCTTGTTTTACTGGAGTCCGTCTGGTTTTCAAACGTTGGATGATCGGGCAACCATGGAAGTTTCCACAATGGTCCTGTCCATAGTTGGTACATTTGCACTGTTGGTCTTTTTTTTTTTTTTTTTTTTTTTTTTGTACGATTCTCAGCACACTTAATACATTTTCGATTGGCGTAGCAGGAAGACTGAGTATGCCCTAATCTTTGACAGTTGAACCATTGGATAAAGGCATTAGGTTTGTACGGTTCTACAGAAATTTTATAGAATTCGAGGTAAGTAAGGTCGAAAATTGCTTTTGAAGTTGATGGTTTTGAAATGGTAATGAGAAATAAGGGTAATTATGTTTTGTATTTTCTCTTCATTTGTTGGACGTTCAGTACATCATAACCTTTATTTAGTAAGTCCAGTTTGATGTTATTCAATTGTGTGTCTAGTAGAAGTTTCCTAATCGGCACTTTGAAGTAGCGAACTGTATGAGAAGTGTCCGTCAAATTGGAGAACTCGAATTCTTGACAGAAATTTTCCAATGCTTTATCGTCGTCTTGATTGTTACACTGAAAGTTCATACCATTTTTAGTGATGGCACAGTATGGGGTTTCTTTGCAGTTAGAGGATGCGCCATGACTACTCTTATAAGCCTTGTCTTTTGGGTAGTCATAAATGTAGAAGGACTTGGCGATGGTGCTTAGGCTTGAGCAATGGTGAGATGAAATTCATCTGTAACTTCCGTTGTTTTCACTTCCGGACGTCCAGACAGAGACTCAAATTTATTGGATGTTGCTACTGCTGATGACATCGGTGGAGTAGTAGATTTGCTAGTCTTCTTTCGAGATTGAAAACCATCGTCCTGTGTTGGTGTTTTGCTCATGTTGTCATTAGTTTTAGTTTTAGCTTCAGTGCTCTCATTTTGCAGGGATTGAGAGATGAGCTCTCCTTTCATAGCAACTATCATTTGCATGAAGTGAGCAACTTCCGGTAAACATTGAATGTCTCTCATAACCACACTCTCGTAAGGAGAGAGAATTCTTCATAGTTGGAGAACGTGAATGGCGTTTTGAGATCCTGTCTTTCAGTGGTTTGCCGATACGCAAGGCGAAGTGCCTCTGAAGTGAGGATATCATTGGCGTCCTTTGATACTAACTTACAATGTGAAGAATGAGTAAAGCTTCTCATGCATTTTGTTTTCCGGGATTATTATCATTATTATTATTTTTGTCTGTCATAGCGAAACTATAACCGCTGTAATAGCAAAGCTATAGCCACAAAGTCGGCCTTACAAAGATTTTAGAAGCAAAGATTTACCATCAAATGATACCACATAAAAAGCGAGAGTGTCACTAAATAAAGCCCAGTTGCAGTAGCATTTATTGTATAGTCCCAGGAAACGTAACGATCAATTATATTATACACTTTATATAACGGAAAGGCGTAAGCGAAACCAATAGCGCTTACGTTTTTATGTAAAAGATCCAACAATATAAGAGTGTCGTTTACGCCATTTGAACATTTCTTACTGGAGAAAAACTATTAGAGATAGAATTACAGCATTTTGTCAGATGATAGAGTAAGGTTTGAAGAGTCTCCAGGCACTTTTTTTTTTTTAAAATTTGCTCGCTTACGTCTATACGTCATATAAGCGACAATATGAAATATACAAGAACTGTGTAATGCCAATGGCTACATTAGCAAGATTATTCCTTTTTTTGTACAGATCAATATTTACCGGAAATCTGAGGTTGTAACATACTATAGTCAAGAAACCAGGTTCGGTAACAATAACTAACTACCTTACTCAAACATCTTTTTTATCACATGACGTTCAGTTTCACTGGCTTGTAATAGAGTATAATCAATTGCATGCAGCTGTGGACATATTCAGCCGAAGGTCACCTTTTTGTAACAATGTTCTGAAAAAAAAAAGGAAAATAAAACTTACTTGTTTCGCTTTTATTATTATCTCTTTTTGTTGTTTTTGGTTTTGCATGTCTCGTACATTTCTTTTTTTCTTTTTTTTTTTTTTTTTTTTTTGGCTGCATCTGTGTTTGATAACCTGAAGCACATTAAAAACATTATTAAAACAACTGAGTTTCGTTTCACAGTATGAAACTATTGCGGAGCTCCAATCTATGCGAATTCAATACTCAAACTTACAGTAGTACAGCTAGAAACGCTGGCTGGAATAGAATACTATATCAAATATAGATTCTACTCTTCGGACAATGAATCCATATCTTACTGTGGATTTATATCAAACCGGAAGAGGTTATTAATGTTTATCACTTCCCATTACAATAAAAATTATAAAATCAGAGGTGAATCATATTTTCAGAACTGAATTCACCTATATATATATATATATATATAATCTACTTGTCGCTATTTCCGTTTTATTCCATTATGTGATCAGTATTGCAATCGAAAAATCGTAGATTTTCACCACTTCCGGTTTGAGCAGAAAGATAAATGTCAAGACAAAATTCACTCTGAATTGGTTTCAAATATCGTTTCTTTGCAATCACATTTGAAATTTTGTTCTTGGAAATACGAATTGAAACCTAAACTAGTAGGAAATTCCACAATCACGCCTGGTTTTGAAAGAGTGTTACGTGATGATTTTTTTTAATGTTCTCATGAGACGCTGAATCGATTGCTGCAATCCGTTTATTGTTTTCTATTATCGTTTCTGCTCTATGTCGATCAGTGTTACAACCGGAAATGGTTGTTTTCTAGCACTTTCAGTTTTAATTGAAGATTAAAGGAAGAGATGGTACCTATTCTTGAGATGCTGAATCAATTGCAAGAAACAGCTATTCGATATCTCTTTCCGTTTTCGCTCTATGGAGATCACTGTTAAAACCAGAAAGACTAGCAAATTTCAACCACTTTGGCTTTCAGTAGTGTGTTGCGGGTTTCCTTGTGACCAGGAGTGAAAGTGAAGGGGAACGCGAGAAGATGCAATCCCCCTACCTCGAAAAAATATGTACGGCGTCCCCCAGTTTCTAAAAAACTTACAATGGGCAAAGGTAAGCAGGGGGAACGGCGTGACGTCATACCACTACTTACCGTTCCTTACCTTTTCAGACCCACTTCTACCCATGCTTGAGACATTGAACCGATTGAAAAAAAAAAAACTCTTTTTCGCAGTTTGTTACGTTTTTTGCTCTATGAAGAGAAACGTTCAAACCGGAAATGACTAATTTCAATCACTTCTGATTTGAATAGCAAGATAACGAAAGAGATGAACCTATTCTTGGGACTATGAATCGACTCCGCTTCTCGAATTTTATGTATTCAAGTTTCATATGTGGACATTGTAATTGGACAGTAATGTTTGTTGTGTCAAAAAAAAAAAATAAATAAATAAATAAATAATTAGATCTCTAATTTGTAATCTATTAGTTATAGATTACTATAATTTTTAAAAAATCTGTTTCATTATTAAAAATGCAATATAGTTCTAATCACATTATTTTATATTACTGTAATATATTCCTTCAATCGGCACGTTCAAAAACATATGTCTATTGTCGACGAATGTGATATCACGCAATCATTTTTGATTGTTTCAATGGCACAATTACTGTTATTCTTGTTGAAGTTATTGTTGATTGGCAATGGGTAAACGTTGCAAAGCAACGACAACAGTCTTTTAGCACAATTACTATATATTTTACTCGAATTCAACTCGCATTTTAAATTTTGAAGGAAAAATTTAGTGGGAAAAGTATGTCAGGGAGGAGGACGGTGAACAAGGTTATGATGGATGGATAGTTTCAAAGCAGAAAATCACTACATGAAGATGAAAAGGCCAGCTGAAGATCGTGGTGCAAGGAAGCTTCTCACAGTCAGTTGTGGCGCGTGACCTTTAGTGATATCTACTAAGTCACCTTCAATATCTATTACATATATATATATATATATATATATATATATATATATATATATATATATATAGAGAGAGAGAGAGAGAGAGAGTCGAATGGAGAACTTCCTCTTTTCTTTCAGGTCCACTAACTATCAAGTGGAAAGAATATTCTAAAACGCTCGATGACTGCGTTTTATATTCATACAAGTTTGTAGAGCAAACATGAAGTAATATTGCATTTACATATGTCGAATATGTCATTGAACGTAATTTCATTATGTTTCAATTTATACTGATAAGTAAACGTACGTGGCGTACGTAAAAACGTAGATTACATGTGTAAATCCTCTAGTTTTTGGACTTAACGTACAAGTGTATAGCTGAAAAAGTATATTTTATACGTACTTTCCGTATAACTTTTCCGAATAATCGTACTTTCCGTACAAACGAAAGAACTGAATATAGGCGGTCAGGATCTCACATACATATGGACATATGTAACATATGGATGACATATGTAACATACGTATATGTATGTAATATACGGAAGACTGTTAGATGTTATTCTGCAACGGCATGATGCAATATCTAAGCCGGAAAAGTATTTAGTACATAGATAACATATGCTGCGCACTGATTTCCGCAGAAAACAAAAGGATTTCGTATATTTGTACAATATACTGTGGTGAGGAAAACGGATTTTTCTCAGTGTATTGCTGTATGTAGTATTGGTAAAACAGTACTACATTATCTCACTATAAACATATCCCTGCTTGTAAGCAGATTAAAGAATGTGAAATCAAAATTTATATATTTAATGACTATTTTTGCTCTTCTATTTTCGAGCAATGGTAAGGGAGAAGACAGTATTATGATCTTGAAAAGAAATCAAGTTCGAGATATCAACGGATCCTCATGTTTCATAGACCCAACAAGCCGAAAAACTTATTTTTGAAAGTCTGTCTGTCTGTTTGTCCCCAATGTAAACGCGTTCACACCACTGAAAATCGTAGCGTTCAACTTATCTACATGAAATTTTAAGGCTAAGATTTTTTATATATATATTATCCAGAGGAGCCTTTCGAATTTTCTTCCTACTTTTAAAATTAAGGGTAGTTTACTGAACAGTGAAAATAAAAATTCGATTTCCTCGAAAACGGCTCTATCGATTCTGTTTATATTTCAATATTTAATGAATAACTCTGTACTGTAGTATAAGCCATTTCTCTGATAAAAATCAACGAGTAGTACCTAGATACTTTATTCCTGAGGGTAAAGTTTCTCTGATACTTTTTTTTAAAAAAAAACAACTCTCGCGATTTTGCTTATAATTCATAAACAATTATTTCATTAAAAACCTGACAAAATGGCATATTAAAAACTTGGTAACTTAGTTGGTCTGAAAAATATAAGAGGGTAGTTTATTGTTGGATGATTTTTTCCGGGTAGTTTTCTCAAAATTGGCTAAGGCGTGTTTCATCATATTTCATAAATATTTTATTAATTACTGACAAAATGACATAACTTATTCGTTTTGAAAAAAAAAAAGGATAGTTTATCTTGCACAGAGAAAAATCCGATCTCCGGACAGCAATATATTGTACAAATACAAGGTATCCTCTTGCTTACTATAGAAATCTGTACGCATCATACGTTATCCGTATGCTACATAGGCACTGCTCTTAGATGTTACATCAAGCCGTTGCAGGATACCTGACATCTAACAGTTTTCCGTATATCACATACACATGTTATCTTCGTCAGCTATATGTTATATACGTCCATTTGTATGTGAGATCCTGACCGCCTATATTGTTTCATACGGAAAATACGTATAGATGGAACACTTATATTGAAAATATTATAAAACATGCGTTTTCAGTTATACGTCTGCTGTACGTTAAGTCCAAAAACTACAGGAATTAAGCATGTAACCTATCTTCTTAAGTACGCCACCTACAATTTTTTTTTTTCTGTGTGGGAGCTGACTTCTTCTGGACGATTTCCTCAAAAACGACTCAGGCCATTTTGTTTATATTTCATAAACATACATCTCTCCAATAACTTTCTATAATGTTCCATAAGTTACTTCTTACTAAAATATCCACTCTTACTCTCGAGAGCGAGTTTTCTTATGGATGAAGTTTTCCGAAATCACTACTTAATTTTGTTCGTATTTCACAAAAAAAGAAAAAAAAGAAGAAAAGAAAAGAAAAGAAAAAAAGAAAATTATTAATAACTTCTACAAATCATGACTTAGTTTAAGGTATTGGGGCAAGAAAATATAGTGCGATGGTTCGTATCTTTTATTCTTTCTTCATCTTAAGATTTTTAGTCTACGCTAGGCATAAGTGTTGGAACTGTAATGGAACGCCTATGGTTTTCCGCCTATGCATCTGTCTACCGATAAATTTCATAGCAAAATCTATGAGACGGAGTGAGAAATTGTTTTTTCTGATATGGATTTAGCGTCCCATGAATAGGTAACATCTCCGTTCTTAGTCTTCTAGCCAACCGGAAGTCATATTAGCCTACCATTCTCAGTTTCAATGTTTATCTCCATAGAATAAACTCTGTCCAAGTATAAGAGAAACGGTTTTCTGATATGTATTTAGCGTATCAAAAATAGACTGGTTGGCTTCTGTATAGCCCGCTCACCCCAGTTCTTTGTCACCGGAACTGGAAGAGTCACTACTACTACTATTACTACTAACTACCACTACTACTACTGCTATTACTACTTATACTAAAGCTTCCTTACCACAAGATTTACATCTTAAATCTTTATAACATGCGATTCCAATTCATTATGAACTAATATGAATCGTTAGAATCACTATGATTCGTTAAAAATCACTGGGGGGAGCGGGCTATACTCAATCCGACTGGTTTCCTAATATGTATTTAACGTATCAAGAATAGATCGTATTTAATATATCAAAACCATACATACCTCAATTTAACTCGTTTCACTCGACAGTAACCAAAACTGGTTGTGAGATCAACTGCAACTCCTGGTTTCAGTGTTGATCGCCATAGAACAAAAACCTGTAATAGGTAGCCACAAACGGGAGGGATATATATATTTGGCTTTAATGTCACAACAATAGGTCTTATGTCTCAGTTGTAACCAGAAGTTTTATAATTCTACCATTTCCGGTTTGATATTGATCGCAAGAGGGGAAGAGCAGTAAGAGAGCGTGATAACCATTTCTTTCGTATATGAATTTCGAGTTCAAAAATGAAATCCTTCAGTTTAACGTCCCACAATTATGCTCTTTAGGCTAAGGGAGACGGATGATTAAGGCAAGTGAATGATGATGGAAGAATTTGGTAGAATGAGAAAGTAGGAGGAAACGGGAGAACCCCGAGAAAATCTACTTACACAATATTGTCCATAGATTTTCTTGGCCGGGAATAGAACCAGGAGCCCCACGAGTCAGAGGTAAGCACCCTACCACTGAGCCACTTGCCCCCTTATTATTCAAAGAATAGGTTCAATTTTTAGGTTAGGTTTCATCTCTCTATTGAAATAAAAGAAAATAGTAGTACTTCACTTCCAGCTTTAATATTGAATGTTCAAATAGCAAAAACGGAAACAGATAAGCAGATTTTTTTAAGCACAAGCGTTGACGGAAATTCCCTACTTTTGAAGAGAAAATATGACTGTTCGAGAATATCTTTACGCTGAGAGCTATGTCTCCCTCTAGCTTTCTTTTTTTTTATTCTTTTTGCACATACATCATACTGTCAGTTTTTCGTGAGCCGTTGTGGAAATAATACTTTTTTGCTGGGAAAAGCCGACACTGTGTGAGAATTTATTTGTATTCATTTTGTGACCATACTATAATCTTCGGTTATGTAATTGTGACAGGCTCGTATACAAGGAGGGTCTAGGGGGCCAGCCTCCCTAAATTTTTACCGCCCCCCTAAAATTTTCACGGTAGGCTTGCAAATGAACTATATATAATATGGTGATGAACTAAAGTATGGTTGGATCGGCCCCCCCTAAATTTTTGTTCTGACTACCGGCCTGAATTGTGATCAAAATGGAGTATGAGAAAGAACAATGACGTATTTCAGAATTGTTTTAGAAAAGCTTTAAAAAGGGTGATTCAAGGTTATGTGCATAGGAAGCTTCTAAAATACGGTTAATCCTCGTCACCGCGTGTGGTCTTGTTAAAAAATCTCCACGCAGTTGTTAAAAATTCAACAACTTCACATAAGAAGGTTTACAGCGTACCTACAATAGAAATTATTAAAATTTTTAAATTCTTCATAAATAAATACATTAATGTATCTGTAGCGAATATCTATCTTGTTTACCTCAACCATAGGTTGGTGGGCAACATGAAAATTTTAAAACTTCTCTCTCCCTTAAGAGAGCTGTGAACTAAATAAAATTCGTTTAAAGTAGAAATTTATTGCCATTTATATTCAGATTGAGGGAATCCCCTTACCGAGTGTGGATTTGATACAAACAAAATATGTGTGCTTGAGTACCGTCCGAAAAATATCTAGGCTTATGTTCCATCTTAGCCTCTTACATAAAATAGTCAGAAATATTCGACCGGAAGGGGATATTATTATTAGTAGAAGTAGTATTTTCTTTCTATCTTGCTCTGTAGAATACGCGTTCACTTCTTACTCTGACAATATCTCTATACACATATACATGTTTCTCCACTCCCTTATAATCAGATGCCAATACAAGATGCAGATAACCCGCCCATTCATTATTTGTCCATTTGATTAAAATACTTCAATGTAATTGCAGTTTTCTTCTTTACATAAAAAAATAAATTATTTAGACTTTTACTCTCCTTCTCTCTACACACATGCGTAAATGATCTTATGGTAGAGTATACGACCCAATACCACCCTCTGAGAAAGCCTGGAAATGTGTGTATTAGAATGGGGCATTTTACCCTGTTCTCTTGTTCAAATGCAATTATGATACATTGTTTCAAACAATCGTTTATACGATTTCTTCTAGCTTCGGTTCAACAATCAAGTTGCTAGAAATGACATGAGACTTTTTTTTTTTTTTAATTTCAGTAAATGATTCCTTCGTCCCCTTGTCCTTTCAGCAAAACTATATACTTTATAAGTTCATAGCTTCTAAACATATGAAACACTCCTGCACAAACATATAAACAGGTTAAAATGGCAGAGGTGTAAGCAATTTTTTTATATTTAAAAAAAAAAAGGATAAACTTAGGTACAGAAACCAGCTCTAGATAAGCCAATCTATTAAAAAGAAACGTAAATTAGAGCTTCATTCACCTGTCCACAGATGACTTATAAAGGAAACAGCTGTTTTGTTTCCAAATTTATTACACCACATTTTCCTTAATTTCTGAGAAGGAAGAAAATCTGACTTGCACCTCTGCAATTTTAACCCATCCATATATTGTTGCAATATAAAAAATTAAGAAAACTAAATTTTTTCTACTTTGATAGTATATAAAAGACACAGTGAGAAGGGTTACACTCAGTAATAATTTCAGATGATTTCCTCAGGGAGGTGAATTTCAATACACTAGGGGTCAAAAGTAGTATTACTAAACTACTGGGAATCTATATTGAACACGATACGATATATAGTCCAGGGGGATTTTATGGCTCCCTCCATACAGGAAATCCCTCCACGGACCACCCACTGACTTACTGCAACATCCATCCATCTACCTAAGTACGTCATTTCTCTCTGTTATATCTATTGAAACAGAAACTAATAAATCTATCACATTTGGTGATAAATCTATCATAATATTTGATTCTCTATTAAATTGAAAGTTTAACGTTTTCTCAGAATATGAAACGAAACTAACTTGTTTTGGTAGCAGTATTTTTATATTTGGAATGTTAAGAACCAAAGTTAATGTTTTTATTATTATTATTATTATTATTATTATTATTATTATTATTATTATTATTATTATTATTATTATTATTATTATTATTTTGCAAAAGCACGGAGGATGTTAAGCGATAACCTGTACAATACAGTAATAGCATAGCCTTAGTCTGCTGAGGTATTCTTATGTTGAAAAGAGAGTAAAACGAAGAATGCAGGCATTAACTTATCTTGACTCTCTTCAGACCGTCCGGGACTTGAAACGTGCAAGAGTGCATCACCGCAGAAGCAGCCCATGAAGGAACCTCAGGTCATCCTTTAAATATCATCATTGAGCTGTGATACAGATACAACAATTACCGCCCCTGGCAAATTTGACTTGATATGAAATTCAATCGTCTACATAACATTGATTCTATTGCATCCACACCAAGTGATCAAGCAGAAGCTTCGAAGAATATCTTCATCAATTGGAACAACAACGGCATCATCGAGTGTTCGTATCCTATCCTAATAGTTAAATCTCTTTTCCCTTTTCCCTCTTTTACCTTCCACCCAATCTAGTTACTATTTTATCATTTGAAATTTTTGAGATTCATTTATGCATTGAAGTATAACCTTCCACAATATTAGTTCCCTGTGAGTTGTCATTCTCTGATCCCCTTAACATCCCCCTTAGTTTGAGTAATTTATGGTAATTTATGACTAAGTCGTAAGTCAATATTTGAGATAATGGAATTGACATTCTACACCTGGACAATAGAGACAAGAGCAGTAGCTACTACTATAAGACACAAAAGAATGCGCAACGGCAGTGTGGAGGGCACTGTAAGGAAAGAAACAAGAGATTTATTAAATCAATTGCAAAGTTTCTCGATTTTCAAACATTGATGCGTCAACACTGATAAGGGATATGTGTGGCTGAACAAGGTAACAAGTGCCACCGGAAAATTGTGCAAAGAAAGAACTATAAAATAAATACAGAAGGTCGATCCGCGTATATGTGTTCAATTTTACACCCGTACCCCTGACCACAGAAGCGACCGAACCAAGTGGTTAAACGCGTGTGCTATACCTGGAGGTCCATTCTATCGTCTGCCAAGCGAAACTGTGTATCGTGTGCACCATGGCTCCAAAGGTGAACCGTTTTTGGAAGGGCTACGTAATTGGACTTTTCCACGCCAAATATTCGGTTTCTAAAATTCAAAAGCAGTGCAAAGAAAATGGTTGTGCATTGGGTTCGACGACTATCAAGAACATAATCAAACAGTATAAAAAAGAAGACATACCAGGTAAGCATTCACCCACTAAGGGGTCGAGGAAGCGAGCGTGTACCACAGTGACTCCACAAGTAGCTCAGAAGTTACGGCGAATGGCCTTACAAGAAAATCCCCCTCCGCAACGTGTGATGGCAGCTCGACTCCACATACCACAGTCAACTGTTAACCGAGCCCTGAGTGATTAAACCTCCGGAGGGTCTTTAAAAGTCATGGACATTACCTAAGTGCGGCCCATCGCCGTGAGAGAAAGACCAACAGCAGGCGCCTCTATGAACGCCATCTATCTGGGAAAAAGTGGAAGTTTGTGGCCACACTAGATAAAGCATGGGTATATCTATCAGATTGTAGCAAAATTCGCTCGATAACTTACACTTCGCGAGATGCAAAAAGCCGTCCTGCGTTCATCCGTCATTGCAAAGCAACTTTCTCGAAAGGATTTATGGTTCGCCGGTTACTCTTATCAGGGCAAGTTAACAATTCGTCAGGTCCCTAAAAACTGTAAAATCAACTCTACATTCTTTCAGCAACATATACTGACCCCAATTTGTACAGAAGATCTGCCTCGTTTGTATGGGCATGCCATAAAGCAAGTGTCTGTGCATATGGATAAGGCCTCCTCACATACATCTCGTTCTACCCAGAACTTTCTAAAGCAGATGGAGACAGACACCGGTATTCGTGCTATTCCATTTCATGATATACCCGTGAAATCGCCAGATGCCAGTTTCATGGATTTCTGCGGGTTTAGTCTACTGAAAAGGGCACTTTCTTTTCGTCGTGTCACTACTCTCGGGTGCCTGTGGAAAGCCTGCCGGGAGGAATGGGAGAAGATTCCACTTCCTGTACTTCGTCGTAGTCTTTTACAGTGGAAGTTACGGTGCAGGGCTATTGCCAGAACACATGGCCATCACATTGAGGGCAACCGATGGTGGTCCCATGGATTTTCATAAGGTTAGTGCTATTTCAAAATTGGACACATATACACGGATCGACCTTCTGTAAATGAATAAATAAATATTATTTTGGATTTTGTTCTGATAGATATATTTATATTTTTATACACACTGCTAAGAACAACACAGGTTAGGTCTACTAACTATTTTTAATAGCTGCAGAGTTGTTTAAAAATCAATTTAAATGAACGAAGTATGATGTGAAATCAATGAGAACTGCATATTGAAATACAATTGAATCGTTGAAGTGAAATCCTTGAGTTTTACGTCACACGGTTATGCCGCTTAGGCTAAAAGAGACGGTGACGATGAGAAATGAATGAAATGGTGGAATGAAGAAAATGGGGAAAAAACGGCAAAACCCCGAGAAAACCCACGCACACGGTGTTTGCTTACTGCAAAGTTCACTTTGCGCGAGCTGGGATCGAACCGGGACACCATGCACCACAGGACAACACTGTACCACTGAGCCACCGTGGCCCCAATTGACTCGTTGAGTTCGAAAACCAGTCATCTCCATCGAAACTAATTTTAGAGAAGAGACAAACAAAACTAAATTAGTCAATATGCATCTCACATATAGGGCTGTTTTCAATTAGGACCGTAGAAACTGCCATATTCTACGACTAATTTTATTAAACCAAAATTAGAAATCACTTTATTTTTTTTTTACCATGTGACCCAAAATTAAGGGAGTTATGAAGTTTTAAAATTTTCAAACAGCCTCCATTTTGAAAGTATGATAGATCGGATGCGATATTTGTAATATGAATTAACTGGCCAAATTTAATTTCAATTCATTCGCTTTTAAGGAAGTTACTGTATCCATTATATACAAAAAAATGGATTCTACTGTTATAGAAATAGATGAATATCATGAGATCTCCGCAATAGGTATATTAAAAATTTCTTGCAAGCTTACTACAAATCAGCAATTATAAGGAGATCGCTGGCAAGAGGATGTAATAAAATGGGGGTCGTGATAGGAATTAGGTTGAGAATAACTGCAATAGAAGAAGCCTGAATGTCGATGTCCCATTGAAAATCCCGTTATACGGCCGCATGCTCCAATTATGTGGCACAACCGGGAATCAGGAACAGGATGCATCAAATTAGGCACTACAACCATTTGACTACACGGCAGCTACATTGTATCTAATCGATTGACAAATGAAATAAAACTACGAGGGCCATCCGGAAAGTGGTACCCGTTTGCGCCGCATGAAGCGCTGCCGACTCGGGGACCCGCTGGGTAAGGTCAGACCGCGTCAGTGGCTTGTCTGCCTGCTCTGTGAGAGGTTGCGTGACGCTAGCAGTGCCTGTGTTGTGTCTGTGCTCGTTTATAATGATTAAACGAATTGAGAACCCCGCCAGTTGTGAAGTGAGGGCCGTGATTAAATTTCTTAATGCACGAAACGTTCGACCTTGTGAAATTCATCGCCAATTAAAGGAGGTGTATGGAGACAATGTGGACGAGTAGTCTGTTCGGCGCTGGTGTCGCAACTTCAACCTGGAGAGGAAAGTACACACAACGAGGAGCTTTCAAGGAGGCCATCTGTCATTACAGACGAACTGCTAAGGTCAGTAGACGAATGCGTGGGGAACGATCGGCGCGTCACAATTGATGAACTCTGTGAACATTTTCCTAGTGTGTCTCGAACAATTGTTCATGAAATAGTCAAAGACCATCTGCATGATTACATATCTCAATACGCTGGAGGCGGAGGACTATGACGCTGGAATACAAAAACTCGTCACACGGTAGTATGACAAATGCCTCAATTTGCTTGGTGATTATGTGGAGAACTAGTGTAAAGTATGCTCTTTCGAATAAAAATGTGTATATTTGTTAATATGTACTACTGTGTCTTTATTGCACAAACGGGTACCACTTTCCGGATGGCCCTCGTACATTAGACAACTTTAGAAACTTAACTTCTAAAGGGTATAAATTTCATTTTATTTATTAAAAGAAGAAAAGAAAGAAAAGAAAAGAAATATTTTCTTCTGGAAAGTTAACGCAAACGCTATTGTGAGAAGATGCTGTTAAATTTACAGTTTTATCCGCCAGAGTTCTTGCCCGGGGGTCGCAGAATTGAAGAAGCTGGGAAATTATGTTTTTGGAAAGCTCCTCGGGCAGTCTTTTTGAGCGAAGCGGCGTATTCACTTGTTGAGCAGGGCGGTCTCCCAGTTAAGAAAAGCTAGACAAGACCTCTGTCTTAATTAATTAGATTGCCTCGGTAAAGCACCAAGCATAAGCATGGTCTCGTTCCCATCCCCCATAGCATCATTTCTTCTATCCTCTGTATTCTCGGTCAGTGAATCGATGGGGCTTCTGCCTTGTTCATAAGAGAGCACAATGTAATTGGACAAGAACGTTCATAGTGAGAGGCCGACAATTCCAATTTTCAAGTTGAGTAGAAAGGATCTTTTATTATATTTTTTCCTCCCGAGAAATTGGCAATAGAAAGAAGGAAAGTAAGTAAAGCGTTGAGAACATTGTTTTTCACTTTATGTTATGGCAAACTGCAGTTTTTCAGTTAGTAAATATAAAAATAAAGCCAATGTATGTTTAGACAATTAATAGTATTGCATTTAAGACAGTTAAGACAAGAAGTGCATTTAAAATTCACTTTGTAATGGCCAGGGCCGTGCTGTGGGTGGAAGGCGAGCGGGGCGACGGCCCCGGGCGCCAAAGTAAGGAGGCGAAAAATTAAAGAGAAAAAAGGAAAAATATAGGAAAAATTGCTTGGAATATATGTTTGGGGACGCCGTCGTATACTCTCGCCCCGGGCGCTGGTTTTCCACGGCACGGCTCTGGTAATGGCTGAAATATACAATAAAATTAACTTACCGAAGTTTTTCTATTTTATATCCTATCCTAATCCTAAACCGAGCGAAGTAGCTCAAGTGGTAGAGCGTTGGCTTCGCATTCGGGAGGTCGTGGGTTCGAACCCCGCTGCCGACCATCCTGACTGAGGTTTTCCAGGGTTTCCCTCAGTCCTACCAGGCAAATGCCGGGATGGTACCTACTAAAACAGGCCCTGGCCGATACCTTCCCAAATCCTTTCCATTGTTATTGTTGTTGTTGTTGGATATCCAGTGTAAAATGGCCTCTGAGCTGTATCTGGTGATCGTTAAATAAATAAAATAAAATAAAATAAAACCTAATCCTAACTACATATAAAACTACATGAACTCACTCACTGACCGTGGCCCCTTGTAGCGTAGTCGTTAACGCTCTCGCCTTCTGTGCGAGCGGTCCCGGGTTCGATTCCCGGTCGGAAAAAGTGTAAAAACGCTTTTTTCACGCCAGCCACCCTGAATGAGGTTTCCGTGGGTTCTCCTCATTCAAATGCCGGTATGGTGCCTAAGTTATAGGTCCCAGACCGCTTCCTTCCTTCCCTTTCTCCGGATATTGTGCTTGCCGAGGGATGTCATCCCTCAAACGTGCCAGGCTAAATGACCATGGATGCCGAAAGCCCAGAAATCTAAATCCTAAATCACTCACTGACATAAAATAACGGGTACTTCCGGTTCACGTGGAAAGTTGAAATTCGGCATGATTGTAGTTTTCCGGAACTAATTTACAGGAAAATTGCAAAAAATTAATATTTTTAATTTTGGGGGGTTTCAAGGGGGAAGATGAAGAAATTCCTGTTATTTAATTGGATCTTTTTTGGACCTTAAATCTTATATTTTAAGTACTTTGAATCGGAATAAAAACTTGAAATTCGGTATGCTAGTATGTTTTCGTTAGCGTTACCTAAGTAAATCAACAAAAATAAAAATTTCTCACTTTAGAATGGTTTTATGGGGAACTGATAAATGTTTCCCATGTTATTTATATGGGACATATTCTAAATACACCTCAAAATGTTTAGGTACTTCCGGGCAGAATTAAAATGTTGAAATTTGATATGACTGTAGTCTTCTTGGACTAATCCGAGGGAGAATTACCAGAAGTGATTTTTTTAAGAGGTTTAAAAGGGAGATGAAGAAATATTATTTAAATGTGCGTTTTCTTGGGATACAAAACCTTATCTTTTAGATGGTTGAAATAGGAAAATAAACTTGAAATCCGGTAGAGTTGTAAGTTTAAGAGATATGAGTCTGTAGGCCCAGCAAACTTTGGTGTCTGGGGGCGAATCCCTCAGCTGGCCAAATTCAAAAAATATTAAAAGGAAACGCAGGAAATTCACTGCTGATGCAAAGGTTAATACATAAGAGATGCGAGATCGCAGGCCGATCAGACGCGTGCGTCTTGAGGCAGAACTCTCAGCTAGCCAAAGGCTAGTACAAATATAAAGCTGTAGGTATATGTTTGTTTATATGTTGTTTTCTATAGAAGTCAACACCGTTAGCCTGCTATACTTTTAGGTAAGTACATGAAAGAAACCGAAGGTTATTTAGAATTAGAATTCAAATTGTTGACTGTCAGATAGGGCCTACCTCGCTTACTATTTTTTTAAATCCCAAAACATCATGCGGAACTTAGGAAGAAAACTCAAGCATCTACCACATTTTGTATGGACCTACACGTAGGTAAAATCCACATATAAGCTTCTGCATTAGGCTGTTAGCTACATTGGACATTAACACACGTACGGTAGATAGCAATAATGAATATAAAACACAGTGCATATTGAAGTTATGACAAGTTTATTATGCATGAACTTAACAAAGGAATTAGGGAAGCTGTCCATCTTGAGCGTCTACTAAACTTACCAACATATAGAGATTACGTGCTAGAGTTCTTATCGTACATATTTATCCAAAAACTATGATTCAACAAATCTTTGACCAGAGGAATGGTCAAATATTGCTAGCTACAAGTGCAGATAAATATGCAGAAACTCGTAACTGTAATAACCATATGATGTGATCCAATACTGAGCTTAAGAGCGTATACTGAGTAATGAAACGTGAGTAGAAGGAACATAGTTAGAAAGAGATTGTGTTGCACAAGAATTAGCTGTTTGCCGAACTATTACGTGAGAGTGGTGTCTAAGCCAGTTCGTTTTAAGAGGTATTTCACGTAACCATTTACATTAACCAAACCTCCGTTATAAACTCTCATTTTCCAACCTTCTATTAAACGTGCGATGCATAACGAGAAGAATGCCTCTGCCTCTTAATACTAATACTAGTAACAGTTTCTGTAGAAGTGTGATAACAGTTTTCTTATCTTATATATCGATTCAAAACGAAGTTTCCGTCCCGCTTATGAGGAGCTTTTAATAAGCTGTTGTCACAAAATGTTGATTTTTTATGTTTCAGTTGTGGCAGAATTACTGTCTCAGTCGCTTTGAAACTACCACTGAAAACGACTGCCAGAAAATTATAATGAAGTGTTCATAAAGATTAATTTTGTCTGTTTAATTAGAAGTTTATTATCTATGTATGATAATCAGAAACTTCTTTTTAAATCTTTATAATGGTAAATTATTAACCTAAGTTAAAAGAAGAAAGTTTCACTTTGCCATAAAATGCAATGGAAAAATAAAAAAACTGAAGTTTTCACATGTGGAGTTTTTTTTTTTTTGAAAAAATTGCAATTTCATGAAGTGTACATGAAGTATATAAATCTTAATAACAGAAGACAAACCTCTGTCAGTCAGAGGATCATGCTAATTCCTAATAGTAAACAGTTACTGTAATTCCTAATAGTAAACAGTCACTGTAATTCCTAATAATAAACAATCAAACTAATTTCTAATAGTAAACAGTCACGCTAATTCCTAATAGTAAACAGTCACACTAACTCCTAATAGTAAACAGTCACACTAACTCCTAATAATAAACAATCAAACTAATTTCTAATAGTAAACAGTCACGCTAATTCCTAATAGTAAACAGTCACACTAACTCCTAATAATAAACAGTCACACTAACTCCTAATAATAAACAGTCACACTAACTCCTAATAATAAACAGTCACACTAACTCCTAATAATAAACAGTCACACTAACTTCTAATAATAAAGTCACACTAATTCCTAATAACAAAGTCACACTAATTCCTAAGAGTAAACAGTCAAACTAATTCTTAACAGTAAACAGTCATGCTAATCCCTAGTAGTAAACAGTCACGCTAATTTCTAATACTAAACAGTCACGCTAATTCCTAATAGTATAGTCATGCTAATTCCTAATAATAAACAGTCACACTAATTCCTAATAATAAACAATCACGCTAATGTCTAAGAGTAAACTGGGAAATTTGGGGTAAAATAGGGCAATGTTCCTTTTAAAAATGCCGTTTTTAAAATTTCGCCAGCCACTGGAACAGCCCTGCCTAAAGGTACCAGACTATAATCTATCTTGAAACATACTATGGTACATAGTCAATCAAGTTTTATTGCAGTTGTTACTAAAGAAAAGAATGTTTTTTTCAGTCCTGTTTGACAATACCAAATTTCATACATTATTAGGGAAAAAGTAGGATATAAAATAAAAAATACTCAGTACTATTCGTCTTACTAATGTGGTTCATACGTCTTTCTCTTTAGAATGAGACAAGGTTTCGAATGTTACCATGAGAATGTATTCATAATATACGGAAAAAGGCAAATTTGGAATACGTATTAAATTTTCCCTCAAAAATTCCCTCTTTGAAAATTTTGGCTCCTTTGGAGCAGCTCCAGCTACTGGTAACAGACTAGTAGGTGTACCCGTTAATGAAATTCTGCTATAGATGCGATGAAATATGTATGCTATGTTGTTGTAGTGATAAGAAACTTTAAAATCCCGTAAGCGAAGAGTTCCGAAGATCTGAACATCGTAGATATTTGTACTCCAAAACTTGTCGACGTTCGTTAAAAGAAAAAAAGAGAAAAGCTGGAAATAAATATTCTTTACTAATTTTGACGCCATGTTGAAGACAAGTGCTGTTGAAACTTACCGTATACTTCGGGGATATGCTTCATCTCAAGATCAGTGTTTCTTTCAGAAAAAAATATTCCGGAGGTACAATTAGTACTTGGAGAAGCACTGCTGGTATTATTCTCTTATTATTATATTACAGACCTATTACTTTGGTCTCCTCCGGGGCCACTCGCAGAACTCCGGCAGGTCAGTGCTCCCCCAAAAGCATATCTGGAAGAAACACTGTCCAAGATGCATGTGAACACTGGTTTAAACGCTTTAAAAGTGGTGATTTCAATGTTAAAGACAAAGAATGGCGAAATCAACAGAAAAGGTTTGAAAATAAGCACTTATAAGCATTATTGCATGAAGATATGCGTCAAATTCAGAAACTATTTGTAGAAAAATTAAACGTTGTATAGCAAATAATTTCCGATCGTTTACAAACAATGGGAACTTTCTAGAGGAAGGAAAATAGGCACTACATTAATTAACTGAAAAACAAATGGGAAACAGGAGAATAATCACTGAACTCTTGCTTCAACGAGCACGAAAGCAAATTCTTTCTGCGTTCAATAGTGGCTGGTGATGAACAGTGGCTTTATTTTGAGAATCCTAAACGCACAAAATCATGAATTAGTTCAGGTCAACCATCAACGTAGAATGCAAGACCAAATCACTACAGAAAGAAGACGGGATCAGTAAGGTGTAGTTTAATATGAGCTTTTAAAATCCAATGAAACGGTTAATAGGGACCTCTATCGACAACAAATAATCAATTGAATGACGCTTTGATTGTAAAACAATCACAGTGATCCAGGAGAAATGAATTTTACTTCATGATAATGCATCAACACTCTCATAAAACCAGTTAAAGCTACGCTAAATTATCTTGCCTGGGAAGTATTACTCTAGCCGCCGAATTTACTAGATCTTGCGCCTCTATATTACCACTTGATCCGATTGATGGCTCGTGCGTTTTCTAAGCAGCACTTCTAAACGTATGAAGATGTGGAAAATTAGGCCTCTGAAATGTTTGCTTCTAAAAGTTTTATTTTGATGATATCGACAAATTACCTCAAAGATGGAGGAAATTTGTAACTAGCCATAGTTATTATTTTTTTAAAAGTACTTCTGATACGTCTCTTACAATTACCGTGTTTTCTTTGCTTACAAATTCCGAGTTAATAACCGATATATCTAGTATAGGGGAAAGTACCCAAATTTCTTTCCCCATTTGTTTTTCACTCCTGTTAGCACAATAATAGGTTTAGACTCGGGCGAGTGGTTAATTGCTGCGAGCTAGAATTTAATATCATACCGAAGTTAAGTAAATGATTTCTATTGTGGGATGTGAGCTAGTAACTTTTTTTCTTGGGCTGGAGGGTTTGTTAAACCGAGATAAACCTACATACGTGCATCCACACACACACATCACCAAGCCAGCATGAAAGAAAGAAGTCAAACAAAGTATGTGTTTAAACCTAGCAGAACTCATTTTCAGAATTTAAAAACTAAACCACGCATATCGTTTGTTCACGATTGTTCTCACAAAATTTTCGTTTGTTCAGGATTTATAAACAAATTATATCATAAAACAAAGTGGGCGGTGGCAACTTCACGTAGCAAAACTCATTTTTGGCAATCAAAAATAAACCATGCAGATAAGATTTCTGTATCTTCTGTATTTCTATTAGTATAACAAGTATAATGTGCTGGAAGGGAGTGCTTGTAAAATACAAATTTTTCACAACCAAAAACAATTGACCCATTTGAAGAACATTACTTTGCTCTGTACGTACTAGAAGATTTATGGAGGGCCTTGGGAACGGTAAATTTTATTTTAAGTGTCTTTGTTCTTAGAAATTCTTACAGGGTTAAACATAAATCTCTCAGAAGGTATGGACGTTCTTTCCATATCTCAAATGCTCAGATATCAAGAATGACAGCTGGAATCATATGAGTGAAGTAGTGAGAGTTGTATATATATTTGAAACTATTAACAATTGTCGATCCATTGCTGGATGAATGTCTTTTAAGTACTTTTTGACAATCATCCATCTTGGATAATTCGTTTTCAAGATATTCGAAGTGCAACATAATTTCGTCACACCATTTTTATGCTGTGTAGGTCGCTACATGTCAGAAGAGAATTATATCTATCTACGTATCTGTCTAGTATATCTGTCAGGTACACACACACACACACACACCACACACACACACACACATATATATATATATATATATATATATATATATATATACAGAGAGAGAGAGACCCGGTTGTTAAAAAATTAGAATAGCAAAACTGGTAATACACGTGTAAAGTCGTGAATCTAGTACCAATAAACAATATTGGTGTTTTATTTTAAGCACTGTTACTAACAAGGAAAGCTATCCAACTCCTCGACGAGTATCGCATTGAAACTTGCACAAGTGGAAGGACATGTTGAAAGATGGAAATATGCTTACTCTTACGATTCGCAATTTCGTTGGACAGGAAGTAGAATGATCCTCCCCCTATAGCCCCTGATAGTTTTGTACTTTGGTTCCATAATGAGACAACAATACCCCAGCGACTAAAGGGTCCCGACTTCGAATCCCGGCAGGGGTATGGTTGTCTGTGGATTTTAAAACCTTTATAGCAGTGCTAGAGGATACTCAAGACGGTCCGAAGTCCTTCGTTACTAAACGGGTCTAACAATACATTTGTTGTTCTTTTCTCATTATTACTAGTTTTGCTCATCATAATGCTCATATTAATAATACTAATCATACTACTACTACTACTACTACTACTACTACTAATAATAATAATAATAATAATAATAATAATAATAATCATACTAATAACAATAATAATCATCATACAAAGCCATTTTTGCGTTATAATTTCAGTGTGTCTCCATCCGGTAAACGTGCTCGTTAGAAACTTACGATCGTGTATCGTGTTCCATTTGACATCAATTTGCGTCAATGACGTACTAGAGATCCCAATCACCACCGACTGTTATCATCTTGAGTTTGCAATATTTGTCTTGCTGAAAAACAGGTTCCAGTGGATAACATTCTGGCATGTATGACCAGAGTACATAACTTTCAGGGGCTATGGGGGAACAATCATTCTACTTCCGGTTCGACGACGTTGCGAATCGTAAGAGTAAACATATTTCCATCTTTCAATATGTTCTTCCACTTATGCAAGTTTCAATGGGATGCTCGTCGAGGAGTTGGATAGCTTTCCTTGTAAGTGAAGAAGAAAATGTCGCTATGCTCCAACAATAAGCGTGGCTTCGTTTCAGTCAACCTTTAAGTAACGTAACTAACCTCTATCTTCGAACGCAATCTATATGGAAAATGCTTTTCGTTGTGGTGTTGCAGCGCTTGACATGAGACGTAATAATAATAATAATAATAATAATAATAATAATAATAATAATAATAATAATAATAATAATAATAATAATAATAATAATAGAAAGAAGGAAGTATATTGTTTTTAAAGATGATAATCCACGATATGTCTGCGTGTATAGCATGTATGTCAAGTGTTTTAAATTGTTAAAGGCTGCTACCGGCAGCGGCGGATCCAGAACGGACTTCTGGGGGGGGGGTCGTGGATTGTAATACTGCTACTTAGAGCTACATTTAAGAGCTCCAAACTCTGGGATGTGTTTTGTTTATATATAAAATAAGAAAGTTTCCTCCTCTGGGGGGGGGGGCGATCGCCTCGATCGCTCCCCTGGATCCGCCCCTGGCTACCGGTACTTTATAAATAAAATTAGTTAACGGTATAGAATATCTTCCCTATCTTTATTCTTCTAATTCCATTGATTTATTCTGGAAATTATATTATTATTATTATTATTATTATTATTATTATTATTATTATTATTATTATTATTATTATTATTATTATTAAATGAACTGAAATTTCAATGCTTTAATTTGTAATTTCTTCTTCAATTTTAATTAAACGATTTGAAGTTAATTTTCGTAATATGCTATTTTAGTATTTCACGATTCGATTTAATTAAACTTTAAATATAATACAAATTCGTTTGAATAAAGGAAGTGACATGTATCATAACTTTATTGAAGAAATAAATTCCGATACAAATCAACAGTGTAAAAGAAACAAAGATGGCACTAGTACTCATTACCGTTAATCCTTGAAGATTGTATGGACAAATGGCCAAACTCATCTAAAATTGTGGCTAAGTTTATAACCAACAGAATTTATAAGTAAAGCAAGCAGAACATTTCATAATTTTACTTTATTTATATAAATTAAATGAAATATTCTTCCTGATTTACGATGTTGATATATGAGAGCATCTTAGGTTAAGCTCAGTTATTTTAGACAGAATTGCATGCCAAAGAGAGGGCGTAACCCTCTAATGGCTGGGGTTAGTCTGTTTGATACGAAGTCAAGTATGATTATATAAACAAAAATAGATGATTAAAGAAATTTCCTAAACTTAATCCCTCACCTTTGCAAAAAAAAAAAAAAAAAAAAAAAAAAAAAAACAGAATTGTGAGAAATAAAATTGAACGATTTGACTAGATATTCATCTTATGCTTTAATTCTCCCTATGAACATAAAGATAAAAATGTTCTAGTTTATGATAATAATAAATAAATATCACTTAGTTCATTCACATATTAATCCTTAATCTATGTTCATTCAACTCTACCAGCTAAAAGAGAGTTGAGTTGATTTTAGTTTAGCGTCCCGTTCAGCAGCGAGGCTATATGAGACGTGGACCTACTGATTAACGTGGAATCCGAACCACATGAGCTCCCGCCGGGAATCGAACCCGGGTCTCCCACGCCAAAGGCGCGTACGCTAACCGCTTAGTCACGAGGGAGCTCCAGCTAAACGAGAGTGTGGCCCTCTAACAGGATACTATAGCCATCAAAAGAGGGTCCTCTAGCTGTCAGAAATCTTTTGCTGACACTATAGCCCCTATTGGCTAGCAAGAAAAAAATATTTAAAAAATATATAGAATTGGTTGTGCATAATTAAAGCTATTTCAAAATGTTAAGATCTGTTAATACCTAACTGAGGGATTTTATAAAGGAAGTCGCAACCTGATGGTTCAGTCGACTGTTTCACTATTTTTGTAATAATATTATTTGTTAAAAAATATAAATGAATGGATGGCTCGTTCCAACATGGACAAAACGGTCTGCTCTGCGGACGAAAGATTTGTTTTTACACGAATTTGAAAATTTAACAGAGGGATAGAGGCTCCTTACCTTACCACTTGGCGCTACAGCCCTGGGTGACCTTTCGCCTCTTCCACTATTTGCCTCCACTCTTCCCGATCTCTGCATGTTTTTTCATCCTCGAACCTTCAATTTTTCAAAATCACTTTCTACTCCGTCCAGCCAACTAGTTTTTGGCCTTCCTTTTCTTTTGCTGGAGTAAAGTCTTTCTTTCATGATTTTGTATGGCATCCTGTCCCTTTTCATGATTATAACAAACCCATTCCACTTTAGTTGATTAGATTTTATAAACCTTACTATATCCTGATTCTTTATTATGTCGTTTCTCTCTTCGTTAGTTCTGATTCTCCAGATTCCTTGTTCTTTAATTGGTCCGTAAAATTTCCTTACTATTCTTCTTTCGAAGGTTCTAAGATTTTTCTCAACTTCTATTGTCAGTGGCATTGGTACAAATCCCGGGAGAGGGGACGAGGGGGACATGCCCCCAATCTTGGATCTGCGGGACTGTCCCCCCCCCCCAATAATCTGACGCGCAAAGCGTTTTTTTGGGATAAGTGTGATGACTCGTGTCCGCCTGCCACAAAGTAATGGAAGATGAAATTGATTTCTATTTTCTATTTTCTTATATATATATATATATATATATATATATATATATATATATATATATATATATATATATATATATATATATATATATATTAGAATCGTATTCTGTAGTATTTCAAACTGAACTTCGTGCTTTAGTGCGTTTAGTAATCTCATCAATATGTATTAATTCCAATCCCGCTACATGGGCACAAATTGCAATAAATGCCAGAGGAGGATATGCCCCTCTCCTCATGCCGGAAAGTTATGTCAGCAATAGGTACGGGCACAAATTCTGGGGAAATTAGGGGACATGTCCCCTTAACATTGGAGTTGAAGGCTCTCCCAATAATCCGATTTGAAAAGTGCTTTTTGCATATAAGCGTGATGATTTGTGTCTGACTATCAAAAAGGAAAGTGAAATGAAGTTGGTTTCTCCTGGCTTTTCCATTTTTAATGACAATGAAAGTGTGCGATTGTCCATGACGTAACCTGATGTGAAATCTTATCTCCTCCTTACCCCTATAGGACCTAGCACACGAAGAGTATATAGACTATCCAATATCAGTAGAACCCATCTTTTCAGTAAATGCGCATTTCATCTATTTGTAGTATCAGCCTAGGCATCTACTCATGCTTCGTAAGCTAAATATATGGCCCATGGAACCCGGAGGTTCAATGTCGCGTTCACAAAAGCTCTCCACTGACTTCTATCCATCGCCAACTAAATCTAGTTTCTACTTTGTATTCCTATTTCTGCGAGATTCATCTTAATATTGTCCTCCGATCTGCGCCTTGATCTTCCTAATGGTATTTTTCGATTGGTCTTTCAGTCAAGACTTTGAAAGTATTTCTACTTTCTTCCATCTTAGCTACATGACCTGCCAACCTAAGCCTCCTAGACTTGTGACCCTAACATGTTTGGTAATCCGTATAAATTATGTAGTTTCTCACTGTGAAGTTTCGCCGTTCCTCTTCGGTCCGAATATTTGTCTCAGGATCTTGTTCTCAAATATTTTCAGTCTATGTTCTCTCAGAGTAAGCGACCATGTTTCGAAACCATACACAACAACAGGCATGATTACCATTTTATATGTTTTAAGCTTCAAATTCCTCGACAGAATTCGCGACGACAAGAGATTTTGAACTGAATAATAACACGAATTCCCTGTTTTTAGTCGACATTTAATTTCTTCGTGAATATAACTTTCGTCTGTTAATATTGATCCTAAATATTTGAAAATATCCTCTTTATCAAAAGTATTATTTAATATTTTAACGCATTCATAATTTGTCGTATTGCGGTTCCGACGCACTTCCATGTTTTTGGTTTTCTCTACATATACTTCTAAACCCACCTCCCTGCAAGCAAGCGTTTAATAAGACCTCTGCATTTCTTTCTATTGTTCTCCTATCATCCCCTATTAAATTTAGATCATCGTCGTACGTCATAACCTGGTGAATACTTACTGGTGAATACCGTTCAACTCTATGCCCTGGTTGCTATCTTTGATTTTCCTTATAGCGTATTCCAGGACAAAGTACAATAATAATAGCGACAAGGCATCTCCTTGTTTGAGGCCATTCTCAACGTGAAAGCTCGTGGACAAGGATTTTCCTACCCGGACTTTACTTTGGGATGCATTTAAACATGTCTTTATTAAACCTAATCTAATTAGCTTTTTCGGTATTCCAAATTCTGTAAGAACGTTGTACAATGTTTCTTTCCTAACCGAGTCGTAAGCGTTTCTAAAATCAATAAATAGTTGATCTTTTCGAGTATTTGGCAAATGGTAAATATTTGGTCGATAGTTGATAGATTTCGTCTAAAGCCGCACTGATAATTCCTAATAAATCCATATGCGTATGGAGTCAATCTTGCTAATAGAATGTTTGAAAGGATTTTATAGGATGTTGACAGAAAAGAAATGCCTCGATAATTATTAGTCAGTTTTGTCGTCTTTCTTGTGGGTGGGAACAATGATTGATTCTTTCCACTCTTGTGGTAATTCTTCCTTGTTCCATGTAAGGAGAATGAGTTTGTGTATCTTGTTGCACAATTTTTCGCCTCCAGCTAAAATTTACTCAGCCGAAATTTCATCTACACCCGGAGATTTGTGTTCCTTTAATTTCTTTATAGCGATTTCTATTTATATTCGGTTGGGTTCTGGAATATACGGTTCTGCGGTGTGTATCTCCTTTTCACCACGCACATTAGTTTTTGGCTACGTGTTAAGCAAATCGTCAAAGAAATCTTTCCATCTATTTAAAATGCTGTCTGTATCATTGTGATCTGTTCCGTCAGCTTGCCTTAATATAAGCACGAGGTTGATAGTCTTTCTTAAATCCGTTGATCCCTTTATACATGTCCCGAATGTTTTTATTTTTACTATTATCTTCGAGTTCCTTCATTTTAGCTTCCAAAAATCGCGTTTCTTTGTTCTAAAAGTTTGGGAAGTTTCCCGCTTGATGTCTACGAAGTTTTGTGTAGTTATTTTATTCGGATTTTGTAGCCAACGTAATTTTGCCTGTTTTCTCTTCTCTGCTAGTTTAATGCATTCCTGGTCGAACCATGGTTTGTTTCTAGGTATTTCCACGTGTCCGAAGTTTTCTTTTGATAGAGGATTCTTCGTAAGCAAAGAAAAGAATTCAATTGTTGAAATATTTTTCTTCATAATCTTGAGGTTACATCTGTTAACTAAAGAGTATATGACATGCTTCAGATTTCTGTAACGATTCCTGTAATGTTATTGAGACTGTCATCATTTTGCTCAAATAAGAGTATTGTTGCATCATGCGTAATTGATATTATTTCTTCGTAGTTTTGGGGGTCATTATGTATATTATTAAAAACAATTTTAAGGTAAATCTTTGTGGATACCTAATTAGAAACATACCAATTATAAATAAGCATGTATTCAGATTTCAGAATGTGTTCACGGTAGTGATTTGTAATACTGATATGTACTACTACTTTATCTACATCGCCTAATATATAATATGCTCTACAACAGGTTCACCTCAGATTCATCTACCGTAATATGAGTTTTATCTCCCTTTTCTAGAATAAGCCTCAAATCTGTCCACCTCTCAATGTTGAAGACAACCAATGGCGTATTTAGGATTTTGTTTCGAGGGGCTATGCCCAACACAGGGAAGGATGTGATCAATTGCCCACCTGAGTCTGAGAATTAAATATGCAGTATTTTAATTTATGCATAAATTGAAGTTATAATTGCAAGAATTGCAGACCGATAAATCCTATATGATATGATACAAAAAGATTACGAGTGAATCTAACCCTTTATTCTATTCCTACAAGAAAAAGGAAGCATCCTCTTGGCCTACCTAATTTCCCGGGCTAATTATTCTCCTATTTTGATTTTCTTTAATTCAAACACTTCCTTCTTTTAAAACGCTTCCTTCCTTTTTTTTTACTTTGTTATAATAACTAAAGTCCCGTCATGTTGATATCCGCGCAAGTTGGTGTGGAACACCAGTTTCGCTTGTTAACTTCTCTTAGTTTTGGTGTTACTGATGATAGCTGACTTGAATCACAACTGACAACGGTCGATAAAGAATGACAGGCGAAACGGAAGATAGTAACATCAAGAAAAAGAAACAGAAAAGTAGAAAGTACGAAAGAAAGAACAAAAGGACGCAGTTCTTACATGGAATGAAATTTGACAAATACAGTATTATTTCTGAACAAAGAGCATAAGAAAATGGAAAGTCAATGACATTCTTAGAAATGGTAAGAAGGATTATTGTTGTACGTTGAATGCGAAAAACTAACAAATTTATTTCGGGGGAGCTTCAGCCTGATACTCCCTGCCCCTAAATACGCCACTGAAGACAATTCTGCTCTCCTGATCCTCCACAGCATTGTTTTCAACTTCATAAATATTTTGAACATCGCTTATATATATATATAATCATATGGGAATGGTCTTACGTGTCGCCCCCAATGTTGAAGACAGATTTGCGCCGATGGTCAGTGGCCATGTTTCCGAGCCATATGTTACTACCGATCTTACTAAAGTTTTACATATTCTCATGTTTAAGTGGCATGCTTTGTTGCCCAGTTCTATTCTTTCCTTTACTGTGTCTTTTATGGAATTCTTAACTGTGATTGTCAAAAGATAGAGGCTCCGGACATAAAAATTATGTAATATAATATAAAGGCTATGACAAACTAAATTAGATCTAAAAGTAAAATTTAAAATTAAAATTGAAATAATTAAAGAACATGACGCTCCAATACTTAACAAGCCGATCGCTATCTTGATTCCCCTCTTTGGAAATGCTAGGCAATTACTGAAAGCCGTTGTGATAGAATTTTTTTTTTTTATTTTAGATACTTTATCTTATAACGTTGATTGTTGTATTATTGCACACGCGCATGCTATTTTTTAAAACTGTACAGGTATTGCTAAGAAGTTCGTAGAAATTTTAGCGAATTAACTATTTCAAATACAAATTGAAGTTCATATAATAGGAAAAGAGTATCGAACTCTAAGGTAAAATAGTTCCATTTTTATCCTAGAATATTATGCAACCCTGCAAAGAAATGTGTAGTGCTGGTTGTAAGAAAAATAAGAGGCTCGATGGGAATCCCATATAATACAGGGCAAATATCTTAGTGCATCACGGCAATTCTTAATAGTTAACAATCATGCTATCAGATATCGCCACGTGCGCAATCACGTACCTACCTGATGCTAATAGATGTCACAACCTGCGAAGTTCTTGAATAGCTGCATAATAATATATGACAGTAGCGGATCTTGCCCGAGGCTGAGGGGAGTCTAGGCCTTCCAGTTTTTTTCAATGACAAAAATAATTGAGCCTATTATCTATATAGTTTTGAACAAGGGCACCTATCCTGGGGAGGCCGTGGACCCCCCCAAAGCTCATGTGGCCCCCATGTATTTTTATGAAAATTATTTTGAATACGTATTTGTTATTGTCATACGTATTGTTATATGTATTTTTTATGAATGCCCCCCCCCCAAAAAAAGTTACAGAGAAATCGGCGCCCTTGGTTTTGAAAGTTTACAGCGAGTGTCGCCTTTTATTCTTTATTGGAAAATTTATGAAAAATTAGATATATTTTCAGTTGCAGTTTTTCTGTCATGCAATATGTAAAATAATACTTGAAGTCCATAATGTCAACGTTCATTCTAGGCATAATATTCATCGGGAGAGAGTTAAGTTGGAATCTTCTGCAGGACCCATGAGAATTGTAACTCAACTTGTAAACGCAGGCAATCAACGAATTAGGTCTTGAATGGATCACGATTATGTATCGTGTCACTGTATGCTGGTAGTAAAATCAAAAGAAAATAAAAACAAAACCCAATAAAGATGTGTGCTTTCTCTTATTTTACAAGAGAAACAAAAATTAATTGTTACAATTTCTTGCTATTACTTTCGAAGTTTTGCTGAATAATACATATTATTCGTAATCGGAAAAATGAGTATTCATATAATTAATATTCATGTTCCTCATATTCACGAAATTGTCACTTCTTTGCGTGTTTTCTGCCATATTTTTTTTTTTACACGAAGAGAAGGAGTTGATTGAGTTGATTTTGAGTTTAACGTCCCGTTCAGCAACGAGGCTATATGAGACGTGGACCTACTGATTAACATGGAATCCGAACCACATGAGCTACCGCCGAAAATTGAATCCGGGTCTCCCACGCCAAAGATGCGTATGCTAACCGCTTAGCCAAGAAGGAGCTCCATGAAAAAAAAGTATTTGAATTGAAGAACTAATTCAAAAACCCAGAAAAATCTTTTTTTAAAAAATGACATTTGAGATACATTCATATGGTAGAGCAATTTCTCTTTGACTAGCTCATCTGGTAGAATTATTCAACTGTTCAAACAACAGTTAAGATGGGAAATATACATGAAGGGGATATAAAATTATTTGCGTAAAGTCATGATATACCTATCATGTAGGGGTTCTAGCTGCCCCCCAGTTTTTACCTTTAGATCCGCCACTGATATGTGGTAAGTAGTTTGGGGTGGTTGGTGAGCGAACTCAAAAAGCAAATAAATAAATTGTAAAATGTGATCAATTAGGGCTTCTAATTAAGCATTATTTTTAATCTATAGTGTACAATGGGCCGGAAGCTTTGGTGCAATTATTATATCGTATAAATTTTTCCTTCGCCCCCAATTCTCCAGCTAATATTGGCTCTAACACAATACTAAAAGTAGACATTTTTACCCAAGATGCTCTCGAAACACTAGTATGGAAACAAGGTACGCGTTAAAATTAACTGTTCTAAGGGGGTTTATCCAAAATCATGGTTTGTTATTAGGGCCATAAGCGATTAGATTTAATTTTCAGTTTACCTACAGATTTGAACCTACAGCTTAACCTAGAATGTGAACCACATGAGCTCCCGCTGGATATCGAGCCTGGGTCTACTACGCCGAAGACGCGTACGCTAACCGCTTAGCCACGAGGAAGCTCAACACGTAAGTCAAAACTACCCTAGGACTGCACCTTCCAAACGAAAGTTTTCGTATTGCAGTTGCACTTCGCCTAGGAGTAGACATCTGTGAATCACACAACTGCTCTAAATGTGGTGCATCAGTCAAGCAGAATGGTCTACACGGTCTGTCTTGCATAAGTAGCTCCGGAAGACATATGAGGCATTCGAACGTGAATGACATTATCTGGAGAGCACTCACATCGGCGGAAGTTCCATCTGTTCGTGAACCTGTGGGGTGTAACAGGGTGTCCCGACAAAACGTACCAGCGACAAAACGTACCACTTGAATTTTCGCGACAGAACGTACCACTTTTGATGACCTGTCATAAATGACAACCTGTCATGGATTAATTAAATCATTTCTGATATGTATTCCACGACAAAACGTACCACTTATATAAATTACAACCTGTCATGGACTAATTAAAACATTTCAGATATTTAATCCGCGACAAAACGTACCACTTCAAGGAAAAAGTTGACCTTGAGTGAGTGCAGGCTGGAAAGGAATAAAACCCCGTGTACACCATAAAAGATCTTGTATGTACAAGATCTTGTAGCTGTCATAAAAAAATCTTGAAACCCTACCATATTTCCCCGTGTACACACAGTCTTGAAAGGGTCATAAAACATTTTTTCCATCTTGCAAGAAGTTCAACAGTGTCCAACTTTTTGGGCCGTCTTGCTTGCTACCTGCTATCGCCCTCCCGCTGACATAAAAGAAAATCCAGTTGCGCCGCTTCCGAAACAACGGTTTCTTTTGGGCTGGAGGGGGAAGAGTCAAAATACACATTTTTACGACTGCCAGGGAAAACAAGTGTCTCTTCTTTTGTTAACAGCTCGGTTCCATGAATGTAGGCATCGAAATAATTTAGCTTCCTCACAGATATCAAAATAGCATACTGAATTCAGGATGGTACTGCAAGCTAAATTCTGTAATCATAGCAGCTTTAATCGAAGTTATTATCTTTCACAATTACTAATTTTCATAATAATAATAATAATAATAATAATAATAATAATAATAATAATAATAATAATAATAATAATAATAATAATAATAATAATAATAATAATGTTTTTTCCGATAAACTGATTGTCACCAAATAATATTATATATATATATATATATATATATATATGATGGATTAAATGGAAATTTGAACCGATGTACATAGTTTTCAGGGTTGTACTTGAGCAGAAATCCTTAGGTTTTGCAATTATTCTAATTATGCCTATATTTTGATTGTAGATAGAAACTGCGGTGGCTCAGTGGTAGAGCGTTCACCTCCGTTTCTTGGGGTATCTGGTTCGATCCCAGCTCGCGCCGTGTGGACTTTGTGGTGGACAAACCCCATGCTCCTGGGTTTTCTCGGGGTTCTCCCGTTTCCTCCCACTTTTTTCATTCCACCATTTCATTCATATCTCATCACCGTCTCCTTTAGAATAACCGGCATAACCGTGGGACGTAAAACTTAAAGATTTCATTTCATTTTTTCGCAATAATTCTGTAAGAAGAATAACTCTTTCTTTTAGTTTTATCATAAATTTTAGATGTTATTCTACTTGTTCTTCTTGGAAAAATAACTAGATACTATTCTCTTATTAGCAGCGTTATTCACATCTATATCAGTAAAAATGAATGTGATTAAAGAAAAAAAAAGATAGCTAACTGCATAGAAATTGAAAATTGACTGACTCAGTTGCAAGTAAACCGTTTGACATTATAGCTGAAACAAAGATAAAACAAACTTCGGTCTAGTATCAAGTCATTTCAATTGTATTGTTTTCCAGTAGTTCACCTCCAACATGCTAAAGCTCGCAGTCAGGGGCGGTTTTAGGATTTTAATTTTGGGTAGGTCCGCTCCTCGCGTATGGATACATATGCACATTCGATTGATTAATGACAATAGGAAATTACTTTTACAGTAGTTGTTGATGCTGTTTATTAAATAATTATTTAAAATACCATTAATAGAAAAAGTGAAAATATATTTACTTTTTACTATATCTTTTAGTGTTTATATATTTTCAGTTTTATATATTTTTGGGTAGCCCCGTGTCTACCCGCTAAAACCGCCACTGCTCGCAGTACGTAAAAGGTTCCACAGTTCACAGCCTCAAGACATGTTTGGCCATATATTAAGCAAACAATGCAAAAGGATGCGTAAGACGGCCCTGATCCCCCATTATCTGACCCTATGATTTGATTGAAACTACAAAAAAACATACAGGTATTTTGATATTAATATTGATATTTTGTATTGTTGCTATTTACATTGACAATATAAATATGAAAATCAAAGTATATATGATACTATTGCATATAGTATAGAATTATGTGTACACTGAGAAAAATCCGTTATTCGGACAGCGGTATGTTGTACAAATATATGGAATCCTTACGATTAGTACGGAAATCTGTACGAAGCATACGTTATCCATATACTACATAGTTACTGCCTTTTTCTCATTTAGACATTATATCATGTCGCTGCAGGGTGTCTGACATCTAACAAACTTCCGTATACTACACATGTATACGTATATTATATACGTCAGCTATATATTTCATACATCCATCTGTATGTGAGATTCTGACCGCCTATGGACAGTTGTTTCTTTCATCATGAGTGACGTCATTGAACAAAGAACAACTTTCGTCAGTCATTCGTAAGTAGTTGAAATAAGAATGACTGTCATTGATCCTCAACTCTGGTAAAAGAGTGGAGTGAATACCATGGCCATAACGACGTCTTATCCAATCCCTCACCCATAGTCGCTTCCTACCATTCCTAGCAGCAGCATAATTACATGCTACAAGTACGGTAGGTATAAGAACAAAAAAAACAAATTGCTCTTCCACTCCAAGTGTACTAGCAGCGTGCTCCATGTTACACGTACAATAAACTGCACTGTACTGAAACTGGGAATTGAAGAAACAAAGACTCTACGCGGTAGGAAAGAAGCATGGAAACATCCTTTCTTTTCCTTCGGGACAGATGGCCTAAATCTACACAAAGGTTGCTCTTTTATATATTCCGATGCACATTTCTGAGGATCCATTTCGCTACAGATGAAAGAAAGTATGCAGACATGAATGAGTGAAAAAAAATGTTCGCGCCAAAAGAAAAAGGCCAAGGATACAAAATCTTGACACTGACTTCACAAACAATAAAATATCAATATACAGCAATTAATAGGGTCTATAAATAAAATGAAAGCTATATGCACAAACACATCATTTTGATCACTCGTGAAGTTAATGATGTGATAAATTAACAACTTACGTCAGGAATTTTATGACACTTTTGGTTTCCTCTTGCGAGAGACGTGGCCATATGAATATGTGTGTCAAAAGAATATAATTTCTGCTGTCATCGAAATAGCATATTGAATTCATCACGGTACTTCAAGCTAAATTCTGTAATCACAATAAATTTTAATCGAAGTTATCATTTCTCATAAGTCATTGTTCAACATTCATCAAAATAGGAAATAAGTAGCAAATAGGAAGTTCAGCTGTTAGTATTTCAAAACTAATAATAATAATAATAATAATAATAATAATAATAATAATAATAATAATAATAATAATAATAATAATAATAATAATAATAATAATGGGCTTCTAAGAATGGAGTCAACAGATTTTGGTGAATTGGCCTCCGAATCTATATGGTCAATAATAATAGTAATAATATAATAGTTGTAGTAGTAGTAGTTCATATTTCTAAAGCTTATATTTCATCTACAAGTGTTTTTCTTATTAGGTATATTGTACGTATAACGAATAACCTATCTCCTTTTGCTTTCCTGGTGGGAATTGACCCCTTTTCATTTTCTGTTGCGAATTATCCGTGACCCGGTTATATATATATATATATATATATATATATATATATATATATATATATATATATATATATATATATATATATATATATATATTGCCCACTAGCCCGGTCAATGAAGGGAAAATGTCAGAACAAATTTGTAGCAAGATGAATTATCTACCAATCGTTAGCACACATGTAAAGGTATAATTTCTCAAAATTCTCCTAAATTCTCCCCGATGCTTATCCCGCTATTCTCCTAAACACCCCTGTGAAGCGTTTATGGCATCACTCATATCTTCGTTACTATATACCCTAGCGCGTTCACTCTTTTTTCCCCCCTAAGATTACGTAGTACAAATACGATTCAGTACAATTTATAGCTGGAAGTAACTGGTTAGGGGATATTTGTAAAAATCGAGACCCCCTCCCTCTGGAAGCGTTTACGGTATCACTCATATTTTCGTTATCGTACAGTCTGGCTTGTTTGTTCGTTTTTCATTTTATTTCTAAGACTACTTCTACAAAGAAGGTTCACTAAGATTTTTAACATGGAGTAACGGTTTGGGAGATATTTGTAAGATGAATCGTGAAAACACCTGCCCGCATCGTGAAACACGGGCCAACAGAGCTGGCATGGCGTAACAACTGACTCGTTATCCCATCCCCCTTCTCTGATATTACACTTGTCTCACTTTTAGATGTGATTTAATTAATGGATAGAATAGAAACGTTCGTAATATAATATCATCTTTTGATGTTAAAATATACTTTCAAAAGTAATCAAACACAAGCAGGTTTCTAATCCTGAGAGAAATCCATATTCCATGAGGAGTAAAATATATAAATTAGTCCCTAACGGAGCGCTTGTTTAAAGGCTGTAGGAAAAAGATATATATAAAACTTCTTTCAAAAGGAAGATTCTGGGTGCGTTCGCCACTCCTCAGTGCCTCCTCTAGAAGGGTGGCAGTACGTATGAAGAAACCAACATCAATCCGGTAGTCTTTGCTTTATTACCCAACAAAAATTAAGAAATATATGTTCGTTTGTTTCGACTCATCCTTCAGTCTGTTCCGGAGTGGAAACCAGAAATAGTGAACGTGGATTTTGAATCGTCGGCAATATCTGCGCTTCGCCAAGTATTTCCTGCGACAGAAATCAGTGGATGTTTCTTTCATTTTAAGAAATGCCTTTGGCGGAAAGTTCAGGAGATAGGACTTTCGGTGGAGTATCGACAGAATAAGGAAATATGTTTGTATATACGCATGTGTGCGGCTCTGGCCTTCTTAAAACCAGAGGAAGTGTACGATGGCTGGCTGGAAATACACTCAGAAGCCCCAGAATCAACGAAGCTAACTCTTTTCTTCGATTACTTTGTAAATAATTGGTTGGAAAACGAGGACATTCCAGTAACAATGTGGAATTGTAATAATAAACGACACCGAACTACAAATGCCGTAGAGGGTTGGAACAACCGGCTAAACACACTATTAGGAAGACCAAACCCGCGCGTTAAAGACGTCATTATTTGTTTGAGAGAAGAAGCCGAGAGATCACACTGTGCATTTTTGAGGTCAGAGTTAAACATTCGAAGCTCCAAGAGGAAGAAGAAGTACATAAAGTATGATGAAAGCCTTGAAAGAACAGTGAAGCGCCACTATGAAGAAAATGGTAGTCTAAGATCTTGCTTAAAGGCAATAGCTTACATACAGAAACTGGAATAAACTACAAGAATCTTCTAAAATGACAAGAGACCAAAATGTTCTTGCTGCTGATGTAAATAAAATGAAAAGCAAAAATATAAAATACGTACCACAAAAAAAAAAAAAAAAAAAAAGGAAAAATGTTGACGATAGCTTAACCACAGCAGATTTTAAACACGCCAAAGTAGTTATATTTATACATTATATAGTTATTTTGCCAGTCCAAAGCCTGGATAAAGTGTGATGGAAATCAGCAAATATTCTAATATTGCATATGCAAGATTCTTGCTGGTCTTGGTCTGGTGATAATCTTGCAGGTATGGTCTTGGTGTTGCGAGAATCTTGCAGGCATGGTCTTGGTCTTGCATCGGTACTTTTCTCACAACCAATCTGTTCAACTTTTAACCTTATTTTATCCGGTATATATATACTTATATACTGTCCTATCAAGTGGTACGTTTTGTCGCCTGTCATTATTTGATGGCTGATTGGAAGACTCTTCGCAAGTAGCCCTCCAGGCAAGTGGTACGTTTTGTCGCTTGTCATTATTTAAAGTGTTTTTAGAAAACCCTTCACAAGCAGCCCTCAGGGTAAGTGGTACGTTTTGTCGGTGGTACGTTTTGTCGCGTATTCGTGTAACAGATCTGATGGCAAAAGACCAGTTGGCATGACGCTGGTACCATGGAAGAGGGGAAGGATTCTTCTCTGGGATTTCACCTGCTCTGACACTTTCGCGTCATCTAATCTCACTCTTCATCTCGAGAAGGAGCTATTGCAGCCCGCAGAGAATGCGAGAAAAGAAGAACATATAAAGATCTGCTCAATAGATACATGTTCGTGCCCGTAGCCATTGAATCGAGCGGCATTTGGGGCCTCGAAGGGCTCAATTTCATCAAAGAAGTAGGCCAACGTTGGTGACAAGCGGGCTACCACTTTTTTGATACAACGTATCAGCATAGCAGTTCAGCGAGGAAATGTGGCTTCCATTTTAGGTACATTACCTCCTGGAAAATTATTAGAAGAAGTTTTTCTTTTATAACTAACTGTTCAGAATTTGCTGTTTATCAGTCTGTAAAAAAAATGTCAAATATGTTCCAATTTATAGATACAAAAATTTGATACATCATATAACGTTTAATTATAATATCTAACAATTGAAATTAAAAAAAAAGGTAAGGTAATGATAAGAGAGATTATAAAGTGGCAGTATAAGCAAGCACTACTTGAAGCACAAGGATTATTAAAATGGCATGAATGTCAAACTTTATGTAGTATATTAATATTTCTAAAGATGTTTTGGTTGAAGAAAATACTTTTGACTGTCTCTAAATATAAAAGGCTAAAATTGGTAATTTTACGTGTCTAATGGACAACGACATTTTTAACAGCTGTTGTCATGCAAAAATGACTAGATTTAGCGATAAAATGCCTAAATTGACAACACTTTAAATAGACCTACTGTTCTTTGCAATAACTGAATCTTTCCCGGCAGGCCGGTAGCCAGCCCAAAAATGTAGGGGGGGCGGCTGAAGTTAGGGGGGTCGATCCAACCATATTATAATTTATCACAATATTATAATTCATTTGCGAGCCTACCGTGAAAATTTTAGGGGGTCAGCAAAAATTTCGGAGAACCTGGCCCCCTTAGACCCCCCTAGATACGGGACTGTTTCCCGAATATGGAGAAATTTACCCAAAGACCAAAATTACACCCAAATTAAAATAAGTATTATTTTATTATGTAACTTCTAAATACTTTTGATTTTATCCTCTGTTTTTAGATTTTATACTCACGTGCCTGTTAGAAACTTGAGATGATGCATTTGTTCTAAATCTCTGGAATAATGAATGATTTTTCTTTCAAGAACTCTAGAAAGCTAGTCCCAGATTTTTTGTTTGAGTGAACAAATAAGGAAGTAGATGGCGAGTTTATGTTTCTTATAAAAATATAGCCTTATTTGCCTACTGTAAATTTATACATTTCTTACTACTCATGTAAGTTTGCCTATTAATTTACCTATAGAAGCTTACAGCTTGCAACACAAAATTAAATATTGCTGACACAGTTCCATTAAGCTTACTTTAGCAACCACCAGAACTAACTATAAAATTTATTTCAAGAAATTAAAGTATTTGTTGTTCCGTTAAAACACTGTATTTAGTTAATACTTATCATTTCTTCGCTGTAATTTTTATATACATCTATCAAAGATGTCGTCCAAGTTTATTATATACTATATTCTAAATATCATAGATATACAGTGCGTCCCACTAGCTTTCGAACCCGAAAAAAACGTTATAATTTCCGAACAAATGTACATAAGAAAATGAAATTCACAATACACGTACCTTGTTTCATGCTAAGCACAAGAAAGGGTTGAAGAGAAGCGCACACGTCAAAACAAAGACGATATGTGACGCCAGGGGAAGTGCTGCTTGGCGTGGTGTGCGTGCGTTAGTGTGAGATTGGGAAAAGCGCGTGATGTATTGTGGTTGGTTGCAAGCTTTGTTGCATGTCAATTCAGGAATCCTAGACTATACTTTGTTCACAGATGAAGCTTGGTTCCATCTCTCCGGTTATGTGAACTCGCAGAATACTCGGGTGTGGGCCGCCGAAAATTCGCAGGAGATTCCACTTCATCCCTTGAAGGTGGAGTTTGGTGTGCAATTTCCCGACAGCGTATCATTGGACCCATCTTCTTTGAAGATACAGTAAACACACAAGTTTTCTTACACATTTTCAGTGAATTTGTGAATCAGCTGGACGATCAAGAACTGCGTCACGATTATTTCCAACAAGACGGAGCAACATGCAATACTTCCAACGTAGCCATGGCAGAAATTGAGTCCTTTTTTGGTGACAGGGTAATCTCCAAAGGATTGTGGCCACCAAGATCCCCGGATTTGAAACCACCTGATTTCTTCTTATGGGGGTTTTCTTAAAGGTTGTGTCTACAGAAAGAACCCACGATCACTGCAAGAGTTGCGAAACAACGTTGAGAATGTGATTCATGAGATCACACCGGAGAATCTACATCGGACATTTCACAATACGGAACGCAGTGTACACTGAGAAAAAAAATTGTAGGTGGCATACTTAAAAACGTAGGTTACATTCGTAATTCCTGTAGTTTCTGGACTTAACGTACAACCATATATAACATCCTGCAGCAAACGTATAGCTGAAAAAGTATGTATTATACGTACTGTCTGCATAAGTGCAATGACGTCATTCGTGTGACGTCATCTGCAGTAATAAGTATATACGGAGGTGATATCTAGCTTTGTGACGTCAGGGTCGTATGTAGCATGTGGGTTAATAATGACGACATACACTGACTATCAGGACGGAGCATGATTTCAAGAAGTATGCAATATACGTTCTGTACGTATGTTTCTTGCGTTCAACCCCGAGACAGCATCTATATTGTACTTGTGCCCCATACGTACGACTAGATACAGTATACGTATTGTACGTATGTATTATACAGATTTTCCTTATGTCGCACACAGCTTGTCCAGATACAGCATACAGAATATCCGTATGCACCATACAGAGTGCATATATGTAGCTTACAGACTATCTGCATGCAGCATATAGATTATACGTATGTCGCGTACAGGTCGGCCATATGTAATGTATAGATCGGATGTATATAGCTAATAGGTTGTCCATATGAAATATACAGATTTTACCTGTATCGAATACGTATTGCCTTCTTGTAATGTATGGATCGGACATATGCAGGATCTAGAGTGTACGTATAGTGCACCATTATTAAAGTGCTGCAACATACTGCAAAGTGCATGATACATTCTTACTGTAATGTTGTCAAATATTGTTTTACTCTGTATGAAAACAAAAATAGCTTAAAATATGGTTGATCTCCTTTGTGCCAATAATAATAAAATTAACAATACTACACTTTTCAAATCTTAGTTTGGAGCAGTGAAACTGTCCAAAGAAATGTATTTACCTGCAGGGTGTCCTATAAGTTTGGGCTTCCTGCTAATTCGTTGGAAAGCTACTGCAAAGCCAAGTGTTGAAAAGTGACACAAGCGTTAATTTTAAAATTATGGGCACAAAGGAGGTTAACCATATATTAAACTATTTTCGTTTCCATACAGAGTAAATCAATATTACTGTAAGAATTTATCATATGGTTTGCAGTTAGTTAGTTGCAGCACTTCAATAATAATGCAAAATGCACAGCCTTATACAATCCTATATTCAAACTCAAACAAGATTTACGTACAATCATTTATTAAGCTGTTATCATCCATTGCTTGTACGATATAAAGATTAGTTTACCTCATTCCTTTCCTTAATAGTATCTTCTTCTAAAGTGCAGTTGTTACCACAAGAGGCCTGAATAGAATTTTCCAGAAATAACTTCTCTGTACATTTTAATTAACAGGTGTAAGTTATGTCTTTTTTTTTTTTTTTTTTAATGTCACAATAATTAAAAGTGTAGTGTCAGCCGAAAACGTATTCGCTTACAAGATGATTCCTACTCAGTACTCGCTATTAAAAATGCAACACCAAGAAGGAGACTGGGTAGATGCGCCAAAGTTCCCAGGCCGATACCTAATAGTAAGTGCAGAATACTCTTAAACGTTCGCTGTATTCGCTGTGTGACAACGTGGTGACAGCGGAGGTGTTGTGCAGCCATCGACTAAACATATTTATTCTTCCCTGCTATAGACGTTCTGCAAATCTGGACTTTCCTGGATGCATCCTTCTTAGTGCAACATTTTAAGCAACGAGCAATATAACAGTCTCATACATTGCTTAAAGAAAGAGCAATGATTCTCAGAATTACTCGGAAGATATATATACACAATTTAAAACGGTTATTTCAAACTTTGCAATTCAAAGCACGAAAAGAACTATAGATAAAGGAACACTGATTTTAGCCAAATAGTAATTAGTAAACTCAATCACACTCAGTACCATTAGTTGCTTGGTGTTATCCGTAAGTCAGAGATCACGGTATCTCATTTCGTGTAGATTTTTGCATTTGTTTAACGCTAAAAATGTATTTTATCGCTAATTGAACCCAGTACCATATATATACCGACAGGACGTACCTTAGTCACAAGGTGACATGAGTGAAACACTAAACTATTCGATTGACACCTGCGGTCTTGTCAACACTAGAGAAAGTTACAAAGTGATTAAGTAAATACGGAACATAGTTCATAGAAAGTATAGCGATGTATGAAGTCTCCGTTTCATACGACTTGGATAAAGGATACATCTGAAATAGCAACAAAGAAATATATAATGATTTCTCTGGATAATTTGGATTAGTCCAGAATTCGAACACACACACAACACGAACACACACAAATCCAACTTTTTTTTTTAACTTCTTTCTTCGGATTCCCAATAAAGTTGACTACTGAAAAGCTGAGTTATAGATTCTGTATTAAAACAACACCTTCGCTAGACATGTTCAGTATACACATTGTCTTACATACAGAACAATACATTAGTTATTAATGCATGTCTGAAATAATAGTGCTTCGTATAGAATTTTACTTCATCCAATCGCAATAGCACAAAGATAAAAAATATTGCGAGGGATAATGTTCTTATTACAGAGAAAAAGAATTAAAATGACTTAACATTAACAATCATTTTCTTTAAACAGAGATAATATTTTATTATAATTTATGGAAGAAAGAAATAATTTGTAGTACAGTATCTTTATTAGGGTTATATATTCGTACAAAATAATGTAAGTACAACTGGGTCTGTCTTCAGAAAGGACGTACTTTTAGCCACAACCTACACTGCTTCTTTTGACTGTCTTTCAAGCAGAATCCTGGTTTGAAGCACGAAATACCTGCAACAAAAATCAGAAAATATTTAAAATGTTATATTCAGTGTGTTTAATTTGGTTGTACTTAACAATACAAAATATCTTAACCTTTTTGAGATTAAATGGAAAAAATCTGTTCGGTCAGGTATGGACTTTTGGGTTGCACGTAGAAAAAATATGAGGTGTTTATTGATGCTGAACAACAACTCAAAATGTATTACCATTCAAAAGTAAGTGGGTACCCCAATGGTGTTCGGGGTACCATGGGGTACCTAATGTCTGTATTTTTTAGATATATGGAAATGTATGTCTCTAAAATGTAAGGAACTGATATCTGTTTACCGAAAACCTCAACTCGGTAAGCCTTATGGATATCGAGATATGGGAAAATAAAGAACGACACCATAGAAATGTGGGGTTTGCGTACTAGATGGGCAGTTTCGGAAACGTAATTACGAGAGCTTACAACCACCTCAAAAGTAGTTTCAATTAAATACACTACACACACGCCCTGATGGGGGTTTTCGGGTACCATAATATTCGCAGAACTCTCATTTCTAAACATTCTAAAATATGTTTTAATAACGTTTTAAAGAACCTTAGAGGTGTGTGTTTACCGAAACCGCAAGTCGGTACGCCTAACAGTTACCGAAATATGATGAAATAAAAGTGACACCATAGGTACGTGGAGCTTGCATATTAGACAGTACAATTTAGAAAATTAATTAAAATATGACTATCAAGATATTGTCAAATAAAGGGAGGATCCATACAGTTATGGGGTTTTCGTGTTAGGTGGTAAAATTTCCGAAACCGGCCATGGAAAGTTAATAAGCATCAGTAGCAATTTCATCTTAAACTAATTAGGTATTTCCATGGAGTTTAAGAACATCATGGGATCTACCAAGATTACAATTTAAAAGCTTTGGAAAATATATTTTGACATTTATAAAGAGTATTAGAAATATATATTTACCTAAAACTTCCAGCTAGTACATCTAGCAGCTAGAGAGGCACCATACAATAAAAGCGTATTAGATCTTGAAATTTCAGAAAACAATTATTGATCCTAACAAAAGTTAAATAAGATGGTACTTCTATGGGTTAAGTGAGTACCGCAGACTCGTCAGTACAATTTCGATCGAAAGATTAATTCAGCTCTAAATTTTCTTTGGACAATTCCAAGCGTTCATCGGGCTCTGAAATAAAGTGAACATTTTTTGTCAATATCTAATATAGCAAACGAGATATAAGGAATTGTGTATTTTATGACGTCGTAAAAATAGAGACCCACATGGATTTGTACTTTTGAGTCTTTGCTGTAAGAAGAAGAAATTTTAGAAAACAACCGTATATACCTTAATAGACAATTAAATTGGCGGGGGCACAGTGGCTTAGTGGTAGAGTGCTTACCTCTGGTGTATTGGGTTCTTGGTTCTATCCGCGGCCAAGTCAGTTTGTAGTGGACATCGTATTCGTGGGTTTTCTCGGGGTTCTCTCTTTCCTCCCACCTTTGCATTACATCAATTCTGCCAACAACATTCAGTTGCTTTAATCAAAATCTCCCTGAGACTGAAATGCATAATCGTGGGTCGCTACACTGAAATATTTCCTTTTATTTAATTTAAAATTAAATAGGGAGTTAAGTATGATCGTATCTCTATGGGTTAAGTGAATACTCCAATAGTTTCTGCAAAAAAAAGATTAGTTAAACACCCTACCACTAAGCTACTGTGTCCCCGCCCATTGAATTGTCTATTAAGGTATATACAGTAGTTTTCTGATTTTTTTTCTTATAGGAAAGACCCAAAAGTACAAATATATAAAGATCTCTATTTTTACGCCATAAAATATATAATTCCTTTTATCTTGGTTACTATCTTAGATATTGACAGCGAATTTTCATTCTTTTGTACAGCTCGATGAACCCTTGGAATTGCCTGAAGAAAACCTAGGACTGAACTAATCTTTCGATCGAAATTGTACTGAGGTACTCATTTAACCCATAGAAGTACCATCTTATTTAATTTTGTTGCGACCAATAATTGTTTCCGAAATTTCAAGATCTCATACACTTTTATTTCACAGTGTTTCTCCAGATGTTAGATGTACTAGCTGGAAGTTTTGGGTAAACACATATTTCAAATACTGTTTACAAATGTCACATTATATTTTCAAAAGTTTTTAAAATTTAATATTGGTAGACTCCATGATGTTCTAACACCCCATGAATATATCTAATTACTTTAAGATGAAATTGCTGCTGGTGTTTATTAACTGTCCATGAACGACTTCGGAAATTTTAGCGAAACGAAAACCCCTTAACTGTGTTGGTCCCCCTTTATTTGACATCATCTTGATGGCCGTTAGTCATATTTTAATTCATTTTCCGAATTGTAGCGTCAAGTATGCAAGACCCACATACCTATAGTATCTCTCTTTATTTTCCCATATCTCGGTATCCATAAGGCTTACCGAATTGCAGTTTTCAGTTTAAAAAAAATCAGTTCTTTACATTTTAGAGACATGTATTTCCATATATCTAAAATGCAGAAATTAGGGACCGCATTGGAACCCCATTGGAGTACTCACTCACTTTTGCATAGCAGGGTAAAAACGCCAGTGGTTCTCACTTTAAGGTTAAAAACATACTATTTTGTCTTTTCTCTGAGCATTGTGAATCTGTCGGAGCTATACCGTAGTTGGAAAGACTCACTGATCCTTCCTATAATGACCATGTAGTCAGAATTCAAAAAGGAGTAGAAGGAAAAACAATATTTTAAAATCCTTGCACCAGTAGTCCTCACCTTAAAATCAAAATGTTCCAGTAATAGTCAGGATTTTCTATCAGTGTTCGTCACTCAAATAACTTGACATAATTTATTCAAAAACGCACTGTGTATCAGTTTAGGGTTAAGAATACAATATAAAGTAGTAAGCTTAATAACTTTTCATCACTTTTAGCACTCAAGAAAGAAAAGAAAAAAACGTTTTTACATACTTTTTAAAGCAATTTCAGAAAGAAAAATGTTAACTGAATTCTAAAGTTAACTGTATATCACTTTCACGTTAAGAGTACAATATTAAATACTATGTTTAATAACTATACGTCACTTTAAACACTCAAAAATGAAAATAAACGTTTGTACATACATTTTGAAAACAATCTAAGAAACAAAATAAGTTAACTGAATTCAAAATTTAATTATACATCACCTTAAGCTTAAGAATACACTATAAAATACTGAGATTAATAACAATGCATTACTGAAGAATGAAAACAAAAATGTTTTAGCTACCGATATTGTATTTAGATGTTATTTCTCATTAACATTTTTTTTTTTGAGAACTCGTGATCAAGTCTAGGGATGCGCAAGAGAAAAGATTTGAGATTGTCTCCTCTCGAAAAGGTGCCGCGAAAGTTATGTATCGTCTCGAAAACTGGATCCGTTTCTATTGGAAGAGCTCTGTCTCGTCTCGAATTTCGTAACAAAAATTATGTCTCGTCTTGTCTCGTGTGCATCCCTAATCAGGTCCATAGCCAAAAACTTCATTTCCGAAGGGTTCGATAGGGCTTTGCGATATCCGAATTTAAATATAGATAATCGATATCGACAAACTATCGAAACTTGTTCGAAATATTGAAAAATACAGCAATATCGAAATATAAACAATATCAAAAATCTAAAATATAGAAATACGAAAGAGAGAAAAGAATATGGATATATCGATCAAAAATTTCGATATCGATGTTTTGATATTTGAAAATATCAACCGTTCGATTTAAATATCACACAGCCCTAGGCTCCAACTGTTGTCACCTTTAAAATTAATGTGAAAATTACTGACTAATATTCTGTAAGTACCATAAGACGGGATTATTTTGCACTTCAGGATTAACTTTGCACAAAATACGGCAAAAGTTTCACAGTCCTCTGTCGGTAAAATGATGGACTGTAAAGAGAAAGTTTCAACTGTCACCGTAAGATAGAACATTGACTATTTGGTTGGCGGTTAACATCAGTTCTAATTACCTGAAGGGTTTGTTGTTGTAGAGGTATGGAAAGCAGTCACTGTAAAGGCCGACAAAATTTGAAAGATATCACCTACAAGAATTTTCGTCAAAGTCAAGTCAGTTTCGTAGAATACTCTGTGTATAATGGGACTTTGAGACAATAGTTGAAATTGAAGTGTGAAACGTTTTAAAGTCATAGAAAAATAAAACTGGGAGAAGGTTGTTTCAGCCTCTAATCGGGGCTACTTTGCACCGATCAAACGTAACCCCTCAGATAGGAAATTATTACTACGGGTACCTCCTGCCATCTAACTTTAGGAAAATTTCCTATTCAGGTAAATGTCGGGATGGATTTCTTGTTGGAAAATAAATTACGAAAAGCGGCGGATTCAGAAAAATAGTTTGAGAGTGACTTCACACAGAAAGACTTCCTTTATTTAGAAACGACTAGACTTTTTGAAGGGCTTGAAGCGTAGACGCATAGGAATGACTAACATCAGAATTTTGTAAAAAAGAAATCCTGTAATTTGGGTGAGCTTCAGCCTGAAAGCCTCAAATCCCGTAAATCTTCCACTGATTACGGTTGGGATGATATTCTTGGATATAAAGAGCAACCAAGGCAAATCAGATCTCGAAGATTTTTGCTGTTCTTGAGTTGCCATTTTTGTGGGACATACTAAACTATCAGAACGTGGTTCCTATGTCGGTACCAGAAAATACATAATTTTCTTTACAAATATCAATAATTCGTACTAAGTACTGACACCGGTACCGTAAGTCCAACCTCAATATTTGTAGACTGCATGCAGTTTTGTGTAGGAAGTGAAATGTATCAATAGAAGAGAGAAAACACTGCACAGAAACATTATGTTCGTATGCTGAAAATACTTTTTTGTATGTGTTGCAAAGTATCTTCAGCTATCAGGTTACTTTGCAACAAAGTTTATATGAAATGAAATGAAATGAAATTTTTGAGTTTTACGTTCCACGATTATGCCGGATATGCTCAAGGAGACGATGATGATGAGAATGAATGGAATAGTAGAATGAAAATGTGTGAGAAAACGGGAAAACCCCGAGAAAAATCACACACAGTGTTTCTCCAACACAAAGCCCATTTAGCACGTGCTGGGATCGATCCAGGAACTTCACGCAGGAGAGGTCAACGCTCCACAACTGAGCTACCACGTCCCCCAAAACACAACCTCAGAATATATTTCATATAGAGTAGAAATAACAATATGTTGTAAACAAAAAAAAAAAAAAAAAAAATGGCCGGTCTGAAAGGCATGTAAGCTAAAAAATTACAATTGCTACTCGATTTGTTTACTAGCATTGTTTAATTATCTACGGTACTGAACATCGCAACACCAACATCATTATGTTATGTCACATCCTTTCAAAACTATGAAAACTGCAAAGTACCTGCTTTGCTTCGTGATGTCCGAAGAGTAAGACGACTGAAGGCGAAAGCAGGCAAGTGGCATACAAATTTATGATGTTGAAGGCATTATTTTTCACAGCTATGGAGAAAAGAGATAGAAACAATAATAACGAAATCTTTGTTTTACGTCCTACGAATATGTTATGTAGACTGACGCTCACAAATGAGTAATGAAAATTTATGATCTTGGAATACGATTTGGTGGAATAATGAGGAAGAAAAATAATCATTGATTAAATATTAAATTGAAAAGAAATAAGAGCCTGACGCTCAAATACTTATCTATCCGGCACCCATCTTGATCCCTCTAAAATATCATGAAATGCTTGATTGATTCTAAACCCAATAATAGTAATAATAAACACAGAATATATAATTTACGCACCTTGAAATGTAGAAATTAATGGTTGTAATTCCCAGCTTTCCAATAGACCTTTGATTTCTCCAAATGAAGATTCGGATATCTTGTTTCTTCTCAAGCAATAATGGGTTACAATAATCAGTTGCAGTCCAAAGCCAAGTCACTAAGTTAAGCATAAAAATAAAAGAATTCATTAGTTAGATGCATACAAAATCCTACGCATGTAAATCCGAATCTACTTATTAAATTGTAAATTTAAACAAACTAAATTATACTACAGATATAGTGACATCAAACATATATTAAATAAGATACACAGGGTGTCTCAAAAGTCCCCTGACATAGGGTAACTCTGTTATTATCCGAGTTATAACAAAATGTCGGAGGGGAAAGCATCTCCAAATATGATGTGTCCAATCTAAAGTGAAGGAATTTTTAAAATCGGATGACCCCTTTGCGCTGTACACTCTTTATGCGCCCAATGTGAAATGAAAATGCAACGTTGCCATTTACCTGGACCCACAACATAAGTGAGTGAAGTTACTGTCTTTTACGCGAATATGTTGATGGCCAGTCTCCGTTTCAAACAGTAACTTCATTCACTTATGTTGTGGGTTCAGGTAAATGGCAACGTTGCATTTTCATTTAAAATTGGGTGCATAAAGAGTATACAGCACAAACATCTCGTCCGATTTTTTTAAAGTGTTCACTTTAGATTGAAAACGTCATATTTCGAGATTTTTTTTCCTCTTACATTTTGTTGTAACTCTGATAACAGAGTTACCCTATGTTAGGGAACTTTTGAGACATCCTGTATACATCATAAGAAGTTCCTTTCTAAATTCTACACGGATGTGGTTAAATTGAATGTGAGGTGGGTGATACACATTAGGCCTTTTGGGAGTACGTCACACGAACGACCGTAATTTTGTGTTCAAAATTTTTATGAACTGGTGGGATATGTGATACATATGGCCACGGGCTAGAATTTTCTCAGTATGTCAAATATGCAATCAGATTTCATGCAGCTTAATTTGGTGGAAAGCTATTGCCAAATGAACGTTACATTTACCTCTTTCTTGCAGATGTTGAACCATGCCGTTAGCACGTGAGGAATGGATCGAAATAATCAAACTGTGGGGCGGGAGGAGTATATGTGCAGTGGTTGCCGATTGCAGAGTCATCCACAATGTGACTCTGTGTCACATGTTTCAGTGTCACAGTAATTAACTAAATTTGAGAAGACGGGCACATTCGTGAACATACATCGTAGCGGTTCAAACTCGCGGGACCTTGTTCCTTCCCCATTTTGAACCGGTACATGAAAATGCCATTTACTCCATGTTTGCCTGCGCCGATTTTGAAAATGCCTTCACTAATCGATTTCTCCCGTTGAGTACTACAAGAACCAGTTAAAATCTCGCGGGCCCTTTATTCTTCCCCATTTTGAACCGGTACATGAAAGTGCGATTTTTTTTATGCTTGCCTGCGCCGATTTTGAAAATTCCTTCACTAGTCGATTTCTCTCGACGAGTACTACAAGAATCAGTTAAAATCTCGCGGTCCTTTTTTCTTCCCATTTTGAACCGGTACCTGAAAATGCGATTTTCTTCATGTTTGCCTGTGCCGATTTTGAAAATTCTTTCAGTAATCTATTTCTGTCGTCGAGTACTACAAGAATCAGTTAAAATCTCGCGGGCCCTTTTTTCTTCCCCATTTTGAACCGGTACATGAAAGTGGGATTTTTTTCATGCTTGCCTGCGCCGATTTTGAACATTCCTTCACTAATCGATTTCTCTCGTCGAGTACTACAAGAATCAGTTAAAATCTCGCGGTCCTTTTTTCTTCTCATTTTGAACCGGTACCTGAAAATGCGATTTTCTTCATGTTTGCCTGTGCCGATTTTGAAAATTCTTTCAGTAATCTATTTCTGTCGTCGAGTACTACAAGAATCAGTTAAAATCTCGCGGGCCCTTTTTTCTTCCCCAAGCCAATATTTTTTTGTATATTTTGAATGTATTCAAGTATGGAACAAAAGTATTATATAATTCCCTTAGTAGGCTTCTCAACTTAATATTTTTCAACTTAAATTTTATTTATTTTAATTATTTATTTTCTTGTGACTCAATATTTAATTGCAATCATTCATTGGGGAGAAGGGTGGCCATTCTCAAATATATAAATATAGTATTCTTAAAATTTATGTGTTCTCGTACTATTAGTTTCTTCCACTAGACCTGGAAATTGCAAAATTAATACCTGGAAAACCTGCAAAATTCAGGGAAATTGAGTTCCATATTTATGTATGAACACTGCTATTTACAATTTTTTTTTTTCGAATAGGGAGAACTGTACGAAAGGGTGGTTTGAGAATAGTATAACAGTAGGTTTCTGGGAGTGTTGTTCGAAATGAAATCTTTAAGTTTTACGTCCCACTATTATGCTGGCTAGGCTCAAGATGACGGGGTGTTGTTCGGTGGGGGTCAATGTTGCCAATTTTGGGTAAAGTCGCTAAATAAGGGGAATTCGACCTCAACGATAGCGTAGGGTGACCATAAAATTTTCAGTTAAAAACGGGACAGGTTCTTGCAACACTAGACTTTTAGATCTACCTTTGTTCTTATCAGTGCCTTGATATCAGAGTTCCCCCTCTCTCTCTTCGTTACAGAGCGGGTACTTATGAAAAAGGAAAGACACGTTGAAGTTTGTTTAACACACAACCAACTGCTAAAACCTCTGCTGCCTTTCGAGCAGTACTGCGAACTATAGAGTATGTTTAATATAGGGATTTTCAGTTCAATTTTTGCCGCTTTGTTATTATTTAATACTTTTAAAAGGAGTAAAGGTACTGGGTTTGTTATTTACTTCTTTCATTTACATAAAACGGGACGAATACTACTTTTTTCCATCTACTGACGGGACGGCCGCGACACGCCCCTAAAACGGGACTGTCCCGGTCAAAACGGGACGTATGGTCGCCCTACGATAACGACAAAAAAAAAATCCGATTGGAGACTTTTTTTGGGTGATTTTTAAATGACGATTTACCTACTTACACATTTAGCGACTTTTTGCTGCAAACAAAATGTTCATCTGTAGAGAAGCATTATTAGTTCAAAAAAGTTTTTACGTTATTTTTTTCTGTTTGTTTGTTTTAATCAGCGCAAGTGATGAAGAGTTTGGAAATACAGCGTACTCACTACTCCACAATCCTGCATTGTTATGTTACCCTTGCCCTCTAACGAAGAATAACTACAAACTTGATGTCCTTTAGTTCGCAGAGTTTCCGTTGAGAGACACACGTAATACATCATTACCGATAGCAACAAGATTAGCTATAGATGCGTGAAAAAAGGCGAAGAAGGTGTTTGTTATATTTGTCCTCTGGGGTCTTTTAATTATTCTGCACTTTTTCTTTTACAAAAAATTGCTTAACGTAAGTACTGTAGTGTTAATTATTTCGGAACTATTTTGACCACAACATGAACAAAAGTACCCGAAACAACCTGAAATGATCCCTGAATTAAAGGATTGGTTGCGCCCTGTTTACAAAGATGTGAATAGAACCAGCGGCGCAAATCTGTCTTCAACATTGGGGGGGGGAGGGGAGGGTAAGACCGTTACCATACTTTTTTTGGCGATGTCCAAAATACTTATGAAGTTGAAAAACAATGTTGTGGAGGATCAGAGTTGTCTTTAGCGTTAGGAGGCTGCAGATTTGAGGCTTATTCTGGGGGACATCTCACGTTCCTTTGTAGCAATCGGACAAAAATCATCAAATTTCTCCCAAAAAACACATTTCAAATCGGATTATTTGGGAGAAGTCCCCCTCAGTTCCAAGATTGGAGGGGACATGTATCCGTCATCCCCCCCCGGGATTTGCACCAGTGAGTAGAACATATTGTTTAGTTTACATCTACAACTTTTACAATGCTTATAGACAATGAATTTCTCGATTATTTCTTATAGCGACTTTTCACCCAAAATTGGAGTCGTCACCTCTCGTTTCGCAAACTTATTGCCAACATTTTAGAAACTGGCTGCGGGGAGAGCTACAATGGATGATTCAAGTTATTTCGTCGCTTCCGCTGTGAACCTAAGTACAAGATTCCAAAAGTCACATTTTTTTGGTTAAAAACAATATGTCTGCTGGGTGAAAGCATAGACTGGAATGTGTTGCCTTTCCTACCTTATCTTTAATCCCATAGTAGCTCCTTTCCCAAAGTTAAAAAAATGCAATTCTTCCTTTCTTAATAGTACTTATGACCCAAAGTATTACGTAAGCATTGTATGTTACTTATGTAGCTCACAGAGCCGCAGCTATGGGCGAGCAAGCAAAGCACGTGTCCCGGGCGCGTGGTTGGAGGGGCGCCTAAAAGAGAGGTTATATATTAGTACTTTTCCTGGCGGTATTTAATACTTTTCATCAGAGTGCGAAATCATGAAATCAAAGTGAGAGGAAAAAATGAAATGAAATCTTTGAGTTTTACGTCCCACGGTTATGCCGGTTAGGCTAAAGGAGACGGTGATTATGAGAAATGAATGAAATGGTGGAATGAAGTAAGTGGGAGGAAATGGGAGAACCCCGAGAAAACCCACGCACACGGTGTTTGTCCACCACAAGGTTCACTTGGCGGGGCTAGGATCGAATCCGTGACCCCAAGCACCAGAGGTGAACGCTCTACCACTGAGCTACCGCGGCCCTAAAAGTGAGAGGAGACTGGAGAAATGAAGAGAGAGAGAGAGAGACAGAGAGAGAGAGAGAGAGAGAGAGAGAGAGAGAGAGAGAGAGAGAAGAAAACGCTCGCACTTTTACACTTCAAAGTAAATTAAGTCATTTATTTTTTCTGTCCCCCTCCTCCCCCTCCCCTAAGTTCTACTGTCAAAGTAAATAGCTAAAAACACTCCCAGGCCAGAACCGCATCTACGTTGGAAATTTGATCGAGATCGGTCGGTCGGTGCAAGAGATTAAGAAAAAATGAAATGAAACCTTTGAGTTTTACGTCCCACAGTTATGCCGGTTAGGCTAAGGGAGACGCTGATGATGAGCAATGAATTAAATGGTGGAATGAAGTAAGTGGGAGGAAATGGGAGAACCCCGAGAAAACCCACGCACACGGTGTTTGTCCACCACAAGGTTCACTTGGCGGGGCTAGGATCGAATCCGGGACCCCAAGCACCAGAGGTGAACGCTCTACCACTGAGCCACCGCGGCCCCCGGCCGGGAATCGAACCCGGGTGTCCCACGCCAAAGGCGTGTTCACTAACCACTTAGCCACGAGGGAGCTCATCTGTGAGGCAGTGTAAACCCCCCAAAAAAGAAAGAAAATAAACGCACACTGGATGTTTGCGCAACTGAGGATCAAAACATTCTCAATGGAGTATGAGAAATAGTAAACGTCAATCAATGTGTGCTTTTGCTTATTCATTACTTCGTTAATACTTAATTCCTTCTAGAAATAGTGAAACAATACTATGAAGAAACACTAATTAAACTAATAACAATTACGTTGTATTTCTTACCATACCGTTTTTACCACCCATAGAATTTCAACCTAGGACTATACTGCATTAGTCACGCCGTAACGAAAGCTGAAATTCAAAGACCTGGCACTCGTAATTGTTGAAGCTGTGTTGTAGCTACCTGTATATCACGCGGCCTGCGTTGGTACTCCTCAACATAAATACGTCACAGCCCAAAGCCAGGAAACATCACAAACAGAAGATAGGGGCACAAGCAGTGCCTGACACTTCACGAACTCAAACCCACCAAGACTCAACTCAACATGACCTTCAATTACGTTCTAGAAACCAAACCAATGTTAAGGCACAAACTCACCAACTTCCTATATGAAAACACAAGAAAAAAAATCTAACGTTTTGGTTCCAAAGTGATGACATAACAATAATACTAAAAAGGTTTTAATTTTCAGTAACCCAAACATTAATTAACTAGGGAACATAACAAAGCAAAAATAAATAAATAAAAATAAATTAAATTAAAAAATAAAAACCTGACAAGTAAGCTCTCCCTGACTACTTTTTTTTTTTAAATTTCAGTGAGGCTGTAAAATATGTCAATATCTTCGTAATATATATATATATATATATATATATATATATATATATATATATATATATATATATATATTCATTGTAAACAAGTTCTTTAAACAAAAGAAAGCTCTGAGAGCGCTTACCTCTGACGCGGTAGGTCCCTGGTTCGATTCCTGCTCCCGACAAATAGGCTTTTGGTGAACACTGTAGGTGTGGTTATTCTTAAGACTTTCCAGTTTCCTTACATTTTCTTGATTCCACCATTATCATGTATATCAGCGTTTCCCAACCTTTTTCAACTTGCGGCACACTACAGGCGTAACTTGAATTCTCGCGGCACACTCATATAGATATTATTATTATTTGTAAATATAAAATATAGTTGTAATTTTTTCTTTGATTACTGATCTCCTTCTCACAGAGAAGAAAAGCTCGATCACTGATTTCCCCCCGTGGTAAATCATTATGCTGATTTTTTAAATTCTAATTTAAAAATAGAAAACAACTGCAATGAGATATCAGACCAAGACTTTTAAAAATACACTTTTTCTTGAAAACTGTATCCAACCTTTCAATAAGAAGGAAGATCACTAAATAACGAATGAACAAACAAATCTCTTTTACTTTTAAAACACAAATGTAGGTAATTTGTATGCATGTTTGCTTTGTCGAAAGGACTGAATGTATTTTAACATTTCAAGTTACGAAATAGTCTGCAACAATAAAGAAGCAATAGTGGCCATAACAATGATAACAAATACCATTTTCAACATTAAAAATGTACAGAAAAGTAACAGTGTGAAACTCAAAATTGTAGATTCATAGTAGAGGTTCGTGTTAATGTTAAATACAAATATACATTTTTCCCAATGTCTTGCAATTTGATTGCTATAGAACTAATAATTTTGTTTCTATTTCCTCGCGGCACACTAGCGATCCATTCGCGGCACACCAGTGTGCCGCGGCACACCGGTTGGGAAACGCTGATGTATATCATCGTCACCTTCTCTCTTACATTGATGTACAATCATGGGGCGTTAAACTAAAAGAAAAAAAAAATCTTGCAAATATCCTAGTAAAAATGAGTTTTCTAAACTACACTAGTGGCCCCGCGTAGCGTAGTCGCTAACGCTCTCGCCTTCGGTGCGAACGGTCCCGGGTTCGATCCCGGTGGGGGAACTCGGTCGAAAAAGTATCAAAAGATTTTAAGTCCAGCCATCCTGAATGAGGTTTCCTTGGCTTTTCCTCATTCACAGCAGGCAAATGCCGGAGTGGTACCTAACATATAGGTCCCAGGCCGTTTTCTTCCTTCCCAAATCCAAAAATGAAAATGAAATCTTTGAGTTTTACGTCCCACGGTTATGCCGGTTAGGCTAAAGGAGACGGTGATGATGAGTAATGTATGAAATGGTGGAATGAAGAAAGTGGGAGGAAACGGGAGAACCCCGGGAAAACCCACGCACACGGTGCTTGTCCACCACAAAGTTCACTTGGCGGGAGCTGGGATCGAACCCGGGACCCCAAGCACCAGAGGTGAACGCTCTACCACTGAGCCACCGCAGCCCCATTTTTCCCCAATCCACTCTTCCCTTCCTTTCCCCGGATAGTGTGCTCGCCGAGGGAAGTCATCCCTCATGTGTGACGGGCTAACAAGGCCATTGATGCCGAAAGCCCAGAAATCTAAATCCTAAATCTTCACTACACAAGGGAATTTTCGCGCTGAAAACGGTTTGTTAGCAATTATGTTAAGCAGCCCTGTAGTAAATCTGCACCAAGTAATAAATCGTCACATATAAAACGGAATGAATAAACACATAACATTCATTTTGCTACCTTGAAATGTAAAATGTTTCAAAACATTAATATTCAAAGATTTCTCAAAATTCAGATTCACCCATTCCATTGTCCTCAATCATTAACGAGTTTTACAATAGTAAGAATTGTATTCATAAACTACATTACTTACTTAGTACTATATTAAAGCAAGTTACACTAAAAGAATATATAATTAATGGAATATTTAACTAAAGTAATAGTTAACTAGTGTACTTACCCAAGCATTTTTTCCTTCCTCTCTTCTTTTCCGTTTGTAAACAACCTCGTTTCGCAAGCAAAAGACGGTAGTTCAATGACGTCAGCCATGGCGAAAGAAAGAGGTGTCTATAGGCGGCCTGGATCTCACACACAGATGGACGTATATAACATATAGCTGAAGTATTTAACATACGTATATGTATGTAAAATACAGAAGATTGTTAGAAGTCAGACATCCTGCAGCGACATGATGTAATATCTAAGCGGGTAAAAGGCAGTACCTGTGTAGCATATGGATAAAGTACGCTCCGTACAGATTTCCTTAGTAAACATAACGAATCCTTGTATTTGTACAATATACCGCTGTCCGGATAATGGATTTTTCTCAGTGTACAAACATGTCTTGACGTCCAGGGAGGACACTTTCAGCACCTGCTGTGACGCCGAGCCGTAGCTAGAGATTTCAACGCCCGGGGCGAAGTAGAATTCGGCGACCCTTACACTCACCTTACCAATAATTATGATGTATATATATATATATATATATATATATATATATATATATATATATATATATATATATATATATATGTATGTATATATATATATATATATATATATATATATATATATATATATATGTATGTATATATATATATATATATATATATATATATATGTATGTATATATATATATATATATATATATATATATATATATATATATATATATCAGAAAAGCAGCTTTTGTTGTTATGGTACACTGAATTTTTATTAATCTTCTTGGAAGACCATTGCAGGAACCAAAAACGATCATTATGTATCCTTTTTCAAGAAGAGTCTTATTTTGGACTTTTTGTTAACCTTGACAAAACTATCTTTGGTTGTATACAGATTCACTAGGAGAACAGTTATGAAGAGTTACTACTATTTACGTTTCATACTATCGATAAGAAATGAAATTTTAATACATTAAAAACTATGTGCTTTTAAATTGTTCGAAATGGGTGACAGTATTAATTTCCAGTAATCAATGTAAAATTTTAAATTTTATTCTCTATGTGACCACATCAATAGCATTTTAATTTCGATCTTTTTACGGTAAGAAATATTTTGTAAAATGTAATGGAAATTCAGAAGGAGCCTTCTTTGTGAATTTCTAAGTATTGATCGATGGTGGTGAAAAATATGTTCAATTTTTGTACTTAAAATTCAAAATATACTTTGGCTACTACATATGTCTGAAATTATAGTAATTACTTAATTTCTTAATGAATGAAAGTTCCGAATTTAAGATACTTATTATTAATTAACATATTAAAATACACTATCACGTACATATATAAAGAATGTGTGTACTTATGTTTTGTATGTACGTAGATAGATAAAAAACATCACACAACTAGACACGTACCGTATGCACAAAATAATATGCTGCCGATACAAAAAGTTGATGAAAAAATGACCCTAATAAATTCCTCCAAATTGGAAGCATTTGATATGTCAACGAAATTTAAAAATAATTCATTGGTAGTGATAAGTGTCGGCAAAAGTCGAACTTCGTTGGGCTAAGTTCTGATCCCTTAAGCCCCTATTCTATTGAAGTTCGAAAATGTTATTGTTTCCCTCGTTTATTTTTTTTTTTTTTTAATATACCCGCGCAAACAGCAGTTTGAATGTGTCTCTTCACTCTTCTCACTTTCATACCTTCGTTCTCACCGTCGCACAGTGGGACCAAACTAGGCAATTCTTAGCAAAAACTCGAAGAATGAAGTAAAAGATTGACTCGATATAATTTGTTGTAATGAAACCTTAATAGTGTACATATAAGATAGTGTGCAGGAAAAGGAGTGATAGCAGTTTACAATGAACTCATGGGACGTGTAAATTTGGTTATCCGCCGAAGTCGAAGAGGTGCTGCTTAGTGACAGAAAATAGGAAATTGATTTTGAATGCGACTATTCCTCCATTACGTGTAGATATTCAGTGGCTGGTAAACATGGTGACACAACCGACATGTATGTATCGTTTTATATCATATATTTCGAATGTTGATGTGGTGCGTAGTCAATAATCATATTTGGAATGATGCTAATATCATTATCATATTCCTATGATAATCCCCTACTTAATATCATATTTGGAAAATGCTGTGGTACTGAAAGCATATAAACTATGGTCAAACGATAGAATGGCATTTTAGTAGAAAATATGGCATAATATGTCTGTGAGTTTTTAATATGCCCGTAGCGAAAACATTGTTCTTACTGTATGCAAAGAGTAAACCTGCACATATTTGCACTTTTTGGAAAAATAGCGCATGAAAATGTTTGAGGAAAACCGCCTTCTGGATGCAATGCTGCTTTTGAATTGATTTGGGATGAATGTGAGAATAAGTGTTAGGTTATTAGACGTGTGTTCCACATGTACGCAGTGACAAGGTTGAATATAGGTCGATTCTGGTAATTTTGCCCCCAGGCCTCGTTGGGGCTTCGTCCCCAGGACCCATCTTGATTCCAACATCTAGTCATATTTCTCTGGCATTCACCAACAGAACTAAACTCTAGTCAAATATATTTGATTAATGGTGGCGACATTTTGAAACGCCAATGTTTGCTAAACAATCTATGGACCATAAGGTAAAACCATATTGAAAATGGTGTTGATCAATTCAGTATTTTTATTTTTTATTTTATTTATTTATTTATTTATTTTATTTTATTTTTTATTTTCTGTGATGCGTGCACAGAAGTGTTCCAATCAAGCCCTGAAATGAGCTCACGTAATGAACGATGCAATATATGAAACAACCTGAACAGGTTACTGATGTTTGTAAATCATATATTTAATATATCTGATAATATATTCATATCGAGAACTTGTAATGAGATAATTTTTATGCATTGAAGCGTCCTTGCATCCTGATTGTCATAACGAATCCTCCACAACTTTAAAATAATTTTGAGGAGCAAGAATGTTTCTTCAGTTTTATTACTCTTCAGTTGTAAAATGAATAAGTACACTTTTTCCTTTCATGCGTGAGAATGTAAGCCAATCATAAATTGGCAAATCAAAGCATATTGCCCATGCGTTTCTTTATGCCAATCATATAATCTGTTATATAATTTAGGCGCGAATATAAGGAATATTTCCTTTTATGATGTAAAACTCTATGTTTTTGATTAAATAATGTCGAAATAATATTATTGTAGCAACTGCACACACTGAACTAATTGGTTTTCTTTTAGTGTGCTGCTTGATATTGCAAAATTCTTATTTTTGTCAAGAATTCAGTGCTTTGGCCCCACTGTGTTTCGTGATTAATCCGATTGGGTAGAAAAACGTTTCGAACTGAGCAACCTTATCACTGTCAAAACACCGAACACAACTTTGCTCGTTTCGGATTTTGCAAATGTTCCTGCGCACACTATAAGTCATTACTCGGCGCCTTGTATACTACATGTCATTAAGAAATCATCTATAATAACTCTTTAAGTAATAAGTAAAAACTTGTTGTGACTTATTCAAACTCTTGGATTGCGAGCGAAGCGAGCAAGAAAATTTTTAAGAAATCTACGTATTTCAATGATAACCGACAGCAATATTGATCCAATAGGGCACTAATACTTTCTGGGGGCGACTCATCTTTAATCATGTCCAACACCACTTTTTCTTTCTCCTTGTTCGTTCGGCGCCCCCTTGCTATCAGCGCCTGGGGCGGGCGCCCCGCTGCCCCCCCCCTTAGCTACGGCTCTGTGTGACGGACATGTATTCAGCATGAAACAAGGTACGTGTATTGTGAATTTCATTTTCCTATGTGTATTTGTTCGGATATTATAACGTATTTTTCGGGTTCGAAAGCTAGTTGGACGCACTGTACATGTACGGACTAAAAAAATGTTATCTTAGATACCAGACTATTGTCCTTCACAACAAAATAAACAAAATTTGGCATCTATCTACTGGAAATATAAAAAATCTATAAACCAAAATTATTCGTAACATTATATCATTTTCTGTTTCTTCTTCTTCGATTTTGTAGGTAAAGCCAGAAGTTCATTTATGTATTATTAAAAATTATACCCAGATGAAATAGTAAGCTATTAAATTATAATTACTATGTTTCAAGTGAAGTAGGAAAGTAATTTTAAAAAATATTTTTCAGTGGAGCCTAGTGGCAAAAAAAAAATGAAGCTAATTTTTTATACATTTTTGAAAATTTATCACAAGCGTTGCCTTTTATTCTTTATTGGATTTTTTTTTTTTTGAAATATCAGATATAGTTTCAATTGCAGTTATTCTCCTATTCAATGTGTTCTGCAATGTCTTTTTTTGAGCTCCTTCGTGGCTAAGCGGTTAGCGTACGCGCCTTTGGCGTGGGAGACCTGGGTTCGATTCCACGTTAATCAGTAGGTCCACATCTCATGTAACCTCGCTGCTGAACGGGATGTTAAACACAAAATCAACTCAATGTCTGTTTTTTCTGTTCCGCAAGTTTACAATGTTAACATCCAACTTAGCCATAATATATATCTAGAGAAATGCAGTGCATCAACGATGTAAGAATAAATAAAACATTTTTTCATGAAACTGAAAATTTTCTGGTGAAACAGAAATTGCATTGAATAAATTACCAATGAGAATCTCGAAGTCAATTTTGAATGAAAGATAAATATTTAAAAGTGTAATTCCAGTTTTCTCTTCGTAAAACTCCCAAGAAAACTATATTGAAAAAACAAAAACAGTCAAGACTGACCTTATGTGAGTTTGAACTAGAGACTTCCCCACTACAAAGAACATTATCCTATGATTTCTAGGTAAAGCATCATTTGAAAGAATGTACATCAATATTATACCAAAGTTGTCCTGAAACATGTACTACTACTCTTAGGCCATATTGAACCCAAGCTAACTAGGGATGCGCACGAGATGAGTCGAGACAGAATTTTCCTGACAAAATTCGAGTCGAGACACATCTCTTCCAATAGAGAAATATACATTTTTCGAGTCGACACATCACTTTTAGAGCACATTTTCGAGGCGAGACAGCCTCAAATCTTGTCTCGTGCGCATCCCTAAAGCTAACATATTTTAACTATAGTAGAGTCGCTTAAACTCGGCACACTATATCCCAGCAGTCAGGAATACTCGGCCACCTGACAGGACATTACCCATTTCTTTTTTTCTTTTCTTTTCTTTTCTTTTTTTTTTTTAAGCCAGTTTTTGAGAAGTCGGCTAGTTAATTTTCATTATAGACAACTTTGTACATTCATAATGTATTTTTCTGAGGTGTATCAGGTAAATTACTGTACAGTATGTATTCATTAATTGTCATTGTCATGTATAGTAAAGGCCTTCATAAAGTAGTACTTTACCTTTGTTTAAGGGTATTTGAACATTTTCTTCTCTGTTATATTCTTAACCAACCAATACAAGTACAGTATTTTATTTTCTGAGTAAACAGTCGTACTTATTATTTTTTAACCAAATTCCTCATAACCGTGTATTTTCACAAAATCAACCACACTTCAGTCCACATTAGTTTTCGCGACCTAACTCTACTGTATTACAAAGAGGATACTGTGACATAAGATGTAGATTATTCATATATTTAACAGGGACCGCGGTGGCTCTGTGGTAGAGCGTTCACCTCTTGTCCTTGGGGTCCCGGGTTTCAATCCCAGCTTCCGCCAAGTGAACTTTGTGGTGGACAAACCCCTTGTGCGTGGGTTTCCTCGGGGTTCTCCCGTTTCCTCCCAATTTCTTCATTCCTCCATTTCATTCATTATTTCATCATCACCATCTCCTTTAGCCTAACCGGCATAACCGTGGGACGTAAAAGTCAAAGATTTCATTTTTTCTTATATTTAACATATCGTCGCTAATTTGCACTATATGTACACTCATGTCCAAAATTATTGTGGCATGTCTATAAATATGTTGTTGTAGGAATATAATTTGACAACGAATTCGTCCAGTATTTCTTATAATGTTAGTATGTGTGTAATTGGCAAAGACATGTATGTGGAAACTTTCATGTCAAAAGAGCAGTAAATAAGAACAATAAAACGAAAATAAAACTTTCTTCCCCATTTAGCAACATTTTGTTTTACTCATTCTAATTTTCGTATTTCTAATTCTTTTCCTATGAAATTTACCACAAATATACATTTCCCGATTATACACATAGTATCAGTATTAAAAGTACCCTGCAAAATCATTATCAAATTATATTCTTACAAGAAGACAGTTATAGATATGTGACTATCATTTTGGACATGAGTGTACATAAGTAAATAAATAAATAAATAAATAAGGAAGATAGTCATATCCAGTTTTTCATCATTTTGTAACCAAAATTACCAGTAGAATCTTCCTGAAAGACGTCACATCAATAGCATGAAAGTTATTTCCACATCGACAATATAGTCAATGTCAATAGAATTCAAATTTGGTTACAGCAGCATTTTGTTTTGCTCTCCTGAAAACTGGATGTTCGACCTACTGCAGAATCAGCAATGATGGTATTCTTTGTTCAGAAGATATTTATATATTTGTTATTTACAGTGCTTCACATAGAACTAAAATATTATTTGACACTCAAAATATTAACATTAACAATGCAAGAAGAATAGAAACTTTCGAAAGACGTCAAATCTTATATACTTCAAGTACCACTCCAGCATTCACCTTTTTGGACTGAGAGAAATTCCAGAAAATCCTACAATGATGATGATCGAGCTTTGGATTCAAACCATGGATCACTTGATTGCTAAACGTCTGCTTAGTTTGTTTTGGAAGAGAAAAACTACAAAATCTCCATCAATCAAAAGTCCTCCCCAGGGCCGTGCCTCGGGGGAGGCGACGGCCCCGGGCGTCGGAGTAAGGGGGCAAAAAATTCGGGAGAAAAAGGAAAAAAGATAGAAAAATTGCTTGGAACATATGTATGGGACGCCGTCGTATACTGTAGCCCCGGGCGCTGATTTTCCACGGCACAGCCCTGGTCCTCCCTATGGTCTATTGGCTAGTGTGCAAGCCTTAGTGCAGGTTGTGTTGGGTGTGATTCTCGTTGGGAGGACATGGAACACATCACGTTGGTTAGGATTCCACTTTAAACCGTAAATCTATGTCTCATATAGCCTTGGTATTGGAAAGAAAGATAAATCATTATACACAAATAAAAAATACATTCTTTTTTTTTTTAAAAAAAAAACACTAAATCTTCATCAATCAAGAAGATATTAAATCTTTATCAGTCAACAATCACTACCTAAACTGACGTCTCATGTTGCATTGGAATCATTTAACTCTTCCGTAATATTACGGAGAAATGTAAATTATTATAGTTTCCTTCATTACTTGTTTGTTTTGTAGAGTGACGTACCAGATTTTAAATAAAATTTATGTTCAAACATTTATATAATTTATATATATTATTTCATATCTTAGCAAGCACAATAAAAGAAGCTGCTATTTTTCTTTGGTAAATAAGAATGTTCTTATAATTCAAATTTATTGTCGACAGGAATTAATGTGAAGATGGTGTGATTTGGTTATCTCTTCTAATTCAGGGGCCATGTTCAACAGGAATATTCATCCTTCAAGGACGCTGCATTGGAGAGATACCAAGATTTTTGCATTCCTTTTTTTTCTCTTCTTTCTTTCTTCTGCGTTTAACTTCCATGTCCTCATGCAGAATTCTTTCTCGATTTTTGTAGGTTTCTTTAAGAATTCCTTCTTCTTTACTATCTTTTTTTCTTTTGTCCTTTCCACGAAAAGAACTTACAGAAACTCATTATACGTACTGAAATTGAACCTCAGAACCCAAATCGTTCTTATTTTCTTTCTTCAGGGTTTCAAATTGTTATGCTTGTCACAAGAAGTATTATAGTGTCATAACAAGTACTATTATATTAGAGGAGCACGGTGAGTCAGTGGTCATAGCCTCGATCCTGTGTGGCCGAAAGCACCCCCCTTGAAGTTTGCTTGGGCCTACGTAATTGTAATGCAATCCTCATTAATGCATTGTTAGATTATATATATTTCACGAATCTGAATACCCCTATCCCGCCTTCCCACAAAGGTTATATAGAAATCGGCACCGCTGGTCGGTGGTTGCCAGCGTTGTCGAGGGTCTAACAAGTTAGAGCCTATCTGTTTCAAATGTGCCTCTACTGGCGTTGCTGTCTTTGTGTGTTTTCCTGTATCCCCCTATAAAGAAGAAGGACAAGATGTTGTGGTCGGTATCCTTGAATAATTGGATGCGGACAGGCTTGCCAGATTGAATTAGTTCACGGGCTTCGCCGTGAACGGTTATATTAACTATTTTAAGTAGCCTACAATCTTCACTTGCCAAGATCATGCGACTGAATGACAAATTGGCAACGTAACCGAGACCATTCACTTCTTTCCCCAAAGCAAAGGGAAGATTTCCCCGGTAAAAGGGTAATGAGGTGGAGCCAAAATATGTTTTACATATTTTGCGAAGGCGCACTTGAAATAGAAAGAATCTAGGTTCACAGTTGTGAGGTGAAACCCGTTACGAGTTTCGAGTGCCTATGAACAATATGACGTTTCTAACTGTCATCAATCTTACTGTGTTCATGCCCCTGTCAAGCTTGCCAGAAATTAAAGCGTCAGGGAAAGAAAAGAAAGGTCAAAACGATTTAAAAAAAAACAAAAAACAAATATATGGCTTCACCTCTGGTGCAATGGGCCCCTGGTTCAATTCCGTGTCATGAGAATTTACGTTTGACAATGTCGTATTCGTGGGGTTTCATTGTTTATCTGTTGAAGTTTTAGCCTTATTTTTCAGGGCCGAGGTTATACGAGACATGGACCTAAAGTTTAAAGTGAAACCTGAGCCAAGGAAATGAATGTAATGCTCTCCCTCCGAGAATCGAACTCGACACCATGTGAACCAAAGGTGCGAGCGGTGCCCACTGCCAGAAGGGATGGTTTTTTTTTTTTTCGGAATTCTCCTGTTTCGTCCCGCATTCCATCAATTCAAACATAAACATTCATTTTCATAATGCATTCGTCTGTTTTAACCTAAACAACATAACCGTGATATGTTAAACAAAATATTCACCTTAATTGTTAAAATTTATCAGAAAATTACTTTTGGCATGTACAGTATGTTTACGTCAGAGGTAAATTAAGTAAAAACTCATTAGTTTCAACATTTTCCAGAAGCATCGACACAGTAGTTTTTTTTTTTTTTTTTTTTTTTTTTTTGAGACTGTATTTAAAACTGTATTTAGTTTGATAAGAAGACTTTAGTTCAAGGCTGCGCGTAAGATCAGGGAAGCGATAGAGTTTCCTTGTATAGTATACCATGATCAGTGGCATATTTACGATTTTGTTTCGGAGCGCGGGCTTTGCCAACTTTAGTCCTACAAATTGAAAATTCTGCAAGATATTTCATTTACTTTGATATAGTAATGGCGTTTGTTGCAGAATCTAAAAAGGAAATCAATAAAATGTTAGAAAACCTGAGGATGGGCTTTGAAGAATATGGGATGAAAATAAATGTTAGAAAGACAAAACCCATGACGATTCGAACAAAGAGGTCTGCACTGAGAGAAAAAAAAAATGTAGGTGGTACTTAAAAAGATAGGTTACATGCGTAATTCCTATAGTTTTTGGACTTAAAGTACAGCAGACGTATAACTGAAAACGCATGTTTTATAATACTTTCTGTATAAGAGTTCCATCTATACGTACTTTCCGTATGAAACAATGTAAGCGGTCAGGATCTCACATACAAATGCACGTGTATAACATATAGCTGAGAAATATAACATAAGCATATGCATGTGATATACGGAAAACTGTTAGATGTCAGACATCGTCCAACGGCATGATGTAACATCTAAAGGCAGTGCCTATGTAGCATACGGATAACATATGCTCCGTACTGATTTCTATAGTAAGCAAGAGGATATCGTATTGTACAATATACCGCTGTCCGGAGAATGGATTTTTCTCTGTGTGTGTCAAATATAAAAGTGGGAGGGGAGAAAATAGAACACGTGAATATTTTTTGATATCTGGGTAGTATTCTTAGTAATGGCATGAAGTGTGAACTTGAAATAAAAGCAAGAATAGGAATGGCGAAAGAAGCCTTTAGGAGGAAGAAAAGTGTTTTGTAGGAATTTGAATAAAGAGTTGAGAAAAAACCTCATAAAATGCTTCGTGTGGAGTGTTGTACTATATGGGGCGGGAACGTGGACATTACATAAAAGTGATGAGAAACGAGTGGAAGCCTTCGAAATGTGGGCGTGGAGAAGAATGGAAAGAATTAGTAAGGTCGGGGGGAAACGAATGAGAGGGTGTTAGAATTAATTTCCAGTAATAAATGTAAAATTTTAAATTTTATTCTCTATGTGACCACATCAATAGCATTTTAATTTCGATCTTTTTACGGTAAGAAATATTTTGTAAAATGTAATGGAAATTCAGAAGGAGCCTTCTTTGTGAATTTCTAAGTATTGATCGATGGTGGTGAAAAATATGTTCAATTTTTGTACTTAAAATTCAAAATATACTTTGGCTACTACATATGTCTGAAATTATAGTAATTACTTAATTTCTTAATGAATGAAAGTTCCGAATTTAAGATACTTATTATTAATTAACATATTAAAATACACTAACACGTACATATATAAAGAATGTGTGTACTTACGTTTTGTATGTACGTAGATAGATAAAAACATCACACAACTAGACACGTACCGTATGCACAAAATAATATGCTGCCGATACAAAAAGTTGATGAAAAAATGACCCTAATAAATTCCTCCAAATTGGAAGCATTTGATATGTCAACGAAATTTAAAAATAATTCATTGGTAGTGATAAGTGTCGGCAAAAGTCGAACTTCGTTGGGCTAAGTTCTGATCCCTTAAGCCCCTATTCTATTGAAGTTCGAAAATGTTATTGTTTCCCTCGTTTATTTTTTTTAATATACCCGCGCAAACAGCAGTTTGAATGTGTCTCTTCACTCTTCTCACTTTCATACCTTCGTTCTCACCGTCGCACAGTGGGACCAAACTAGGCAATTCTTAGCAAAAACTCGAAGAATGAAGTAAAAGATTGACTCGATATAATTTGTTGTAATGAAACCTTAATAGTGTGCACATAAGATAGTGTGCAGGAAAAGGAGTGATAGCAGTTTACAATGAACTCATGGGACGTGTAAATTTGGTTATCCGCCGAAGTCGAAGAGGTGCTGCTTAGTGACAGAAAATAGGAAATTGATTTTGAATGCGACTATTCCTCCATTACGTGTAGATATTCAGTGGCTGGTAAACATGGTGACACAACCGACATGTATGTATCGTTTTATATCATATATTTCGAATGTTGATGTGGTGCGTAGTCAATAATCATATTTGGAATGATGCTAATATCATTATCATATTCCTATGATAATCCCCTACTTAATATCATATTTGGAAAATGCTGTGGTACTGAAAGCATATAAACTATGGTCAAACGATAGAATGGCATTTTAGTAGAAAATATGGCATAATATGTCTGTGAGTTTTTAATATGCCCGTAGCGAAAACATTGTTCTTACTGTATGCAAAGAGTAAACCTGCACATATTTGCACTTTTTGGAAAAATAGCGCATGAAAATGTTTGAGGAAAACCGCCTTCTGGATGCAATGCTGCTTTTGAATTGATTTGGGATGAATGTGAGAATAAGTGTTAGGTTATTAGACGTGTGTTCCACATGTACGCAGTGACAAGGTTGAATATAGGTCGATTCTGGTAATTTTGCCCCCAGGCCTCGTTGGGGCTTCGTCCCCAGGACCCATCTTGATTCCAACATCTAGTCATATTTCTCTGGCATTCACCAACAGAACTAAACTCTAGTCAAATATATTTGATTAATGGTGGCGACATTTTGAAACGCCAATGTTTGCTAAACAATCTATGGACCATAAGGTAAAACCATATTGAAAATGGTGTTGATCAATTCAGTATTTTTATTTTTTATTTTATTTATTTATTTATTTATTTTATTTTATTTTTTATTTTCTGTGATGCGTGTACAGAAGTGTTCCAATCAAGCCCTGAAATGAGCTCACGTAATGAACGATGCAATATATGAAACAACCTGAACAGGTTACTGATGTTTGTAAATCATATATTTAATATATCTGATAATATATTCATATCGAGAACTTGTAATGAGATAATTTTTATGCATTGAAGCGTCCTTGCATCCTGATTGTCATAACGAATCCTCCACAACTTTAAAATAATTTTGAGGAGCAAGAATGTTTCTTCAGTTTTATTACTCTTCAGTTGTAAAATGAATAAGTACACTTTTTCCTTTCATGCGTGAGAATGTAAGCCAATCATAAATTGGCAAATCAAAGCATATTGCCCATGCGTTTCTTTATGCCAATCATATAATCTGTTATATAATTTAGGCGCGAATATAAGGAATATTTCCTTTTATGATGTAAAACTCTATGTTTTTGATTAAATAATGTCGAAATAATATTATTGTAGCAACTGCACACACTGAACTAATTGGTTTTCTTTTAGTGTGCTGCTTGATATTGCAAAATTCTTATTTTTGTCAAGAATTCAGTGCTTTGGCCCCACTGTGATTCGTGATTAAACCGATTGGGTAGAAAAACGTTTCGAACTGAGCAACCTCATCACTGTCAAAACACCGAACACGACTTTGCTCGTTTCGGATTTTGCAAATGTTCCTGCGCACACTATAAGTCATTACTCGGCGCCTTGTATACTACATGTCATTAAGAAATCATCTATAATAACTCTTTAAGTAATAAGTAAAAACTTGTTGTGACTTATTCAAACTCTTGGATTGCGAGCGAAGCGAGCAAGAAAATTTTTAAGAAATCTACGTATTTCAATGATAACCGACAGCAATATTGATCCAATAGGGCACTAATACTTTCTGGGGGCGACTCATCTTTAATCATGTCCAACACCACTTTTTCTTTCTCCTTGTTCGTTCGGCGCCCCCTTGCTATCAGCGCCTGGGGCGGGCGCCCCGCTGCCCCCCCCCCCCCTTAGCTACGGCTCTGTGTGACGGACATGTATTCAGCATGAAACAAGGTACGTGTATTGTGAATTTCATTTTCCTATGTGTATTTGTTCGGATATTATAACGTATTTTTCGGGTTCGAAAGCTAGTTGGACGCACTGTACATGTACGGACTAAAAAAATGTTATCTTAGATACCAGACTATTGTCCTTCACAACAAAATAAACAAAATTTGGCATCTATCTACTGGAAATATAAAAAATCTATAAACCAAAATTATTCGTAACATTATATCATTTTCTGTTTCTTCTTCTTCGATTTTGTAGGTAAAGCCAGAAGTTCATTTATGTATTATTAAAAATTATACCCAGATGAAATAGTAAGCTATTAAATTATAATTACTATGTTTCAAGTGAAGTAGGAAAGTAATTTTAAAAAATATTTTTCAGTGGAGCCTAGTGGCAAAAAAAAATGAAGCTAATTTTTTATACATTTTTGAAAATTTATCACAAGCGTTGCCTTTTATTCTTTATTGGATTTTTTTTTTTTTGAAATATCAGATATAGTTTCAATTGCAGTTATTCTCCTATTCAATGTGTTCTGCAATGTCTTTTTTTGAGCTCCTTCGTGGCTAAGCGGTTAGCGTACGCGCCTTTGGCGTGGGAGACCTGGGTTCGATTCCACGTTAATCAGTAGGTCCACATCTCATGTAACCTCGCTGCTGAACGGGATGTTAAACACAAAATCAACTCAATGTCTGTTTTTTCTGTTCCGCAAGTTTACAATGTTAACATCCAACTTAGCCATAATATATATCTAGAGAAATGCAGTGCATCAACGATGTAAGAATAAATAAAACATTTTTTCATGAAACTGAAAATTTTCTGGTGAAACAGAAATTGCATTGAATAAATTACCAATGAGAATCTCGAAGTCAATTTTGAATGAAAGATAAATATTTAAAGGTGTAATTCCAGTTTTCTCTTCGTAAAACTCCCAAGAAAACTATATTGAAAAAACAAAAACAGTCAAGACTGACCTTATGTGAGTTTGAACTAGAGACTTCCCCACTACAAAGAACATTATCCTATGATTTCTAGGTAAAGCATCATTTGAAAGAATGTACATCAATATTATACCAAAGTTGTCCTGAAACATGTACTACTACTCTTAGGCCATATTGAACCCAAGCTAACTAGGGATGCGCACGAGATGAGTCGAGACAGAATTTTCCTGACAAAATTCGAGTCGAGACACATCTCTTCCAATAGAGAAATATACATTTTTCGAGTCGACACATCACTTTTAGAGCACATTTTCGAGGCGAGACAGCCTCAAATCTTGTCTCGTGCGCATCCCTAAAGCTAACATATTTTAACTATAGTAGAGTCGCTTAAACTCGGCACACTATATCCCAGCAGTCAGGAATACTCGGCCACCTGACAGGACATTACCCATTTCTTTTTTTCTTTTCTTTTCTTTTCTTTTTTTTTTTAAGCCAGTTTTTGAGAAGTCGGCTAGTTAATTTTCATTATAGACAACTTTGTACATTCATAATGTATTTTTCTGAGGTGTATCAGGTAAATTACTGTACAGTATGTATTCATTAATTGTCATTGTCATGTATAGTAAAGGCCTTCATAAAGTAGTACTTTACCTTTGTTTAAGGGTATTTGAACATTTTCTTCTCTGTTATATTCTTAACCAACCAATACAAGTACAGTATTTTATTTTCTGAGTAAACAGTCGTACTTATTATTTTTTAACCAAATTCCTCATAACCGTGTATTTTCACAAAATCAACCACACTTCAGTCCACATTAGTTTTCGCGACCTAACTCTACTGTATTACAAAGAGGATACTGTGACATAAGATGTAGATTATTCATATATTTAACAGGGACCGCGGTGGCTCTGTGGTAGAGCGTTCACCTCTTGTCCTTGGGGTCCCGGGTTTCAATCCCAGCTTCCGCCAAGTGAACTTTGTGGTGGACAAACCCCTTGTGCGTGGGTTTCCTCGGGGTTCTCCCGTTTCCTCCCAATTTCTTCATTCCTCCATTTCATTCATTATTTCATCATCACCATCTCCTTTAGCCTAACCGGCATAACCGTGGGACGTAAAAGTCAAAGATTTCATTTTTTCTTATATTTAACATATCGTCGCTAATTTGCACTATATGTACACTCATGTCCAAAATTATTGTGGCATGTCTATAAATATGTTGTTGTAGGAATATAATTTGACAACGAATTCGTCCAGTATTTCTTATAATGTTAGTATGTGTGTAATTGGCAAAGACATGTATGTGGAAACTTTCATGTCAAAAGAGCAGTAAATAAGAACAATAAAACGAAAATAAAACTTTCTTCCCCATTTAGCAACATTTTGTTTTACTCATTCTAATTTTCGTATTTCTAATTCTTTTCCTATGAAATTTACCACAAATATACATTTCCCGATTATACACATAGTATCAGTATTAAAAGTACCCTGCAAAATCATTATCAAATTATATTCTTACAAGAAGACAGTTATAGATATGTGACTATCATTTTGGACATGAGTGTACATAAGTAAATAAATAAATAAATAAATAAGGAAGATAGTCATATCCAGTTTTTCATCATTTTGTAACCAAAATTACCAGTAGAATCTTCCTGAAAGACGTCACATCAATAGCATGAAAGTTATTTCCACATCGACAATATAGTCAATGTCAATAGAATTCAAATTTGGTTACAGCAGCATTTTGTTTTGCTCTCCTGAAAACTGGATGTTCGACCTACTGCAGAATCAGCAATGATGGTATTCTTTGTTCAGAAGATATTTATATATTTGTTATTTACAGTGCTTCACATAGAACTAAAATATTATTTGACACTCAAAATATTAACATTAACAATGCAAGAAGAATAGAAACTTTCGAAAGACGTCAAATCTTATATACTACAAGTACCACTCCAGCATTCACCTTTTTGGACTGAGAGAAATTCCAGAAAATCCTACAATGATGATGATCGAGCTTTGGATTCAAACCATGGATCACTTGATTGCTAAACGTCTGCTTAGTTTGTTTTGGAAGAGAAAAACTACAAAATCTCCATCAATCAAAAGTCCTCCCCAGGGCCGTGCCTCGGGGGAGGCGACGGCCCCGGGCGTCGGAGTAAGGGGGCAAAAAATTCGGGAGAAAAAGGAAAAAAGATAGAAAAATTGCTTGGAACATATGTATGGGACGCCGTCGTATACTGTAGCCCCGGGCGCTGATTTTCCACGGCACAGCCCTGGTCCTCCCTATGGTCTATTGGCTAGTGTGCAAGCCTTAGTGCAGGTTGTGTTGGGTGTGATTCTCGTTGGGAGGACATGGAACACATCACGTTGGTTAGGATTCCACTTTAAACCGTAAATCTATGTCTCATATAGCCTTGGTATTGGAAAGAAAGATAAATCATTATACACAAATAAAAAATACATTCTTTTTTTTTTAAAAAAAAAACACTAAATCTTCATCAATCAAGAAGATATTAAATCTTTATCAGTCAACAATCACTACCTAAACTGACGTCTCATGTTGCATTGGAATCATTTAACTCTTCCGTAATATTACGGAGAAATGTAAATTATTATAGTTTCCTTCATTACTTGTTTGTTTTGTAGAGTGACGTACCAGATTTTAAATAAAATTTATGTTCAAACATTTATATAATTTATATATATTATTTCATATCTTAGCAAGCACAATAAAAGAAGCTGCTATTTTTCTTTGGTAAATAAGAATGTTCTTATAATTCAAATTTATTGTCGACAGGAATTAATGTGAAGATGGTGTGATTTGGTTATCTCTTCTAATTCAGGGGCCATGTTCAACAGGAATATTCATCCTTCAAGGACGCTGCATTGGAGAGATACCAAGATTTTTGCATTCCTTTTTTTCTCTTCTTTCTTTCTTCTGCGTTTAACTTCCATGTCCTCATGCAGAATTCTTTCTCGATTTTTGTAGGTTTCTTTAAGAATTCCTTCTTCTTTACTATCTTTTTTTCTTTTGTCCTTTCCACGAAAAGAACTTACAGAAACTCATTATACGTACTGAAATTGAACCTCAGAACCCAAATCGTTCTTATTTTCTTTCTTCAGGGTTTCAAATTGTTATGCTTGTCACAAGAAGTATTATAGTGTCATAACAAGTAGTATTATATTAGAGGAGCACGGTGAGTCAGTGGTCATAGCCTCGATCCTGTGTGGCCGAAAGCACCCCCCTTGAAGTTTGCTTGGGCCTACGTAATTGTAATGCAATCCTCATTAATGCATTGTTAGATTATATATATTTCACGAATCTGAATACCCCTATCCCGCCTTCCCACAAAGGTTATATAGAAATCGGCACCGCTGGTCGGTGGTTGCCAGCGTTGTCGAGGGTCTAACAAGTTAGAGCCTATCTGTTTCAAATGTGCCTCTACTGGCGTTGCTGTCTTTGTGTGTTTTCCTGTATCCCCCTATAAAGAAGAAGGACAAGATGTTGTGGTCGGTATCCTTGAATAATTGGATGCGGACAGGCTTGCCAGATTGAATTAGTTCACGGGCTTCGCCGTGAACGGTTATATTAACTATTTTAAGTAGCCTACAATCTTCACTTGCCAAGATCATGCGACTGAATGACAAATTGGCAACGTAACCGAGACCATTCACTTCTTTCCCCAAAGCAAAGGGAAGATTTCCCCGGTAAAAGGGTAATGAGGTGGAGCCAAAATATGTTTTACATATTTTGCGAAGGCGCACTTGAAATAGAAAGAATCTAGGTTCACAGTTGTGAGGTGAAACCCGTTACGAGTTTCGAGTGCCTATGAACAATATGACGTTTCTAACTGTCATCAATCTTACTGTGTTCATGCCCCTGTCAAGCTTGCCAGAAATTAAAGCGTCAGGGAAAGAAAAGAAAGGTCAAAACGATTTTAAAAAAACAAAAAACAAATATATGGCTTCACCTCTGGTGCAATGGGCCCCTGGTTCAATTCCGTGTCATGAGAATTTACGTTTGACAATGTCGTATTCGTGGGGTTTCATTGTTTATCTGTTGAAGTTTTAGCCTTATTTTTCAGGGCCGAGGTTATACGAGACATGGACCTAAAGTTTAAAGTGAAACCTGAGCCAAGGAAATGAATGTAATGCTCTCCCTCCGAGAATCGAACTCGACACCATGTGAACCAAAGGTGCGAGCGGTGCCCACTGCCAGAAGGGATGGTTTTTTTTTTTTTTTCGGAATTCTCCTGTTTCGTCCCGCATTCCATCAATTCAAACATAAACATTCATTTTCATAATGCATTCGTCTGTTTTAACCTAAACAACATAACCGTGATATGTTAAACAAAATATTCACCTTAATTGTTAAAATTTATCAGAAAATTACTTTTGGCATGTACAGTATGTTTACGTCAGAGGTAAATTAAGTAAAAACTCATTAGTTTCAACATTTTCCAGAAGCATCGACACAGTAGTTTTTTTTTTTTTTTTTTTTTTTTTTTTTTTGAGACTGTATTTAAAACTGTATTTAGTTTGATAAGAAGACTTTAGTTCAAGGCTGCGCGTAAGATCAGGGAAGCGATAGAGTTTCCTTGTATAGTATACCATGATCAGTGGCATATTTACGATTTTGTTTCGGAGCGCGGGCTTTGCCAACTTTAGTCCTACAAATTGAAAATTCTGCAAGATATTTCATTTACTTTGATATAGTAATGGCGTTTGTTGCAGAATCTAAAAAGGAAATCAATAAAATGTTAGAAAACCTGAGGATGGGCTTTGAAGAATATGGGATGAAAATAAATGTTAGAAAGACAAAACCCATGACGATTCGAACGAAGAGGTCTGCACTGAGAAAAAAAAAATGTAGGTGGTACTTAAAAAGATAGGTTACATGCGTAATTTCTGTAGTTTTTGGACTTAACTTACAGCAGACGTATAACTGAAAACGCATGTTTTATAATACTTTCTGTATAAGAGTTCCATCTATACGTACTTTCCGTATGAAACAATGTAGGCGGTCAGGATCTCACATACAAATGGACGTATATAACTATAGTTGACGAAGGTAACATAAGTATATGCATGTGATATACGGAAAACTGTTAGATGCCAGACATCCTGCAACAGCATGATGTAACATCTAAGGGCAGTGCCTTTGTAGCATACGGATAACATATGCTCCGTACTGATTTCTATAGTAAGCAAGAGGATATCGTATATTTGTACAATATACCGCTGTCCGGAGAACGGATTTTTCTCTGTGTGTGTCAAATATAAAAGTGGGAGGGGAGAAAATAGAACACGTGAATATTTTTTGATATCTGGGTAGTATTCTTAGTAATGGCATGAAGTGTGAACTTGAAATAAAAGCAAGAATAGGAATGGCGAAAGAAGCCTTTAGGAGGAAGAAAAGTGTTTTGTAGGAATTTGAATAAAGAGTTGAGAAAAAACCTCATAAAATGCTTCGTGTGGAGTGTTGTACTATATGGGGCGGGAACGTGGACATTACATAAAAGTGATGAAAAACGAGTGGAAGCCTTCGAAATGTGGGCGTGGAGAAGAATGGAAAGAATTAGTAAGGTCGAGTGGGAAACGAATGAGAGGGTGTTAGAAATGGTGGGGGAGAAAATAGCACTTTTTGATATATTTTAAGAAGAGGAAGAAAAACTGGCTGGGACATTGCCTAAGAAGAAATTGTATCATGAGGGACGTCCTAGAGGGTATGGTGGTGGGAAAGAGAGGGACGGGGCAAAGGAGACTACAATTAATGGATGATATAAAAACAGAAAGATCATATGTGAAGACGAAGAGGTTAGCGGAGGACCGTGGAGCATGGAAGCTTCTCAGCTGCTGCAAGTGACCTGTCACTAAGTACAGAATACCTATGATGACCTATGATGATTAATATAGTAAATACAATTTCGGGGGGGGGGGGGCTTAAGCCCGAAAGCCCCTTAAATACACCACTGACCATGGCATATTTCTTTCAAAAATTACTATCTGTTCACTTTTAAATTTTGTATTAAGGTACTATTAGAATGTATTAATTAAATATTAATTTTATTTAATTTGAAAGCTGTTTAAATTATACCCTACATTTCACAACAACAGCACAAGGCTCATTTTGTAGCTCATTTTGTAGGCTTCTTTGATTATTTTTCCCTTCTGTAACTATGAAATACAGATTGACTGCTCATAAGCCCAAAGACTCTTTGCGATCTCCACTGATTGCAAAGTTTTAATCCATGCTATGTAAGAACCTCCACAAAGAGAGTCAAGTAAAACTCGAAGAACCGATGTGCAGGGATATAGAAGAATTTTGAAGAAACCTATTGAAAACAAAAATATGTTTATCACAAAGTCATTTACTCTCAAATCGATTCACAAAAATCTCGCATCAGAACTGAACACCTTGTCATTTTTTAAATAAAATGTAGCACTGAAAGTAACATACATTTTCCTAATTTATTTTCATATTGTCTTATGTAAACAATACGGACATAAACATACAAGAAATGAGGACAGTAAACAATATCCATGGTCTTCAGTGGTACTCGAAACCAAGATTGATTATGCCTTGGGAAATGGAGCTTGGCCCTCACACTACTTATTTTCATTGTTTATTGCTGGTGTAAGAACCGTAAATTTATATTAATTTTTTAATCATCTATATACGTTAAAAATAAAAATAATAAAAATACATAACAATGAGTTCTAAACAAGTATTAGCTCGAAAACAAAAGGAAACAATTTTATAAACGTTCATTTAACACTCGAAGAAAGTTTATGATTAAGATAATTCATTTTATGTATTTTTTTTTTTTTTTTTTTTTTTTTTTTTTTTTTTTTTTTTTTTGAGAAGATGGTTCTCATAACTAACGTACACTGTTGTGTTGAGTAACTGGACAGTACTCGCAATATCACAGAACCAAAGAACAGCTTTTGTGTTTAGTAGCAGCGGAAATCCGGGAAAGACCGAAGTGTTAAAGGTAGTGAAGCAAGGTTATAGTGGCAAATAATATGAAGCACATTTTCCACGGAATTGTAGATGGGATAACTTTAGGACATGTCCATAAGCGATGGTGAATATCATCTAGTTGGTTTCATGTTCCGCATAAGGATAATCACAAAAATTTGCTTCGACAAAGTTTGTGTGTTGTAGCGATGTGGTTATGGACTATGCTTTACCTAATAAGAGTGTTTCTTCATATAGAGGACGCAGTTCAGTTATAATGATGAAAATCGACCTGAATTTTAACATAACTGATTCTTGTGTAAATACATACACTAAACATTTTCCTTATTTGTATTTTAAAAGATCTGCAGTTTCATAGCTGCTTTGTAAGATATTATAGCATTTTCAATATTTCAACTGAGGGAGGATAAGAATTATACATTTAAATGCAATGCAATAGAAACAAGTTGTATCCAGCACAGAGTAACCAAATCTCAAAATTGCAATGACTGTGCAATGTCTTTTGGCCTCCCCGCTGATACAATGAATAACACGCGCGCTCGTCTTGTGCACGTGGTTGCGGGTTTGATTCCCGATGGGAAAGCATTGAAATTTAACGAACAAACAACGTTTCTCATAACTAGTCACTGTTGTATCCACACAGGAAAAATATAAACAACAACATTTGTTCGTCTGAAGCAATCGGCATTCATGTCCGAATGCCTACGAGTACCAGCATCCCTGAACTATCATATCAGCGTTTGAAAAAATGAAATCTTTAAGTTTTTCATCCCACGGTTATGCCGACTTTGCTGAAGGAAACGGTGATGATGAGAAATGAATGAAATAGTGGAATGAAGAAAGTGGAAGGAAACAGGAGAACCTGGAGAAAATCCACGCACACGGTTTTTGTCCACGACAAAGTTTACTTGGTGCGAGCTGGGAAATACATATCATCGTGTTCGTAATAGAGTCTTGAGCATAATTAAAGAATAATTTATATATATATATATATATATATATATATATATATATATATATATATATATATATATATATATATACTAGCAGCGTTCACCCCGCTTCGCTGCGGTCACCCCGGAACGCAATAAACTTTGTTACTTAGATAATTTTTACTTTTTCGCTTTCAAGTGATATGATAAAAACCATAGAAGATTGCATTAAATGTTAACATTATATCGCCTGTCATTCATGTTAACCCGCCCCGCTTCGCTGCGGTCACCCCGGAAGTTTTCGCTTTCAAGTGATATGATAAAAACCATAGTAGATTGCAGTAAATGTTAACATTATATCGCCTGTCATTTATGTTAACCCGCCGAGTGACACGGTCATGCGGGTTGCATATAAATACGTTTATTTTTACCTATGATGAATAACTAACAAAGGATTTGTACGTTATGGACACTTGAATGGTCAATTATCTCAAGACCCTGGTAATTAAAAATTAAAGTGATATGATAAAAACCATCTAGGGTCCAAATCCTAATAACCCCCCAAAAATAAAAGAAATTGGTTCAGCCGTATTAGCGTGATGAGGTAACAAAGGATTTGTGCGTTCTCTTTTATATATATAGATATATATTTTACTTTGTGATCCAGTAATTTCGGACTCTAGTCTGGCGGCTGACATTCTGTAAGCATAATCTTCAGGTTTATTTACACTACCGGACAAACGACCATTAGGGAGCTCTAGGCGAAGATGAGAAGACAATATTAAGACAGAACTCGCTGAAATAGAAACTGGATCTAGCAAAGTAGAAACTGTATCCTGTTGTCCAAGGACAGAAATTAAATGGAGAGCTTTTGTGAACGCGGAATTGATCCTCCGAGTTCCATATGCTATATGGTAAGTTACCAGACAAACGTTCCAGCAGCGTACCGTATTTACTGTAAGTAGTCACATGCTTGTTTTCAATATTTCCTTTGAATTTCTCTAAGATACCCAAATACATATGCTGATAATAATAATAATAATAATAATAATAATAATAATAATAATAATAATACACAGTGATAATGTTCTCATTGTTTTCAGGAGTCAGAAGTCCTTCATAACTGTGCCAGATTGTCTAGTAGCTCGCTTGTGTACCTTTGGTACAAGTGACTTTAGGTTCGATTTCTGGTGAGAGTGTCTTATTATTTGAACGCGTCACAGTTGCTCGGATTCCAACTTACTACATTTCGTATAGCCTCAGTGCTGTAGAGAGACGCTAAATTCCGATCTAACCAACCAAACAGACCCCTCTTGCCAAGAACAGGTGCAATTATTGTATCCATATTATAATATTGTTATGAAAGAAAAGGTATGATGCAATTTGTAAAGGTTATTTGAAGAAAAAATGTTTATGATTTTTTTCTTTAAGTGTTCAAGTTTTAATGTTTTCTGTCGTTATACAACTCGCAAGTTATGAAGAACAGAAGCTACTATTAATATGGGCTCCAAACCCTGATCAGGTTCGGGTACAGTTCACAGTTGCACAGCTATTATGCAAGAACAATCCTCAGTGTTGCCCATTTCTCATCATATGTATATTTTGCCTCAGGGAGATCTTGTGAGCTCCTTCGTGTCCAAACGGTTAGCGTACGCACCTTTGGGGTGGAAGCCTGGGTTCAATTCCCGGCGAGAGCTCATGTGGTTCTGATTCCAAGTTCATCAGTAGGTCCCGTCTCATATAGCCTTCCTACTGAAAGGGACGTTAAGCTCAAAATCAACTCAACCTAAGAGAGCTTGACTAGAAGACTACGTCAACAGCTTCTGCAAGAGATAATTTGAAGTTTTATGTAGGGCAAATAACATGGTGATATTTAAAATTGATTTTCATTTCAAATAAATTCTATAAAGTAATAACAATGTGCTTTGAAAGAAAAGATGATGCTATCATGATCCTTATACAGAGTGTTTGAAAACAACACCGATAACGTTTGGGAGGTTATTACTGACACTAAGATAAGACAAAAAGTATAGACCAATCTGGATGTCAGAAATCGTCATGTCGGAATTATATGCTGCCTAAAACATGATAAACTTTAAAGGTCTATAGCTCCAAAACTATGGGACCTACCGTAGTCGAGTCAAGACTTTATTTAGGAACTAGTATGTGCGGTATCCAAATATCCATGTTTCAGCATCCTGCAGTACATTCGCAACCATTTTTGTAGAGGTAGTTGGTGAGTACTTCAAACTATATGCCAAACTCCCTCTATAAAAGTTGTTGAGTGAGTACCGCAGAATTCTGAAACATGTATTTTTGGATAGAGCACATACTGTTTTCTAAATAAGGTCTTGCCTCGACTACGGTAGGTTTCATAGGTTTGGAGCTCTGGACTTTTAAAGTTCAATTTTTCATGTTTTCGGTAGCCTATAACTCCGAAAGGAAGCATTTGTGTACCAGGTTGGTTTATACTTTTCGTCTTATCTTGGTGTCAGGAATCACCTCCCAAACGTTCTCAGTGTTGTTTTGAAACATCCTATATATGCTACTCCTGGGTATTCAAGTAATTAGACAAGCCGTAATCTATTTGAATCGCTCACATAAACTTAATTAAATAACCTAATATATTGTCCTTATAATGCAAAACGTATAAAATTGGTAACAAATTGCTTTTTAAAAAATAGAACTACGTTCAACGTTTTAGTTACTGTTTATTCAAGGTTACATCTTCCATAAACACCACTGTGTATTCGAGATGCGGGGAACGCAAATTGGGGGCTTCTAAGCCCATAATTATCACCACTGCTACTTTTTTTTTTTTTTTTTTAATTTGTTATTGTTGGATTTAAAAGGGCTTGGTTTAGGTACGAAAGCTACTACGTAACTCTCCAGCGTTTTGCTGTTCCAAACACCTGAATTTTTGTTCCTGACGGGAAAAAGAGAAGGAGGGAAGAATTAAGCACTAACATAAATAAGGAAAATGTGGATTATACGGTACCTTTTCCCGATCCACTTTTCCGGTTACTGTTAGCACGTAGAATCAGTGTTACCAATTAGAGGGAAATTTCCTGTTTAAAGGATAATTTTGCTACAGATTTTTTTTTCTTTACAAAAAATTAGCAGTGAAACAGATAGTATCTGCAAAATGCTATTAAATACGAAAGTGAACCAGGTAGTATCTACTAAATACTATTAAATAGGAAAGTGAGGCGATAGTATCTAAAATGCTAATTAATAAGAAAGTGAACCAGGTAGTATCTACAAAATGTTATTAAATAAGAAAGTGAGCCAGGTAGTATCTACAACAAAATGTTATTAAATAAGGAAGTGACCCTGGTTGTATCTACAAAATGCTATTAAATAAGAAAATGAGCCAGGTACTATCTACAAAATGCTATTAAATAATAAAGTGAGTCAGATAGTATCTACAAAATGCTATAGGGTAAGAACCCCTAATATGAAGATAGGCACCTAAATTGAGACTTCTACCTATCTTGTGAAGCAAGAACCGCAATCTAATGGAAGAGGGCTAAAACAAAAGGAAATAGTCACCACAGCAACAAAAGTCACGTGAGCTCGTTATGTGGAGAGTTGTTAGTATAGTGCAGGCTGGAAGAAATTGCGCCCCTACAAAGTTTTCTTAACGTGCACACTCAGGCGTTGAAAATGGAGAAGGTAAATTGATATTCATTCTATCTTTACTTTCTTTTATACCAGTGAATATGCTTATTGCAACATGTAATGATTTACCGATTTTCTTCCACTCATATTTGAGATGGCATTGGTCATTTGTTTATTGGTCCAATGTCTTATTATTAGACCCTTAACGGGTTCAGTATATATGACCGGTCTCATAATGTGACCCGTATAGTAATATTGGGTCTTATATTAGGAGATCATTTGTATTGACGTTTCTGTATTCACAAAGTCGTCTCTTAGACTTAGTCCTGTACATAGAGCCAGTGATTTCGTTGGCATTATGCTGTCATTTTGGACACATTTCTTCTCATTTGGTACATATTTTCACATTAAAAGAAGTGATCAAAAAGCGTTACAGTTTATGTGCACAAAGAGTGTAAAATTTTACAGTGCGTATATTCTAAAATTGAAGAAAATGAGTTAGATCGAAGCTGTGACGTTTTATATTTTTGTGCAATCACATGATCTGGTTAAAAACTCTTTTAAGATTACACAAAAAGCCTGGGCATCTTATTAGGTACCCTCATAAAAATAGCAGTGTAGCAACTTTGATCACATTTTTCAATATAATTTTTATTGTTATATTTTCATATATTCGAATAGTTTGTATAGTAAATTAGACACTCCGCAGAATAAATTAAAGTAACAACAGTGTTTGTTTATGCCATAATTAACCAGTATATATCATCCTAACTTTTAAGGTCACATATTCGGAATTCTTACCCTAAATAAGTAAGTGAACCAGGTAGTTTGAAACCTTCACTTACAGACCAGACATTGGATTGTGCAGTTTTTGACGTCACAATTGTTCAGCACCCAAATTTATACACTATACGGTTCTTATAAAATAGAGGATCTGCCCTTACAACAAAATCTTGAAGCCATAAATCACAGTTTCGCCACCCCTGTTCTGCCCACTCTGCCCAATAGAATCGCAATGTTTTGATCCAACAATCATGGCGGAAACGAAAGTAGCCAATCAGACTATGGCAGAAACGAGAATTACCAATCAGATGTACCGATGCTCGGTTGCTTTTTGTCTTCACCGATTTAATAGGATGAAGATACATATGGGCAGATCCTCTATTTATAACATCCTTGATACGGACAGTGCTAAAACAATTATTGGCTCATGTAATATCATCTGATAGATACTACTTGGCTCGCTTTGTACATTTTTTATATTCTTAATTCGCCTAAAGTCAAAATAGTAGAGGGTCAGCTTGGCGAAGAGTCTTCGAATCAACATTTCTGAGTAAATTGTTTGAAATAGTAAAACTGATTTCAGTAATAACATTTATTTCCAGGTGATAAAGCAAAAATTTACTTTTCACGAACGGAAATTGTGGTTTTAACATTTGGCACCACTGCAGGGAATGCTTAGCCGCTGAGAATAGGGAGAAAATTTGCGATCCGCTCAAGGTATGTTTATTGTGCAATACTATTTCTCTGCAAGTTATCAGTACATAAAAAACTTCTCAGTACAAGCATCATATCTCATGTACTTTTTTAAAAAAAGAACACAAACTGAGAGGGTGTGTTATAGTGTGGAAAGGGAAGGAGCAAAGGACAAGTTCACATAATTTTGAATAAAGTTTGTTCATGTTCCATGATTTTGCAATGCAACAGAAAGCAGAAATTTTTATTCTCTTTCTCTCTTCAACTAGAAATATATGTTTTGAAAGTGTTGGATGAGAGTAAATATTCCAGAACGAGAATGATTAACACATTTTTCTTACTTTGTGGCATCTTTTTATGTTTGAATTTTTGTAAATGTTAATTGAATAAATAACAACGAATACATAATAACTTTTTTTTTAAAAAAAGAAAAGAAATCCATTTTATTCTGTAATCGTGAATTCTCATGTTTGAATAATGGATCCGGCCATCCTAATCCTAATGCAGCTCATGCTTAGTAAGTCTTTGTTAGCAAAAAGCCGTTATAGTTGGGAATTGAAAATTGTAAAAATAAAGTTGCAAAATATGTTGGTACTCCAACAGCACACTTCGTAGAGCCTATATAGGCTACTGTTTGGAATGGTTGAAAAATGATAATTGCAAAGATAAAGTGGAAAACTACGTTGATACCCCAATAGCACATTTAGTGTACTCCTACATACGAAAATCGTTGACATGGTTGGGAATTGCAAAAATAAAATTACAAAATATTTTGTTAACTCAATAGCACACTTGGTAGACCCTATATAAGCTAATGGTTGGTATGATTATGAATTGGTAATTGCAAATATAAAGTTAAAAAAATATTTTGGTACCCCATCAGATAAGCTGGTATCCCTTACATAGACTAATGGTCACAACGTTTGGACATTGCAAAAATAAAGTTGAAAACTGCCTTGATATTTCAACAGCATACTTGGTAGACTCTACTTAAACTAAGGGTCGGTATTTTTGGATACTAATAATAGGAAAATTAAAGTTGGAAAATATGTTGATGCCCCAGCAGCACACATATAGGCTCTACGGCAGCAAATGGTTAGGATGATTGGGAATTGCTAATTGCAAAAATAAAGTTGAAAAATATGTTGGTACCTCAGCAGCACATTTGGTAGGCCCTACTTAGGCTAATGGTCGGCATGGTTTGATACTAATAATAAGAAAAATAAAGTTGAAAAATATGTTGATACCCCAGCAGCACACATGTAGGCTCTACGTCAGCAAATGGTTAGAATGATTGGGAATTGCTAATTGCAAAAATAAAGTTGAAAAATATGTTGGTACCTCAGCAGCACATTTGGTAGGCCCTACATAAGCTAATGGTCGGAATGATTGGGAATTAGTAATTGCAGAAATTGTGTTGCAATGCCCCAATGTAATTTAAAGTTTATGTTGGTCATCCAATAATTAGACTAATTTATCTAACAGTTTCGTCTTCTTACTCCCAATAGCAACGTTACATGTCTCATGCGATTGAGTTGGTTGACAAAATGTCGGCAAAGCGGCCAGTTTCAACGTACTGCCAACGCTGCTATTTATCAAGCCTACCATTATTGTCTGTGTTGCTTGGGAACAGAGCTTTTTCCTCTGACGAATGTGGGATACTACCTTTAAATATAGTAAGTACTTCCAACTTCCAAATGTATGACGTAGTAGCTGACATTTACGATCAGAGGCAGGAGAAAGATGACAGAACGAGCAAAAATGGGGAGGACCTATGCAAGTGGAACACAATAAAACAAAGTTATCAGTTCTCGATTAGTCATGAATCCATGAATGGTGTATCTCAAAAACTATAGACTATGCTATGATTGTTTGTCACCACTGTCCTGTATCAACGCTAGATTTGCTGCCTTCTTATTCTGTCCGCGGAGTTTACTGAGAATCCGAGCAAAAAACTGACGTCACGAAACATCTAGTTGGAAATCAAATATACGCCTTCGTCGATTTCCTTTCAAAATATCTAGTTACGAATGACTAAGCCTTCGTCGACTTCCTTTCAAAATATCTAGTTACGAATGACTACGCCTTCGTCGACTTCCTTTCAAAATATCTAGTTGGAAAAGACTAAAGTATACGCCTTCGTCGATTTTCTTTCAAAATATTTAGCTGGAAATGACTGAAATTTAGGGTCCTTTAGGGAAATTTTGACATGTTAAGAAACAACTCGAGAATACCCTGAAAGTTACGATAATTTTATTCTGCAAAATCGATAACGCTTGACAATAATCCTTGCCTTAGCTATAAAACACAAAAATCTTGCCCGTGAATGCAGTACTTGCAAATGCAAGAACACATAAACGGAATGGTGCGGACCATGAGATTTTGAAAGTCTTACGAGTGAAATCGACATTTACTATGGGAGATGTCGACGCTATGTAAACAATGAAAACCTTCATTTCTTAGAAAACTGTGTCCTTTGCAACAAACATAAAACGCAATGAAATACTAGATGTAAGGTTTCTACTATTGACACATGACATTTGAAAATTTTGCTGCAATTCATTACAAATAAATTGAAATACAATAACACTGAAACAATGCAAGCTTGTTAATAACAAACTTTGTTTTCAACCTGTTTTGCAACATATTGCTTTTCAATATTGCACTATTCATAATAATCAAAAATCAAAATTTAATATAATCATTTTCGGAATCCATATGCAAAGAATACAACAGAGGCTGATTTCTTCCAACTGAAACTGACTTTCTCATAGTCTTTTTTTACAACATTTTTTCAGGGTTCCTACAAAACAAAATTCCATAAAATAAATTAAAATTGTTTTTCAAACTGCGGAAGAAAGATACATTAAGGACTGACAATTTTGAGTACATTTCTATACCAGCATTAGAGGCTTTCTTTAATACATCAGGATCTTTGAAACATGTTCTGTGCTAATTTAAAACCAAAGGCACTTTACCGTTAGGCTTATACTGGACTAAATTGCCTAGAAGCTGAGAAAGCGTGTTTGTTAAGTAACCTAAACCTATAATGTATACACTAAGATGAGGTTTGGGTACAAAATCTCGCGGCCAGAACCTCGCGGCGACAACCTCGCGGACCAAAACCTCGCCTGGCCAAAACCTCGCCTCCCAAAACCTCGCGGTCCAAAATCTCGCCAGGCCGAAACCTCGCCTGGCCAAAGTCTCGCCGCCCAAAATCTTGCGGGACAAAATCTCGCCGGGCCAAAACCCCGCCTGGCCAAAACCTCGCCGCCCAAAACGTCGCGGGTCAAAATCTCGCGGGGCCAAAACCTCGTCTGATCAAAACCTCGCCACCCAAAATCTCGCGGGCCAAAATCTCGCCGGGCCAAAACCTCGCGCCCCAAAATATCGCCATACCCAAAATCTCGCCTGACCAAAATGTAAATGTTCCAACAGATGATAAGGATGACGGTATAAAAGACGCTGTTTCAGAAGTATTACGGGTATTTGACCAAGTCCTGCGATACCATATGAAAATTCTATTTCTGTATTACAGGATTTCAATGTGAAGGTAGGGCGACAGGATGTTTTTAAACTGGTTATAGGGAAAGAAAGTCTGCATAAGGAAAGTAATGACAACTAACGAGGTTAGTTTCGTGAACTTTGGAATATCCAAAAACTTAAAATTTTAACAAAAATCTAATAATATTTATGAAAATATGAAACAATATATGAGTTTTTACGACGTCCCTTGATTATGTCCTATAGGTTAAAGGAGACGTAGATGACCAGGATGAAGGAAATGATCGAATAAAGAAAGTGGGAGGAAACGGGAATAACCCGAGAAAGCCCACGCACACGATGTTTTGTATCTTCTTCTTCTTCTTCTTCTTATTATTATTATTATTTGTAATGTGGAATTGCATATTAGGAAACACATTGGGTAAATTTTAAAGAAAAGTTTCATTCGCGGCGAGGTTTTGGCACGGCGAGATTTTGTCCCGCGAGGTTTTGGGCGACGAGGTTTTGGCCACGCGAGATTTTGTCCCGGCGAGATTTTGTCCCGCGAGGTTTTGGGCGGCGAGGTTTTGGCCACGCGAGGTTTTGGCCCGGCGAGATTTTGTCCCGCGAGGTTTTGGGTGGCGACGTTTTGGCCCGGCGAGATTTTGTCCCGCGAGGTTTTGGCCGGCGAGATTTTGGGCGGCGATGTTTCGGCCGCGAGATTTTGTCCGTATACCCTAAGATGAACCAGACGGTAATCCTTTCGCCTGATGACTATCCTTATAACAAAGAAACTACATGTCGAAATATCCCTACAATCACTGTCGATTAATCCTCTAAATTCATTGATCAACAAAAGCTGGCACGAGTTGTCACTGTAACAAGCAATGTGTGTGTTACTGTAACAAGCTACTCTTATTTCGCATCAAGCTAAACATGCTTTTTCTCGAATAAATTCGTTTTTTCTTGATATTTTTTGTAAACTTACATAGAAATTTTTGAAACTTAAAGGTATGTCCTCTGTTGCCCTGTAACAAAGTAGTGCTGTGTAGTTAACAAAGTAGTACTATATATTTAACGTAGTATTATTGTGTATTTAACAAAGTAGTACTATATGTAACAAAGTAACACTATGTATTTCACAAAGTATTAATGTATATTTAACAAAGTAGCACTATGTGTGTGACAAAGTAGTACTGTGTACTTAACAAAGTAGCACTATGTGTGTGACAAAGTAGTACTGTGTACTTAACAAAGTAGTCCTATGTATTTAAGAAAGTTGTACTAGGTATGTAACAAAGTAGTACTATATGTAACAAAGTAGCATTATATATATTTAACAAAGTAGTATTGTGTATTTAACAAAGTAGTGTTATGTACTTAACAAAACTCCTTCATGACTATATGGCTAGCTTACGCGTCTTCGGCGCAGGAGACCCAGATTTGCTTCTCGGCGAATGCTCATGAGGTACGCGTCCCACGTTAACCTGTAGATGCACGTCTGATATAGCCTTGATATTTACAAGCAAAAGATACTGTTAACTATATAGCAGATTATATCTAATGTATTTTGTCTTTGCCTAAGGATAGAAAGGGGCACGGTGGTTCAATGGTAGAGCGGTTACTTCTGCTTTATGGGGTCTGTGGTTTGATTCCCGGGCAAGTAAATTTATGGTGGACAATATCGTGTTCGCGGGTATTCTTAGGTACTTCCTTCCACATTCTTATTTCACCACAGGGAAAATAAGAGGAAACTTTCTTATGCTATTTATAAATAAAACCCATCCGAGAGCTCTAAAAAGTACCTCTAACTAGCAGTATTACGACCTACCGCCCCCCCCCAGAAGTCCGTCCTGGATTCTCCGTCCCTGTTTCACCAATTCTTCCATTATTATCTACCAATTCACTTACTTTAATCGTCTGTCTCTCTTAGTCTAACAGGCATCATCGTGAAACGTAAAATTAAAAACAGAAAGATTATCAGTGACACATATACCCTAATCCTAACAGTTACACTACTAGCAAATCATTGGAGAGAAAGTTTATTGAGCCAATGTGAAACATCTTACCAATACAAGCTCCACGTGCTCTAGTTCTTAGTATAGAAATAAATAAGGAGAATAGGGAAAAAACACGAAATTCTTATATCATTTGTCTTTTACTGCCAACAATACAACAAGATGGTATTTGGGAATAAATTTCTTGTTGAAAGACCATAAAAAATATAGAACTGTGTAGAGACTAATGGACGCTTGGTTCTGTAGAAAAATAAAAAAAAATCAGTACACTTTAGTAATTTATTATCTCAGTCAACAGAATATAAATCAATTCTGTAATTGTTCTGGAGTATAATCTATTTTTGTTGTTTTTTGTTGTTTCGTCTTTTTACGCTTGGGTTCAGATGTCTTCTTTGTCTTGTAGCACCACTCCATGGGAAAAAATATTGTAGATTTGTAGACAGAAAAAAGGGAACAAATCAGAAGACTTATCTTCTAATTCGTCTTCTTCCATTGTTTTGTACGATAGACTCCGACTGGTTTTATCTCGTTTTCTTTAGCTTAAATCTATAATCTGGAGTTTTCTTAGCACAAGTAGGCCGAGTCCTTAAATCAGGGCTATCTGGAAGTAAATATTGTTATTTCTATACTGCGAAGGAAGTTTTGAGTTGTCAGAGGTACTGTAAGCCATTTCTTTTATTTCTCTATAATCTACGTTATCTTTCTATAACACGGATATTACCTATCTGACGAATTCGTGCTTTTGTTTTGTGGAGTCTGCTGTGTATTTATATGCTGTTATTGGTTAAAGTTATTGTTACTGATGGACTAAGGAAAAAGTTGGTCAAGTTCTATATATGGAACATTGGATTGTATGGTTCAGACACTTGGGCATTAAGAAAATTAGGGAAGAAATATTTAGAGTGCTTCAAAATTAGGGTTGGAGGAAAATGAAAAAGATAAAATGAACAAAGAAAGTAGCAAATGAAGATGTTTTGAAACGGATAGGAGAGAAGAGGACGCTTTTAACCAGCATCCATCGTAGGAAGGCTAATTAAATTGGGCACATCTTGTTAAGAAATTGTCCTCTTCTTACGACTATAGAAGGAAAGATGGAAGCAAAGCGAGGAATAGGAAGAAGAAGAACACAATTGATCGATGATTTGAAAAATAGAAGAAAATATTGGGAGTTAAAACGGGAAGCTGAGGATCAAGAAAGATAAAAGACTTTTCCAGGCCCAAACCTAAAATTAAAAAAAAAAAAAGAAACCTCGTTCCAGGACTTGCCGAAAATCAAAATACTTAATAATAATAATAATAATAATAATAATAATTGATTGAAAGAATTGTCGGGAGGAGAGGCATAAGTGCTTTTCTGCATTATTTTACAGAGTGGGCAGAACATGAACTGAAATGAAATGAAATCTTTGAGTTTTAGGTCCCACGGTTACGCCGTTTAGGCTAAAGGATACGGTGATGATGAGTAGTGAATGAAATGGTGGAATGAAGAAAGTGGGAGGAAACGGGAGAACCCCGAGAAAACACACGCACACGGTGTTTGTCCACCACAAAGTTCACTTGGCGGGGGCTGGGATCGAACCCGGGACCCCAAGCACCAGAGGTGAACGCTCTACTACTGAGCCACCGCGGCCCTGGGCAGAACATACGATATGTAAAAGTCAATACACACAGTCTTTCTCGGTTTGTTGTGTTATAATATTGTTAATGTGGTTGTTGTAATTTGAAGTGGAAAATGGAAACGAAACAAGAAAGTCACCACATAAAGTAATGCATTCCAATATTAGAACAACTACATATAAAGAGTTAAAACTTTGTAGAAAATAAAAATAGAAAGTAGACTCATTTTGCATTTAATAAAATAACAGACATAGTTTCATACGCGCAGGGACGGCGCTAACAATTTTGCCGCCCTGGGCGGTACTATTACATGCCGCCCCTTTAATCCGCAAATCTTATTTTGACAGAAGACGTTCAAGTGTCACGAAAAAGATGCTCCGTTTAAAAGCATGTATGAAATGGAAAAGTAAACAACAAATTGAATTACTCTCGAATGCTTACGTAATATTTGAGAGGCCACGGTGGCTCAGTGAAAGAGTGTTCAGCTGTGGTGCATGTGGTCCGTGGGTCGATCTCAGCTCGCGCCAAGTGAATTTTGTGATGGACAAACACCGTGTGTATGGGTCCTCGGGGTTCTCCCGTCTCCTACCACTTTCTTCATTCCACAATTTTCATAATTTCTCATCACTGTCTGCTTTAACCTAGTCGGCATAATCGTGGAACGTAAAACTCAAGGATTTTTTTTTTTAAATTTGCTTACATACTCTATACATGACACAATATTTAGTATGCTCGATTTCGCTGTGTACTTGTGATGTACAGCAGCGCATACAGAAAGTAAAATAAAAATGCTTTAGTCACGACTAAGAATTTTAATTTTTAAGCTTATTTCATATCAAAATGTATTTCCAATAGAGTATAGAGCATAAAGATAATTGAGTGAATCAGATATTACGGCAAAACTAAGTGATTATACTTTAATTGAAAGATATTTCTTGCTTTGATACGAACAAATTCCATGATCACATTCGCTTAGTCCAATGTTTCAGCCAATTTGTGTTCTATTGATATTGCTAGACCACACAAGCATGTTTTAGACGTGCAAGAACGTAGATAGTTTTTAATAAACTTAAGTTTCGAGAAACTTCTTTCTCCACTTGCCACTGTTACCGGTAAGGTTAACAGAATCCTAAGTCATGGGAGCAAAATCATGTTCCTTAATTAATTTTAAAGTCTCTTTTGGTGACCTTTCAGGCTTAATTATAGCGGATAACACTTTCAGTTCGTCTTTCAAATCATTGAGATTAATATCTTTCGATTCGGAGGTGTGTTAAAATGCTGGCAAGTTTAGTCACTTTTCAGACAAAAGTTCAGGTGGCATATCTTTTAAGATTACTTATATCGTAAAGAAAGTCGAAATACTCGCTGTGATGTTTAAGTTGCTCAAACCTTTCTCTTAAAGCTAACATAATCGCGTCTAGAACTTTGTAATAAAAATCGATCTTGTATCTTGTTTGTGGATCTTCAATAGCTTCATCCTCTGCCTCGTATTGAAACTGTCTCTTCTTTCGACTTCGAGCTTGCACTGTATTATCTATCCGTGGATCATCCAAGTTTAATACTGATGGCAACTCTATCGCATCAACTATGTAAGATTGAAACTTTGCATCATTTTTTCTCCTCTCAAAGTACTCAAATACATTTTCAAGAAACCCGACTGCATCCAGCAAATGACAATCAATGCTTTGGAGACTTTTGCTTACTATGTTTATATGCAGTAAAAAGTCATACCAGATAACGAGTGAGCAAAGGAAAGTAGCCACGTAGCTGATTTGCTATACACAGAGCATCGTGGGTGACCATTCTATCTGAACTATTGTCGTTACTTACTTGAAGTAAGGCATCATAAATCTCCCATATTTGATATCTAACACGTAAGTTGGGTCAGAGCATCAATTCGGCTCTCCCACCTTGTGTTGCTTAATGGTTTTAAAATGAGACTGCTAATATGTTCTTTTAGTTTGGCCCAACGTTGAACTATACAAAAACTGAAACGGCGTACTGAGGTGCTGTGGCTGCATCGTTAACGACAAGGTTTAATGAGTGACTACTGCAAGGAACATAGAAGGCTCGGGAATATATTTCTAAAATTCTCTTCTGGATACCTGAATGTTTGCCTTTCATATTGGAACCGTTGTCATATCCTTGGCCCCTCATATCTTCGATAGGAATGTTCATTTCCTTTAGATTATTATTATTAGTACTTCTGTCAGTCCTAGGCCAGCAGTGTCTGTTACCGGTACGAAACCAACAAGTTTTCAATCAATTTGTAAATTAGTTAAAAACTCGCTACTAGAACTTAAATGTCTCTAGATGCTGTAGGCTAAACGCCCTGTCTCAAGTGGAAGTGTACCTTTTTCATTTTTGGAGTGTAGCGTTAGAATATTTTTGAACAGAAAAGATATAAAAGACACCTTGAAAATCTTATCCACCTTAGCTAAAATCTTCGCCGCTGCAAGAGAAGTACTGAACGATATACCTGTGGCTAGTAGTTCGATAATTGAAAATGAGGGAGAAGTTCAATTATATTCTCAGGTGAATATAGTTTTATGTTTCCATTTGTGGGTCTATTACGAAGCATTATATTTTGATAGTATTCTTTTCTTTTTCAAATTTTGCCGCCCATTAGACTTGCCGCCCTGGGCGGTGGCACGGCTCGACCTCCCCTCGCGCCGGCCCTGCATACGCGGTAGAGTAGACAGAAATGGGAGAATTGTTTTTAAAATTGTTACATTGTATTGTATTCAACCATACTATTCAAAGCATATGCATAAATCCACACTCTATAACAGTGTTGTAGGAAAGGGGCTGACGCACTTAAGCATAGCCCTCTTACAAGGGAGGAGATTCATTCGTCCCAAACCTATGGAGATCAAACTCAATGGGTAGGTAGACCTTGACCCCATACATTATAATCCTTTGAAATATTTTGCAACTTTTGTCTGGAGCCGTAGTTATGAGATTTTTTAAATATTAGGTATTTTGGTTTTGTACCCTTATAGGGAGATAACGCATCGTTTCTATATATTGTAATGTCCCACGTGGTGTTGTGTATAAACAACTCTTCGCGCTAATGTTTACAAACACCACCACATGGTTTAGCAAGAGGATTCTACACACCAGGTGGATCCACTATCACTATTGGCTCCTCCCACGGAGCAGACGGTGACAACGGAGCAGCATCGCCACCGCCACCCGAAGACCCCTATAAATTTGGTGGACGACAACAGACCTGCAGCAGTTCTCTGGTGCCTCTCCTATTGTTTGCATTGGAACGTTAGGAGTAAGCTAACCCCAGGCCTCTAGTCTGCTTCGGGACTCTTGGTTTTTCCTTTCTCTGGCCTAGCCTGCTTCGGGGCTCTGTCAGGAATCCCAGCCTCAGCCGCTTAGCCTGCTTCGGGGCTCTGTGGCCCCTTACCAACCCACTGCTTGCATCGGAGCGTTGGGTCCCTAACGCCAATCTGCTTAGTCTGCTTCGGGACTCTGTGACCATCTTACCAACCCACTGCTTGCATCGGAGCTTTGGATCCCTAACGCCACTCTGCTTAGCCTGCTTCGGGGCTCTGTAGAGATCCTGTCTGCAACCTCTCGGTCAAAGACTACCTATATCTTACCCTGAAAACTTAGAGAAATTAGTATTTTTGTAAAATACTTTTTATGGTGGAATTTTTATAATAAAAGTCGGTGGTGGGAGTCGATTCCGGACGCTCTTTTTATTAACGCTCTATCTACAACCTATTTGGGATAGAGTTTTACAATATTAATAGATAGTGTTTACTGAGTACTTTAATATAATACCCCGTATGACTGTGCACCTCTCACGATATAGGCGTAAAACAACAAAATGTCTCAAATTTGGAACCCCATATATATATATATAGGGTCTATTCAAAATCGCGAATACGTTTAAGAGCTATTGCAATTGTCAACTTACAGGTCGTTTTTTCTGACCCTGGGATCAACAATTCTTAAGATACAGAATTTGGAAAGCATTATGTGATATTGGATTTTTAGCCTCTAACTACTGGCCCTCTCGACTTTTATCTATGAACTATACCTCATTTTATTCAGCTCAATGTTTTGCGTAGTTAGATACATGATGTTTTTTTCCTCTTAATTCTGTAAGGAATCGCTTGTTCAAGAGTCAGTAATCAACACGTATGTAAGTTTTACTCGATTCGTGTGTAGTAAAGGTCGGTGTAAAGTTGGTGCTGTTAGTAAATTCTTAACGCCGAAGGAATTCTTTTTCTACTTGACTGGTGATGATTGTGCGTTGTGTAAAACATCGCAATTCTTCATCTGTGACTGCTGCAAGTAAAGCCTTTGCTTTAAACATTTTTATCATGTTTTTCGTTACCATGCTGCTGTAAATGACTATGTAGAATAATTGTATAACTGAACATGTCAATCCTGTATAACTGAACAGTATATACAATATTACTGACCCTTGAACAAGTTGTTATTCCTCAAAGTGAACAAGTGAAAGTTGGAGTATATGATCGATTACTCGAAAAAATGAATAGAATAATTAAAAAAAGTTTTTATTGCTTCTTATTTATAGTCTCATATGAGGGTGCGATGCACGAGATGGTTGTAAATACAGAGAGAGACCTTTAAAAAGTAATAGCTCAATGATTTTAATGCGGTGAAGTTGTATACAGTATATACTAAGTAGAAAATGAAAGTGATTGCTCTTTCAAATTGATCTTGGGTTTCTTCGCGGAAAGAAACGACTGAAACATTTTAAACGTATTTTCGTGCATAATTATCACCAGGATCGATCTAGGGTTTTGTCTCTTACTTTCATTAAGATGCGTATCTTGAAGGTGGAGGAGGGAGATTAAAAATTTATGCTAGAAATAGAGAATCTCATGAACCCTCCATGTTAAGTAGATGAAACTTTGTACATAAACTCATTAAAAATAAGTGGACAGCTATGTACATCAGCCTTTTAGAAAATTCCGCCTCTACGGTAAAGGGATGGAAGGTAACTTCTGTATTCTTTTTAATGTACAAAAATAATCAAAATACACGCCTTTCAAGCACTTCCCTAGTAGCAAGAAAGCTTTCCAGTTGGTGCGTGCTTGGCTTTTGTCTTTCTACGCTTGCACTTGAAACGCATGCTTTCATACAATCTGCCTTTTGTTGTACTTGCAAGAGATTCTCTAGATCTTTTACAGAGCGTCATAGCATCACTGGCTATTGACTTGACATGATTTGTAAAACGTTTGCGTCAAGCTTGAATGGAACACTGAATGTAAGGTTGCCCCCATGTAACTTCCTTACTGGAATCCAGCTTGCGGCATGCTTGCATGCTTTCGAATAAAGCTGGATGTAAGCTTGGCCGAGTTGCAATTCAAGGTTACAGCAAGCGGTTTGCAAGCTGCCTCTACTGCTAGGTTTCTTCATAAACCTGTTCTTCCTCTTGCAAAGATCTGGCACCTGAGCTACTATTGTATAGATTCGTTCATCACAAAATTGTAAAGATTTGTTTATCACTTGTCAGTAACTTGACGTCTATAAGGATAGTAAGATATATTAAAGATAAGGATTATTTCCGTAATAGTTCGTGGGCATTTCCTGACAAAAACACAAGCACAATCTATCCCCAGTGAGGGGGTCGCGGTAGCTCAATGGTAGACCGTTCGCCCCTGGTGCATGGGGTCCCTGGTCCGATAACAGCTAGCACCAAGTGAACTTTGTGGTAGACAAACACCGTGTGTGTGGGTTTTCTTGGGGTTCTTTCGTTTCCTCCCACTTCCTTCATTCCGCCATTTCATTCATTTCTCATTCTCACCGTCTCATTTAGCCTAGCTGGCATAATTGTGAGACGTAAAAGTGAGATATTTCATTTCATTTCATTTCCTACCCCCACTAAAAATAGGGATGAAAAAGGATATCATCAATTTCTTTCAAACAGCCTATGTACACTCATGTCCAAAATGATTGTCGCACATCTATAACTGTCTTCTTGTAAGAACATAATTCGATAATGATTTTGCAGGGTACTTTTAATACTGATACTATGTGTATAATCGGAAAATGTATGTTTGTGGCAAATTTCATAGGAAAAAATTAAAAATACGAAAATTAGAATGAGTATAACAAGATGTTGCTAAGTGGACAAGAAAGTTTTATTTTTATTTTGTTGTTCTTATTTACTGCTGTTTTGACATGAAATTTGCCACATACATGTCTTTTCCGATTATACACATACTAACATTATAAGATATTCCTACGACATATTTATAGACATGCGACAATAATTTTGGACATGAGTGTACGTAGTAAACGAAAAGTTCTTATTGTGGGTGAGTGGAGTATAGGGAAACGTATAGGATTTTGCTATGTAATTGATCCTGAAGGAGCCTGGTATTCAGAATGAAGTTTCTCTCCACTTAAATGTCTACATGTTCTTCTTAAAAATAACCGTCTCTAACGAGGAATGCTTCCCGACTGTAAAGCAGGTATATGGAATCTGAAAATTTGTTCTAGGGAATTCCTTAAGGATATTACCTTTTGCAATGTTGTAGCTACTAAGAATCATTTATAACATAGTGATGACTAGGTGAAGATTTTTAGATGTTTACATTTTTTTATCTTTTAGAGTAAGAACTACCTGTCCGAAACTGCACGAAGCGTAAAATGTTGCTAATAGTTGGATATAGTGTTATTTTTCCAGTTCCTTTTTCCCTTCTTTCAACGAACGTTATCCTTTTGTTCAACAACCAATCTTCTTTTCCCTCTTTTTCTCCTATTTTGTCCCTTATTTTATTCCAACCTTCCTGGTCATCGCAGATTGAATGTGTAGTTATCTGTGAAAGAATTTTGACAAGAGCAAATAATTTGCGCTTTCTCTGGGTCCAAATGACGCAGGCGCAATTTCCAAAGCACACCAAATTCATCAGCCAGACAGGATTCATAATTTACACACAGAACTATTTTACATATACTGTTACAAATATGGACAGTTGAAAGTTTAGTGGTGCAAGTCACATTTTCGTTGTGTTCCACAAATTAACGCAAAAGCTATTGTAATAAATTCGAGAACAAAACAGCTGATTCCTTTAACCTTAGAACTGCTACTGTCATCTGTTGGCAGTTAAACAAAACACTAACTTGTTTTCTGTTAACATATTGACTTGTTTAAAACTGCATTCTTTTCGAAAAAGTTACATATACCACTGTAAATTTTATCTGCCTATATATGGTGAAGCCGCTGTTACAAAATTCGAAGAACACCACCAGAATAAATTTTTAATTCATGGAGTGGAATTACGTGTGAAATTTATTTATTTATTTATTTCTAGGCACAACAGGCTACATAACCCAATTACAGTGTCCGTTACATGTATTAAGCAACTATAATACATTCATATTATAATACACTTACAGTTATAATGTGGTTGCAATATCGTTAGTGTTCTTTCATCTACAATTATTTCTTATTACATTACAAAGAACTGCCCTGAATTGACTTACGCTGTTGATATTAATATCCAAATCTATTGTGTATTTTGTTAACCTATTGTAGGTTGTATTCAATCTCCATACTGGTGACCTCTTGTTTGCATTTGTGTGTAATCTGTCGCAGTAAAAGAAATTTTCAAGACGAGTTACATTTCTAGGAGTGCGTATTTTAAATTGTTGTAATAAATTAGCGCAGTCGATGTTATTATTAAATAACTTATATAGAAACAACATATCTTGCATTATTCGTCGCTGTTGTAGACTTAATGTGTTAAAGTTTAAATTTAAAGATTGACAATTATATGAGGGGTAAATTTGGATAAGAGCGTAACTAGCAATTCTTCAATTTTTCAGGAGAGCAGATTAACAAACGCCCTTATCCAATTAACCAATGTATTCAAACAATATTTTTGGAGATAGGCGTTCGCTACGGAGCAGAGATATTACCTTAACACCACCTAGATACATGCGGCCATGCTCAAACTTGCAGAAAATATCTCATTTTACCGGAAATAGGTCGATACACCCTTATCCAAATTACCCCTTCATATGTCTTCCGATATATTTGTCTCCCTATATGTCAAGTACTTTAGATAATTATTATGAACTTTTTCTATGTTATTTATATTTGTTTTTTTTTCTCTCATTACCAGTGAAAGTGATGTCAGTGCCCAAATAAATATCCTAGATTTATCATGAGAAATAAAAAGAGTCAGCATTACTCCTAGTGTCAAGTTGGAACACAGTAAAATTTTACAATCCACATCCTCTGCCAAGAGTTCAAATGAAATCAAATGAACCATTGTATATTTGGATTCTAGAAAACATTTACCAATTGTTGTTTTTGACAATTTCTAAATTTAATGGGTGATCTTATGCACCTCTACCAAAATTTAAGAGGTGTGCACCAATGTATCCATGTATTACGAAAGAGAATTACCTAAATAGCCTCATTAAAAAGAATAAAAAAATGTTAAAAACCTCCGAAATTTACATTTTGGCAACTTTCTACCCATTAAAAGGAAAAAGATGGACCACCCAACTTTACAAACGTACACTCATGTCCAAAATTGTTGTCGCATATCTATAACTGTCTTCTTGTAAAATTATAATTTCATAATGGTTTTGCAGGGTATTTTAATACTGTTACTATGTGTAGAATCGGGAAATGTATATTTGTGGTAAATGTTCACAGGAAAACAATTATAAATACGAACTTGCTAAGTGGACAAGAAAATTTTATTTTCGTTTTATAGGTCTTATTTACTGCTCTTTTCACATGACACTTGTCATATACATGTCTTTGCCGATTATACACATACTAACATTATAAGAAATACCGGGTTAATTCGTTATCAAATTATATTAATACAATATATTTATAACATGCGACAATAATTTTGGACATGAGTGTACATATCCCGGTACTATGCTATCATACCATTTTTTTAAATTTGACAAGTTCCAAAATTTAAGGGGGTCCTTTGTATCGCTCCCGAAATTTAGGCTGCCAAAATCAAGAGGGTATTGATCCCTTATGACGCCATACCACGTGGTGAAGTCACGTGACATCCTTCAGCTAATCAGAACTGATTAAGCCATAACGTTACATCTCCTACTATATATTTGTTTAACGACTGTTTAAAATTATAACACGATAGTTATGTACGAACTAAAGACACAAGCAAATATCTAGCCTTACGTATAATAGGTAAATTATTTTACTTTTCAAGAAATTAACAAAAATAGAGATCGTTGTAACTTGCAAGTTTTGTGGGAAGAAATCATCTTGGTATCAAAAAAATTCTTCTCGATATTTTAAAGAAATCAATTGTTTCTTGAATTTCTCCATATAATAATAAAATGTACGTGGTAGGACCAGATGTTTGATACTTTTTCTTTCCTTTTCTTTACAATTTAAACTTGAAAGTTTTGGCGTTTTCTAGATTAAATCAGATTTTTTTCTTAAAGAAATTAAGGTATTGTAATAAGGTAGGATAGGAGAGAAAACAGTATGGTGATCTTGGCAAAAGCCAAATTCGAGCTTTTAATAGATTTTACACGTTTCATGACCCCTACATGTAAAACAAATCTAAATAAAAGACAAAAAATAAATAAATTCATGCCCAAAAATGGCTTTTAGAATGTCTGTCTGTCCGTTAGTTCGTCCCAATGTATGTACATACATTTGCCTAGGGACCAAATTGTTCAACGTATCCGCACCAAATTTGGAACGTAAGCCTTTTTTTTTATAGATTTCTCAGAAGGTTTTTCGAAATTTCTTTCTATCCCTAAAATAATGGTAGTTTGCTGAAAATATTATCCCAATATAAAGCATTTATAGTCAATAGATAGCATCGAGTGAAATAAGATAATATGTCTGAAGATAAATTCTAATGTGTAGTTTTCGAGAAAAGAGAAAAAGTAACATTTGTGGCGCTGGAACGTGTCATTTTTTTCCAATAATAAATAATATTTTTTATTTTATTAAAAGAACTTATTATATAGGCCTATTTGTGTACTGTGTATGTAAGAAAATATAGTGTTAACTAGCAGAAGGACATTAGCTGGGTCAAATGAAAAGTAAATAATAGTGTTAAAAGTGGTGTGAGAGAAATGTAAAAAATAGATGTAATTGGAAGTAGGAAGAGAAACTGGTTAGCATTTGCTGAGAAGAAACTGTATCATGAAGAACGTGCTGGACGTTGTAACTGGTCTGCTTTTAGTTCAAGTTTCTTTAGTTTGTGGAACAGAAATTTTGTAAACATTAACTACTTCTCTTTAATATCTTTGAACGAGTTGCTCCATGTTAGTTTTCTGTTTCCTATGAGTTTGCCATCTGGTTGCATGAAGACTAAACATTAGAAGGAAAAGAAAGGAGAATAGGGAAGCTCCTCTCTAGAGCATTTGTGTTGGTGATAACTGTTCTGGAATCTGAAAGAACTACTATCGATAGAGGAAGAAGCAAGGTGTTGCCTACACTTTAGACTCGGTTCAGATGCATTTCTATTTACGTAAATACGAGTGTACAAGAAATCAGTGTGATACATGTGGGAAGTTACTGGGAAGTGCAAAAAATTTGTCACCAAAAAGTGTGGAAAACTTTGATATTTTAAGAGTAAAAGAGATGATGCATTGGGAAAGAGCTTTTGAGAAATATTCAAAGAGAGGTTAGCCATGAAATTTTGAAAAAAAATGGCGGAGTATTTCTTGCCTGAACTTAGCTAGGTGGTGGACGCATAAAACTTCAGCTCGGGTTCAACAGTGGTATATGACTGCATAACAAAGAAATACTACAAAGGAGTGATGGACAGTTTGTAAGAAGTTTATGAATAGTTGGAAAATGAATTTCGTATGGGTTTTCCGTGTATTATGTGCACCATGTCAGCGGATCTGACAAACAGGGGCAGATGTACGAACTTTACTTAAAATGAACAGTCATATTGGAAAAAATATCGACAGGTAGTACTGAAATATAAGTGTATGTTGTAACAGATTTGAGGTACACATAACTAACATATAAATTACTTAAAGAATCATGTAATTTTAATTTGAAATATGCTCATGTTTGATGTTTGGTGTTGGCGCAGGGGAAGGACGGTGGCATTATAATTGCCCTTTCTTGGTCTCACACTCAACAGACTAGCTTATAGGTATTCCATTCCGAACTCTGGACCTATGGAATTGAGTTTATTCTCCCTGTAGGACACTGCACCTACAGGACCAGCGTGGTTTATGTGGCCTTATCGTTCTTTCTTTCTAATACGGTTTTTCGACGGACAATATTGAGGGTGCGGCATAGGGCAGAGCTTAGTGAGTGTGCATGGTGTTATGTTTGTTATCGTATATCCTTTACCTTGAGAGGAATAGGACCAATACCGTAAATACGTGCTGCAAGATATGGTGGAAGGAAAAAGGAGGAGGTGAAAGAGGCTACAAGTAATGGACGGTATCAAAAGAGAAAAAAAGTACGTGACGGCAAGAAGGTTGCCTGAAAACCATGCATTAAAGCTGCTCAGTTGCATCAAGTTACCTGCCAATAATTGCAGAATTATTAGATCTATTATACTATGAATCAGGTGAAGCTAAAGCACTGTTCGAAATTTGACTTAGGTAAACTCTTGTTACTCACTACATTCTTGAAATTTCTCTTGTCTTGATTCACTTCTCGAATTTAAGAAACGTATATCTCGTCTCGTCTCGCAATATTACATGAAATTCACATCATTACCTTGACATCACACTCGCTAAACTTCACGATCGTAATATGATTTTGAAATCGTGCTCACTCTACATCAGTGCTGTCCAAATGGCGGCCCGCTAAACCATTTACTGCGGCCCACAGAGCTCTCGCGATTTACGATTGTTATTACTGATACTATTTTCATATATTCATTCTTTTAATGTTTCCACTCTTCTTTCGAAATAAGGCATTCATTTAGCGCTTCTGTACAACAGCAAGGAGCGGGCATCCATGGCAACATGTTTCTCTTACTTTTGTGAGTTTGGTCGGAAAACAATGTCAATGTTTGGTAGCATTTGTTTCTATGAAAGTGCATTTTCCAGCATCAAGATTGTGAAGAATCGTTTTAGAAGCTGTCTTGTAGATTATTCTTCTCTACATCTTCGACTCGCAACAACAGGAATGGATGTAGATATCCCAGTCCTTGTTAACGCTGCGAGTCACCCTCATTTGTCACACCGAATAGATAGGCGTATGTAATACTTCAAATACATTTTATTCTTTTCTTTTGTAGTATATTATTATTATTATTATTATTATTATTATTATTATTATTATTATTATTATTATTATTATTATTATTATTATTATTATTATTATTATTATTAGCTGCGGCCCTCCACCTTACTAGTAAAGGTGGTGATGGCCCTCAGGTTCACTACAATTGGACACCACTGCTCTACATTATACTTACATCATGATTTGGAACTGGTACTCACGACTGAGTGTATGTTCCGAACTCCTAAGTGCCGAACTCATAAATTCAGACATCTTTGGGCCTCTCCTTTACACCAGTGGCATCTCCCGCCAGTAAATGAGATGCCGCCGTGGCTCAGTGGTAGAGCATCCACATCTGGTATATTTGGTCCTTGGTTCGATCCCAGCTCGCGCCAAGTAAGCTTAATGGTGGACAAACACCGTGCAAATGGGTTTTCTCGGGATTCTCCCGTTTCCTCCCACTTTTTTCATTCATTTCTCATCATCATCGTCTTCTTCAGGCTATCCGGCATAACCATGGGACAAAAACTGAAATATTTCATTTCATTTTCCCACCAGCTAAACGAAATTAAAACACACCTCTTATAAACTGTATTTGTTTAATTGAAATACCATTAATCGTTTTCAACCAATCACACTTGGAATTTTGATGGAGACTTACAAATCTACCATGTAATATTTGGAAATACACTTTTTATCATCCTTTGGTTTACAAACTGCAAGATAACTGTGTACGTACATTAACACATTTACTCTATTTCAGTTACGAACTTGCAAACAAAGCTGAATAATAAAATGCTTACGTTACAAAGCCCACAAACAAATAAACAAATAACGAAATACTGTCAGTTGGATCGAACACAAACCAAGCTGTGCCTATGATAGGATATCTAACAATCTTCATCTGTCCTATTGTCTTGTATGTTTTCCTATTTCCTTTAAAAAAAAACACATTATTATCTAACGTTTCATCATATTAGGTAACTATTTGGGATTATATTTGTTCACGCATTTAAGAGGGGAACTAAAATGTGGATAATCACAGTTAGAAACAAAAAGAGGCACAAGTTGAAGTAGTACGTTTGACGTAACACTTGAGCTTATTACCCAAACTCCAGCAGCCCTTCAATTATCATTACCCCGAGCAATAGCATAACAGGATTAGAAGCTGTATTTGTTGGAAAAGATACAAATATTATGAGAGTCAACACTGAATAAAGGGAAACAAACTGTGTTCCATGTTTGCATTATAAGCGCTTTCTCTACTTAACAATGTCCCTTCATCCAGATTGAAATTAGTCCTCTTATACACTCCAACAGAGTATCCATTTGTTGAGTATGAACTATTGAGAGACAGAATGATGTATTACAGAAGCTAAAATTTCCTGCCAAAACTGACTGGAAAACGGATCTGTTACCAATAATGTAATTGCCTGTTTTTATTCTACGGTTTTAACAGACTGTTCATTTATTTGTTAACTATGCCCTAGTATATACAGGGTGTTTCAAAACAACGACGTTTGGGAGGTGAATCCTCACACCAAGATAAGACAAAAAGTATAGACCTTTTTGGGTGCACAAATGCTTCCTTTCGGAGTTATAGGCTGCCGGAAACATGAAAAAAAAAGAACTTTAAAGGTCCATAGATCCAAAACTATGGGACCTACCGTAGTCGGATCAGGACTTCACTTAGAAACTAGTATATGCCCTGTCCAAATATCCATGATTCAGAACCCTGCGGTACTTCCGTAACAATTTTTATAGAGGCAGTTGGAGAGTACTTCAAATTATATGACCGTAGCCAAACTCTCTTATTGCCTCCAAAAAATGTATGACTTATTGCCTACAAATGAGAAATTATTTGCTATCCATCGTGTAGTGCAAGCGGAGTGTTCTTTATGTGGTCAGATTGATACTTTACCCCATCGCATCACCTTCTGTATTTCCACACGACCAATTTGGGACGCCTTGTGTTGGATGCTGGGACTTATTTGTTGACAGCCACCATCTACATTCTCTCCCTCCATCTTACGATTTCCAGACTATCACTGGTATCCGCAGATCAAACTAAATGCAATTAATTGGTTGAATGGACATTTTATATTCTATATGTTACAATATCCTACCAAGTTCTCATATTTGGATTTAATTTGGTACGTACAAACTCGAAGATTGCACTTGTAAATGTAATTCCTCAAATAGAGACAAAAAAGTTTGCAAACTTCTTGCGCATTTTGCTTGTCCAACAATGATGTAGTAGTTTTTTTTTCTGTAGTGACTTACTTCTCTTGATTTGTTGTGTTATACAATGTACTAATCAACATTCATATGAAATAAAAAGGAAAAAAGTGGTAGAGCGTTCACCTCTGGTACTTGGAGTCCCTGGTTCGATCCCACCTCGCGCCAGGTGAACTTTGTGGTGGACAAACACCGTATGCGTGGGTTTCCTCTGGGTTCTCCCACTTTCTTCATTCCACCATTTCATTCATTTCTCATCGTTATCATCTCCTTTAGCCTACCCGACATAACTCTGGGACGTAAAACTCAAAGATTTCATTTTTTGTTGAAGCAAATTACCCGCTCACTAATTCTGAACCACAAACTATTGGAGTAAGTCTCTAATTTCCGGCAGAACACACACAATTTTTTTATAAAAATCCAAGTGTGATAAATAAATATTTAGGGAAATATGATCTAAGTTATAACATTGGGAGAACACGATCCTTCTTTATTGGCCCGTTACTGCAAACAATTAATACAATTGGAAACTCTTAAAAAAAAGATTGACCATACTCGACAAAATTGTATATTTTACGAAAGTTAACCATTACATAGGATTTTATTTAAATCTTCAATATTTAATAGGTATCTAGGTCTGAAAAATGTGTTAAGAAGTGCAGATCAAATGCTTTGGGAGAAATGAAACGATTTTCAATGACATTGCCGAAGCGTGACACAACGCTCATCGAAGCTGACAAAGCCATAAAAATACAAAGTATTTGATTCTATGGGTTCCCAACCAGGCCCGAAGTTAGCAAACGTACTTGACACCAATTGTTAGAAAACACTACCAAAGAGTACTAATTTCTAAAAGCCAGTGTAGTTTAAAGCCATTCATATTGAACTGTTCTTCAGAAGTTCAGCAAATAATTTAATAAACTGCGTGGTAACCTCAGTTCTTCACGTGTAGAACACGATGATAAAAGTACAGCAATCTACTTGAAAACGTACAATAGAGTGATAGAAAATATCAAAATGTCCTACATTGAGGACTGTACTATAGGTTAAAATGCTAATATGGACATAAAATATTGGGCAATTAAATTCGCAGTTTATGTGAGTTTCTTCGACTCGATGAGAGGTGCAACAGTAGGTATACAGTTTATTATTTATTATTTATCAAATAATCATGACTGGTAGTTTAACCAACAACCAACGGAAGTGGATAATCAATCAATACTGAAACATAGAGAATGTTGAAATAACTCTGACGGAAATGGACTAGAGAATTTGATACACCTCCACCAAGTAGAACAACAGTTAAGCAATAAGTTCGATGACACGGACTCCATCTGTAATGTACCTAAGAGTGGTCGACTGCTCAGTGTTACTACCCAAGACAATGAAATGTCAGTTGCGTAGGCATTTATCCAAAGCCCCCCCCCAAAAAAAAGAATCAAAGAGGAGATCTAGTCAGTTACACATTTCCTGTAGATTTTTATGACGTCTGATGCAACGTTTAGGTTTGAAAATGTGTCGGCCAAGATTACTACATAGATTATTCGAGGATAATCCAGACTGTCAATTACAGTTCTGGGAGGAAATGTTGAAGAGAAAGACGTGTAAGCATCATTTGAAAAGCTGCAGGAATACGTAGATCCTGAAAGTCAGCACTTTGAGAATCTCAGAAATTGTACTTAATTGTAATTCCTGTATGATTCTGATTGTGATCTCATAAAATTCTTCATGATCCAGAATTCGTTATATAATACAGAACTACTAATAAAGTAAACAATAAATCTTATAACTATATACCTACTTGTGCACCCCCATCCAGCATAAATTGGATAAAGGTGACATAATTCCCGATGATCTGAAACCTCATCTTAAGACAATAGCTACAATTTCGATTTCCTCCAGTTAATGTGAGAGAAGTTTCTGCCCCATGAATGAAATAGTGGCACCACTACGTTCATCTCTAAATGTGGAAGCAGTAGCAGCACTAGTCTTCGTAAGTTGTGCGTGCTGGTCCATCTTTTACACAAGTCAATACATACCACTATGTGAAATCTTGGCTGTCCAAAGGTCACCATTCGGGTGATGACACTGCAAGCTGGAAGAGGGTGAAGAAATAAGAAAATATGTACCATCAATTCTGACAACTTTTACAGGACCTTAGAGTACCACCATCGCCATGGAGTGCAGCTGTGGTAAATGTGAGTAGTAACGATGTTAGAACTTTTTAGTATCAATTGTCAATAAATAAGTTATGTCTTGTCCGATGTAAATATTCTATATTACAGTATTTGATTCTTTCTAAATGTTCTTAATATTAGTTTCTTTTAATTGTAATATAATGAATTATTTTACTTAGTCTTTTTTCAGACAAAGCTCGTCAGGTAAATGATGATATTTTGAAAATATTGGAGAAATGGTATTTGACAATAATGAGGTGATAATAGTGCTATGTGGGAACGAGTTTTTCGGAATTTTTGTAGGGGGAGGGGGTGCATTTTCAGAGCTCCGGAAGGGTGTAATATCCTCTTGAAAAACCCCTGATTTTATTAGTTGTTAGTTCATTACGGTACCATAGTAATCACACACAAGCAGTTGCGGATCTAAAAGATAAAAACGAGGAGCAGCCAGATTGCAGACTATGATAGGTATGTCATGAGTTTACAAGAAAATTTCAAAAATAAATATATAAATAATAGCTTAAATTATCTTAAATTATCACAGAAAACTGCAAAGGGGGGTAGCTATACCGCCAAGCCCAGGGCTAGATCGCCACTGTACATAAGAAAGATAATACTATATTAACAAATAAAGTAAAGCATTCCGATTTGTAAAAAATACCATTTCGAGCACTAGCTTAAATATATTATATAAAGGAGTTCTGGTTTACATATAGTTTTTTAAGTTAAGTTATACTTCTTAATAACAAACTAGATATTTTTCCTTTTTATTAGATCTACGAGATAGTATCATTTAAATTCAGCACCTCGCAGAGAGACTTCAAAAATTTACAGAAATGGGATTGAAGTTTGTCAGGCAAAGGGAGTTTGTAGTGCTTCAATCCAATTGGAAGGATAAATTGTCTTTTTCAGTTTTGATCTCGTAATGAGTATGAAAGTAATTTGGCTGTCCAAAACTTCAAAGAATGTTGTTTTCTGTGTTTGTGGAAAATTTATATATATACACACATCTGTATCTTCATGTTCTACAAGAAGAGGAAAAAAGCCATTAGGGGGTTCACAACATGAAGATTGCTTTGGTGCGAGAAGCTGTAACTTGCAATCCATGGCTTCCACAGATTACGTGACCAGCCTGTACAAATTGTCGCGGAACTAGATCTGTTGTGTTGGGTTTTTCCTCCTTTTCCTCTTCAAAATCGATGGCAGTCTCGTCGACTGACAATGAACTCAGTATATTGCTGTGGCCTCCTAAACAACCCATGAGATGTCTATTGTCTCTCCATTGTCGTTTCAGAGAGAGAAAGAGAAAAGGGAATTTCAGGGATCTTTCTAGCTTGTTGATTCTTTTCCTTTTCCTTGACAGCAGTAATGAGGTTTGGTGACAAGGAAAATCCCTCATTATTATACCTTTTGTTCTATATCCTAGTACTACTACAACTTTCACTTTCTACCAATTGATTGTATTGGTAAAGTAAGAATATGTGACCTTAAAATACTAAATTTATCTAAAGAATTTCTCCGGAATCCCCTTTTTTCTTCTTTATTAATATGTATTATTACCTGGTTTTAGTCATTAGTTAGGGAACTTGACTACTGAAACAAGAAATTAGGCTTCATTAAAAGTACATATTATACTATGACTTGTTTGAAATTAATATGATTTTTTATTTTTACTTTAACGGATATGCCCTTTAGGCTAAGGGAGATGAATGATTAATGGAAGTGAACGATTTGAAATTAAATTTTTGTGTTCTCCAACCGAAGAATCGAACCCGGAACCAACGAATTGTTTGAGTTTTACAGATACTCAATATCTCCATTGCAGTTCATAAATATTGCTATGTGTCAATTACGTTTAACAAATTATTATTCCACGATGGGATGGAAAGTTCTATAAAAAAGATTGGCAAATACACGTATCGTTGCTGAATTTATGAAGCCATATACATAAGTTGGCAGATGTCTACATGTTGATTCTACAAGAAGACATTAATGAAATCGGGAATACTTCTTAGATTATGAATTAGTTTTCTGGGCTTTTTCGGCATCTATGACCATATTACCCTGTCATGTGTGAGGGTTCACGTCCCTCGGTGATCACACTATTTGAGGAAAGGTAAGAACGATAGGTCTGAGGAAGGAAGAAATGGTCTGGTTCCTGTATTATCCTGGTACAGGCATTTAGCTGGTATGAATGAGGAAAACCCAGGAAAACCTCATTCATGATGGGTAGCCTGGAAAAGGTTTTTCACTTTTTGACCGAGTGTCCACACTAGGAATCGAACTCGGGACCGCTCGCACCAAAGATAAGAGCCTCAGTGATTACGCAATGCTGGCTCACTCAGAAACGTTTGTAAAGTGAAGAGTGCTTAAAATTACCAGACTTTCCAAGAGGAAGAGTTTACTATTATTAGGGACAAAAGAGGAAGATATATAAATTGATGTGTGCGTTTGAGATTTTAACTGCATAGCTCTGGAACACCTGGGACAATTTAATTCAAACTTAGAACAATCTAAAAAAGAAAAAAGACACTGCGGAGCAATGATGTTATAAAGTATAGGATCTACCCATATATATTTTCATCCTATTAACTCAATGAAGCCCAAAAAACACCGAGCATCGACACGTCTGATTGGCTACTCTCGTTTCCATCACGTCTGATTGGCTACTTTCGTTTCCGCCTTAAATGTTGACTCAAAACATTCATTCTTGTTGGGCGGAATGGACAGAGAAGGAGTGGCGAAACTATGACGTATGGCCTCAAGATTTTGTTGTATTCACAGATCCTCTATTTTATAACATCTTTGGTGGGGGTAAGGTACTCCTAGCATCACTAAATATGGAGTTGGGAAGAGGGTTGAGATGAATAGAGACACTTCCTAGCGTTAAGTCTAACGTAAGTTTAGTCACCATCGACGTGGAGATTAGAAGGGTCAAAAGATAAAACGTCCAAAATGACGAAGATTACTGTTGAATCCATAGTTTTCGAAGTCATAGAAAAACGACTGACCCTTTTGAAATGAATTTTGGTTTATAGTTTCTACTTATCTTAAGCTGAAATTTTATCATACCAGTTTGAATAAAGGTCGTGCCCTAAGAAAGGGTTCAAAATGTATACCGAAAATAGATAATTTTTTATGGGTTCTTTACGTTACATTTTCATTGAAATGCGCATCACAAAGGGGAAAGAGAGGTTCAACTATTTTTTACAAACCGTCCTCCCCGTGTGAAGAACGACGATTTCAACTACTTTTATACAAGGGTTGGGACAAAAGTCATTGTAATTAGGCATTTGCTTGGAGATACGTAAGCAGGTCACAAACTGCTATACATCGCGTGGAAGCCATCCAAGCATAATGTGTATTCACAACAGCGGTTCCTGGTAGTAGTACGGATACGGAGAGCGCTGTGAAATCAGTTGTGTGGCGAGCGTCGTGCGAGATGAAAGTAATCCATGTTGAGCAGTGCACATACATCAAGATAATGCCACAGTGAGTTGGATGGAAGTCCTTGGGAATCATGCCCTCCCATATCATACAGTCGCATGGTGGGTAGGAAAGTTTCAGCAAGGACGTATGGCAACCGGTGATCAGTGTGCGGGCCGACGTGGCACATCATTTAGCATCTCCTGGAAGAAGACAGATGATGGAGGCTATTGGAGTTAGAGAGGAAAAGTGACATCGAGAAACGCACCACAAGAAAACATTGCCAATGTTGTGTGACAACCGATGGTGTGGAAAATGGTAATGCGGATAATATTCAGTGCTTCCTAGATCATTGGAAATGTATGGTGAATGTCACAGTGGACTATTTTGAGGGTTTGTCATGTCAGCTATAAAACAGGTATGTGTGTTGTGCTATGCTTACTTACTGTGCTAAAAGTTTGCACCATGAAACTAGTATTGTCCTATACACGATTATAATAAATATATGAAGCATAATGTTCACGTGTTATTCCATGTCCACACATGTAATACCACTTCGTCCTTTCATATGTATGTGTCACATTTTCCAATCGAGCTGTTATCTGCAAGAAACAAAATAGTCGCAATGACTTTTGCCCCAACCTTCGTATTATAGAGTACTTGTTTATAAACTATGTACACGCGTAACTGCACAAACGATATCTAAGGGATGACTAACCATGCTTAACTCTGTGTTTTAGATCGTTCTCATAGTCTTTAATTATCATACTTAACTGTGTGACAAACCGAAAGACATGTAATTGCTCAATGTTTGTGAAATGAATCCAAAACTTAGTTGTATGTTTCACCAGTAGATATACAAAACAAAAACAAAATGCTCTTGAATTGTTCAGACCAGTTTCTTAGTTCTTTCACTACCAAATGACTGACAATAGTGAAAAGAAAGGTCAACTTGTTATTTTCCAGGAAAGTCCTGCCGTGATTATAAGTGACGAAGTCCATCAGCTGCATTCCTTTTGGTTGCCATACCCACGAGGGAGTTTAATTGCATTACTCGCTTTTCTAGATAATTCAATTCACCAAGGTAACAACTCGCTTTTCTACTACATGTTTACCGAAATTCAACTCTGCTTCGCTGTTTCTCTTCGAAGGAAAAAGAAAATGGATTATGCGTAACAGACAAGAACATAAGTGTTTTAAAGTTCACTGTCATTCTAAGCAAATGCATTAGGGTCCAGATTTTACTTTGCCTTCATGAACGCTGCTCTGAGATGCTAGTCTTAATGGAAACTTTGTCGTTAAGAGTCCGTGGAAATTCAGGGATATGGAAACTGAAATGCTGAAATTCTTAGGAGCAGTCTTGGAGCGAGGAGGATGGGAATTCCTTTAAGAGCTCTTCCCAAGTAGCAGTGGCTACACAGTCCATTGAGCTGCTGAGGAACGAAGGGAGATAACTAACTGATATCAACAAATAATTTTATATTGACAATGTTTTAAATAACATAATATTTTAGCCCTTCACTATTAGTTTAAAAACAGTGCTTTTTTTTCATACTATGCAACTTTGATGTTTTCTACTTCTTAAAAAAATCCAACTTCCGTAGCCATTTTTACAAGAATTTTAGGAATGATCAAAAGAATTGGATGAAAAGATGTCGATCTTGGCTAAGAATTTTAGGAACGATCCAAAACATGCATCAAAAGATTGCAATCTCGGCCAATAACTAGTTTTTGGACCAGGGACCCAACACTTTTGAAAGGCCCCTACTTTTTATTTTTAACGGAATAAGCACATCATACCGAATTAAGTGATTCCGTTTGGATTTGGTTACACTATATGCAAATCTCCAGATATAAGGCGTACAGGAAATTTTTTGATTAAAGTATATTGGAGTTTCTTTCTTTCTTTTTTTGATCAGGAATCACAAAATTTTTGAACGGTCCCTAAACTGACTTTTCGTATTTTTACGGAATAATCACATCATACTGAGTTAAGTGATAGTTTGGGTTTGGCTACACTATTTGTAATTCTCCAAATACGAGGCCTACAAGATTTTTTTTTTTTTTTGCCTGAAATAGGTGGATCTTTTGATCCAAAAATCTATTTAGCTTTGAAATTAATTTTTCAATTCAAATCAATCGGAAAGACCGGATTTTGTTTTTTAAAGTATGACATATGCAATTAAAAAGTATGTTTGCAATAAATGGCTAATGCTGATTTAGCTCAAGATGACAAGATTTTATGATCCAAATACTGGCTAGAAAAACCCTGGACTGATATTTGGTAAAGCTCAAATTAGAAAGTTAGTACACAAATTTATCTTAAATGAATGGGAAGTTTTTGGTTTCTGAGAGTATCGTCAAGCAATTAAGGTCCCAGACATACTTCTTCCTCTAAATAATCTTTGGGCACAATTTCAACATCCTGTAGACAAGGTCATCTTGCCTCGATGGACACTTACCCGGGGACCCACAAGCATAAGATTCCCATGCTAATCTATGTATATCAAGTGCCTTGCCATAAATAAATACTACTTTAGTATACTAGACTAAACTATAAAATAAAATTTGCTGCAATGTTCTTGTGTTACAGATAGACATTTTAATTTGTCTTTTTACCCAAATCTACTTGTAAAAACAATCACCATTTAAACCAAGACGAATCAGATCATGAGTCTAACAAGGTTCCTGTCTGCTTCTGCCTTTATACAACATACAGGGTGAACCTGAAGGATGTGCACAAACTTCGGGAGGTGATTCGTAACATCAAAAGAAGACAAAAAAAAAAGTCTTCTTGCTTATTATGTAATTCCGCGTCGTAAATGCTGTGCACATCTTTCTATTCCGTTTAAAATTGTCAGAATTCGAGTTACGTTTCCAAGTTGGCAGCCCTGTTATTCGTGTACGACGCGGAATTCGACAGCATGGAAGAGGACATTTTGTTTTCTTTCGACGTTAGGAAACAATCACCTCCCGAAGTTTGTGTACATCTTTCAGGTTCACCCTGTATATATAGGAGACCTTTCAACGACGCCGACAATCCTTACAGACACCTTCACGATGACATTGCCATCAAAAACACCGGTACGCTACACTGTATCTCAGATAGCACATTGCTCTGTTGGAGTAATGGACTATCAATTGAAAGATCCAGATGAATATGGAGAAGATAACTATAGTTGGCATCACCAAGAACGTTCTGAAGGACTCCAACTTTACTCATTACCAGCAGCGTAGCCAGGATGTGTGCTTGGGGGGGGGGGGGCAAGTGCTGTTATAGGTACATATAGAAACATTACAAACAAAGAAATATATAAACATAAAAATATATCAAAAATTACAAACGTCAAAGTACTAAAGTACATTGTCGGACCCCTTTGGGGGGGGCCTCTGGTCCCCCTTTCCCTACGCCACTGCTCATTACGCATATTTCTTGTAGCAATATAGCACGCAAAATACCATGTAGTTGTATGTTATTCATTATAGACCTACTTATGAAAATATTCATAATCAATTAATAAAACAAGACTATCCAGAGCATTTAATATAAAGGAGGCGTGTTCAAACAGTATCAAACCTTATTTTTTCCTCGCGTAATTCAATGAAATGCGGCAGACTTTCTTCAGTGTAGATCTAGATGGGACACTCATGCGCAGTCGTGAATATTTTCTCGCCCACAGAAAGCATTATTCGCTGGCAGTCGACCAACGAGTGAAGATGTGTAGTGAGCGGTTGTCGGAGTTTAGTTTTTTTCTTCTAAATGACAGAAAAACTTAAGCACAAATTTTGCAAAAAAAAAAAAAAAAAAAAAAGCTTGGTGATACGCAAGCGAAAACCATTCAATCGGATCGGTACATTGAATTTTGAACAAGAATTTGGGGATGAGGAGGGTGTTCGCAAAATTTGACTCAGGCTTTCATCGCCAAACACAACATTCCTGAGTGTCGTCAGGCTCCCTACTGACACAATATGGCTTCGTGTGACTTTTGATTATTTCCCAAACTGCAAAGTCATTAAAAGGGACTATATTTGAGTCAAGAGAAGACATCATACGGAACGCGATGGCACGGCTGCACGCCATTCCAGAAACTGCGTGCCAGAAGTGTTTCCAAGAATGGCGGGAGCGCTGGGAGAAGTGTGTCCACTACCAAGGAGATTACTTTGAAGAGTATTAGTATTTCGGATTTTCAAATCAATATATGTATTTTTGCCAACCAAAGGTTCGATAATTTTTCAACATGCCTCGTGTATATCAATAAAATTTGTGTAATGGTTTCGGCAATGCAGCATAGCCTTCATCAGATACATTATCACAGACGGGATTTCCAACAGTCTCGAAATTTCATACATTTTTGACTTTCTCAGAAACTACGCATGACGATTAAAACTAACCAATATAATTATGTTCAGCCCAATAAGATCTATCATTGGTATGTCTCATCTTTGAACAAAAGTTCTTCTTTTGTATAAATGTTAATAAATATAATAGAATTTTAAGAATGGTTTTGTTCATTTGACCTAAATATCGTTTTTCTTGATCTGGAATCAAAAGCTATTACACGAATGTAATTACAACAATAAAAATAATTATCAGAAAACGTTCTATCTTGGCGCCAAATGCAGAAAAACAAATATTGTAGTTTTGGTTGATGGGATAAATATTTGCTCTTTCTTTTGTGGCTAATAATCAGTTATATGTACTCTTTCTTCATATGAATAAAACTTGTTTTTTTTTTAATCCCTATGTATAAATTAAATACACAAAAAGAAAGAAAAAAGTTTCATTAAACATAGAAGTGTAAATAACTAAAACGCAAAGAGGATGCTTTTTTTAATTTCATATAGATTGGTTTTGCATACCAATGGTCATGAAAAGCAAAGAAAAATTAAAAAAAAAAAAAAAAAAGTGGCCAGTGTTTTTTTTATTTACTTTCTTTTCTGATTTCATCCATTTATATTTGTTTACACACTATTTATCAAAGTGAAATCATCTTGTTATTGGTTGGTTTATAGGGAATTATGGGAAATTAATTCCTGATAAAAAAAATGTTTGTAGTTTTTCTTCTTCTTCAATTCAATGGTATGACTACAAGTACTATTGAATGTGGCCGGTAACGCCAAGACTTGGAAGATAGGATATGTAAGATATAGTCATTTTTTTAACGTTAGCCCGTTCGTGGTTAGCGTATGCGTCTTTGGCGTGGAAGATCCTGGTTCGGTCTTCGGCTGGAGCTGATGGGTTAAACTGGAAGGGTTAAACTGAAAATCAAATTATTTTTAAGTATTTGTTTCAAGTTGAACGTGCTTATTTATTTTTAAAGAGTTTGGGTTACGAAATCAAGACTCCTTTATACGAGGGTTGATCAGAAAGTAAGGTTACAAAGCCTGCAGTGAAATGTGTATATACTATTTCATACAACAAATACAGCCAGCAGATACTAATACATTAGGTTATTTTTCGAATAGTCTACATATCGGTTGACGCATTTGTCGCATTGTGAGATGAGTTTGAAGATTCACTCCTGGTAAAAATCCTGTCCTTGCGTCTTGAGCCATGTTGTCACGAAGTGTTTCACCCTCTCGTCGAAAGCGAAGCGACAGCCTCCTCGGCTTCTAGACGCTCCATCAAGTGTGAGTACAGGCGGAAGTCGCTTGGAGCGAGGTCCGGGCTGTAATAAGGATGATCGATGATTACAAAGCTGCTGTTGATGCCGTGCTGCGTCGCCCACTGCACTCCTCGTTAGTGACGTTTTCTCTACCAGCTGCAAACTTTCGAAATCATTCTACGACATGCTGACGAGACATTACACCTTCTCTGTAAATCTCTAGCAGCAGCAGTTACATATTTTAGCCACAGAAATCGAATAACTAAGCAGACGTTTTCGCAAGACGAGTTTTCCAAACGAGTCACCATTTTTCTTTACCTTCAACTAGCGTCATAGATGATGGGTGGCTGAAACTCTGTACAGTTGTTAATTCCATGTATTACAATTACCGCACATTCTTCATCCCTGTATAATACACGAAACTCTAGAAATATCGGCCTACTGATCCTCCCTCGTACATTCATACTGTCTGTCCGTCTGGACCTGAAGAAATTGTTGATGAGTCACCAAGAATTGTAGTCAGGATTTAGAGGGACAACAAATGCTAGGAATGCAGTTTTCTACAATCAATTAAGAGCCCCATAGACATGTTCCATTTCAACTCTAATATCTCTAACAGGACTACACTAGAAGGGCGACAAGGGTGCAAGTGTCTATCGGACGCATCTCACACCGCCTCCCCCTCTCCGATTACTCCTCCAGACATACTGCACTCTAATATAGGTCAAACAATTATCTTCGATATGAAAAAAAATAGCTACCCCTTAGAAAAACATTGTCTGTGCCCCTCCTCTTGGCTCCCACAAAAAAATAAAATTGTCGTCGTCACTGCTCTCTACTAAAATTGAAAGTTGTAAAATCTACTATAGTGCTGCCAAAATGTCTTGACCCGTGGCAAAAATGTCAACTAATGCTCACACCCTCCGACACACCCACGCGTTAAGCCAATCAGCTGTTGCTAAGCGAGAGAGTTTTAGCGAAAGGGAGTGGAATTCCTTCAGCCGATGGCTGCGCTTGAAACGGAAAACTAGGTGTCAAATAAATGTGGTATATCTATACCAATCCTGGTTCCAATATCCAATATTAATTGTGGTAATATAACGTTATTCAAAAAGCGCACTGGTTTTGGATCGTCTGGCAAATTTTAGTTTCTCAGTTGCCGACATTGTTTTGTGTTGTTGCTCTACCCACAAACATTCTGATTGTCGGTTTAGTCTGAATTTCTCGCATTTCTTCAGTCTGCGTCTAGCCATGGAGCAGTTTGCTATAGCACAACGTGTGCCAATTGTGAAAACTCTTTACCAGAACGGAGAAAGTTACGCAGCAACTATCAGGCAACTTCGTGCGACTCTAGGGCGAAATGAGGCACCAAATGAATCAACAGTTTACAGACTTATGAAAGAATTCATTGAAACGAGTTCAATAAACTCCGTTCCATTCGTGAATTGAAGGAGGAAATTAGACGTGTTGTCGGCGAAATCTAAGTGGAAACTTGTCAGACAGTCATAGCATATTTCACGAATAAAGTTATTGCATGCCAGCGCATTACAAGAGGTCATACATCCGATGTCATTCACCACATCTGAAATCGGAATGTGTGATGAACATGTATATGAATTTTGTTAGTGTGTTTTGAAAAAATAAAGCTCATAATTTGATGTAACACAACCGGCACGCGTTTTGAATAACCCTATATATATAATGCCATAAAATCAAACTCCTTCACGTGGTGTACATGATGTAACATAGTTACTGTGCTTTTGTTATAAAGTGATACAATTAGGAAAGAGATTGAATCAGTAAACAATAAATGAATAACAAACGGAATCACCCTTCTGGGTTTATTCAAAAATAGGAACTCCCCTTTAAATTAACACGACTTTGGACGATCCAGGATTAAAGTAACACAGCTTTGTATAACCAAGGATTTCCAGAAGTAATACTGGATCCAGCGTAACTCAGCTTTGCACGATCCAAAAATAGGAACTCCCCTTTAAATTAACACAGCTTTGCACGATCCAGGATTAAAGTAACACAGCTTTGTACAACCAAGGATTTCCAGAAGTAATTCTGAATCCAGCGTAACTCAGCTTTGCACGATCCAAAAATAGGAACTCCCCTTTAAATTAACACAGCTTTGCACTATCCAGTATTACTTCTGGAAATCCTTGGTTGTAATGGTGTTTATAAAAGCCTCATGGTTGTCTTCTGGCTGGTGGAAACATCGGCAGAAACCAATCTTTCAGTGGTGCTTTTAATTTGTGGAAAAAAAGTAATAATAAATCGTGTTTCTCAAGTAACGAGACTAGGCGGAAAATAAGTTCCTTTTTTGTCTCGTCTCTCGTAAATTTTGTAGAACTCTCGTATAGTCTCGATCCTTTTTGCGTCTCCTTTTGTAAATTTATGTACAAAATTTATGCAGTGATTTCGATGTAATTGAAAAGTTAAAAATCGCGTCTACAACATCGTCCTTAGTGGCCTATGGAAAGATACCAGAAAGGAATGCGGTGGAATTCCAATGTTTGTGCTTCATCGTATATTTTTGCAATGTAAATTGTGATGTCGGTAAATAGTTCATGATGTTCTTGAATCCGATAAAACAGAACAGCAAGAAATATTTATCTTTATAAGAAAAGTCAAATGAAGGTTAAAAAACCATGCGTATGCAACAATTTTTAAACATACAGAAGTAATAATATATTTGCAGTATGAAGAGCCTTTCTTTGAGTTTTTGCTAACATCTCATCACTATCGTCACGTTGTCGGTACAGTTTACGCTCGCAGTACTTTATGGGTTTTATATTTTGTACAATTCTCTGTAGTTTATTGTGTTGCATCATTCTTCACGTCATCGGAAGGAAGAATAAAATAAATCTGACAGGAACCATGTTTCCGCTGAAGGAACTACGTACCCAAAAGCATCTGAGAATGGTCCAGGCAATATTAGTTGAGTTATGTCATGGCTTCTACGCGAGCTCCAGAACCTTATATCAATGGTTTAAGAAGTTTGCTTTAAACATCGTGTCGTTACATTATGGAAGTATCTTTCACTCTAGGGTCAGAAGAAACGTACAAAACACACATAAGCGAAGCCATAATTCGTGAAATTGAAGCAAGGAACTGTTAGAGAGTGAAATGTGTTTAACATGCTGGCAACACTTTATTACTCAAGTTACATCATAACCAATTTCATTATCTGTAATCGATTGCATTAAATTCGATATACTGTATCCGCAGTTGCGTATAAAATTTCACCTATTCAAAGTCAAACTTATTTTTTTAACCATTTAAGAATCATTTATTGGGTTGGCAACTAAGTTCCCGCCGTTTCTTTAAATTGGAAATATTTGTATGACATTAAATACTTTTAGCACGAAGTTGTACATCATTCGAAAGAGAATATATTGTTCTACCTAAATATATGTTTCGTTGTTACTAAGTTACTTTTTTTTTTTTTTTTTTTTTTTTTGTTATTTACAGATCATTAACATAGAATGTCAAGTTGAGAAGAATGAGCATTTTCGACACCACCTTCTTTCTGCCTTTAATCAAGGTTCTAAGGCCGCAGAAGCTGCTCGCAACATTTGTGCTGTGTATGGAGTGTGTGCCACAGCTGAAAGAAACGCCTGTGATTGGTATACAAAGTTCAAAAAAGGAAATTTTGACCTCAAAGACGCCCCTCGTTCTGGGCGTCCAGTTGAGTTCGATGAAGAGCGTTTGAACCATCTTTTGCATGAAAATCTGCGTCAAACAACAAGGGAACTGGCAGAGACAATGGATTGCTCCCACACTGCTGTAGAGAAGCATCTTCACTCGATGGGCAAAGTTCAGAAGTGTGAAGCATGGGTGCCTTAGATACACTAAAAACGGCGGGAACTTAGTTGCCAACCCAATATTTACAAGTAGTATGTTCGTCTTTATCAAAAACAACATATACGAACTACTAGTAATTAGTGGAAGTATATTACAATTACTTATCGTCTTTTAGGTTGCAAAATAATACCTGTTCACTACTACATAGACGTAGTGGGTTGTAGGTTTGAACCCACCTTCCAACAAAAAATTCTGGGTGCGCGCCTGGCACCTGAAAAAATTTAAGTGACTAATTCAAACATTCTTTTAAAAGGAAACCAGGCGAGTCTAATGAAATTTAATATATATGGTTTTATATGAGAGATTTACTTGGGTAATGCTAACGAAAACGTATAAATATACCGAATTTCAAGTTTTTATTCCAATTCCAAGTACCGTACCTAAAATATGAGATTCTAAGGCCAAAAAAAGACCCATTTAAATAACATGGAGAAATTCTTCATCCCCCTTTTAGACCACCTAAAAATTAAAAATATTCACTTTTGGCAATTTTCCTGTTGGTTAGTCCCGGAAAGCTACAATCAGGCCAAATTTCAACTTTTCACGTCAACCAGAAGTACGCCTTTAATTTATGTCAGTTCATGTAGTTTTATATATAGTTAAGATAGTGACAAAATTTCCGAACAGCACAGCACGAGCAATTTTGTAACATAAAAAATTTAATTTTTATTTTCTTAAATTCTCTGTACGTCAGTATATAGAAAACGTTGTTTGCAGAAATTACAGCACATTTATATTATTTTTGTTTTAGCATCCCATTCAGCAGCGAGGCTATAAAAGACGTGGACCTTCAGCTTAACGTGGGATCCGAATAACATGAACTTCCGCCGGGAAACAAACCCTTGTCTCCCTAGCCAAAGACTCGCACGCCAACCACTCAGCCACGAGTGAGCTCACCTTAGATTTAGTAATCTGGACTCACAGAAGTCATTTTCCGTGGATCCACTATCGAAAAACTATCATTTAGTTGATCTAAAATTGTGCCACAAACATATCAGTGGCAACGAAACCTTACGAATATATCTACCTGTTTTATGCTCTACGACGCAACGCTACAGTTAGTGGGGAATGAAATCCTGAATTTTTACCTCCCAACAAAAGAAAGTATGGTAACCACATGGTTACTGAGAATTCCGCTAATGCGTCTGACATATCCTGTGACGTACCCACTAAGTAATTATTATTTGCCTATAATAGATGGAACCCTTGTAAATTATTGATGTACTCTTATTTAGCTTAAAGAGGAGCTAATCTTAAACGACAAACCGGAAGCAACCTACCAAGTTGCTGAAAAGTATCTGTTCGTTAGACATTTTATATTATTATCACACAAATAATTATATACCAATAATGATTGAGCCTATCATTGTATAAATTGTTAAAGAAAATACAAAGAAACTATATAAAACACAATTTCTCACTACCTATCATGGAACAGATATCATAAATCCAACCTGCTGGCAATCACCACACATTGTATATTCATCGACATATCTATCTAGTTATCTAGCTATCTATATCGATATATATATATATATATATATATACAGAGAGAGAGAGAGAGAGAGGCCTATATGTTCCTTCTGAGACTTCCTATTCAAGTGTATTTCTTAAAGTGGATGTCAGTTGGGAGCAACAGGGTTGGTTCATCTTAATTTTAATATGTTTGAAGACAACTTTCGTAAAATAAAAACAAGATTTATATGAAGTTTGGCGTGTGTATTCTAGATGATTTAAGAATTTCTTCCAGAGGTGCACCAACGGAGGATCCACCGGGTACGGACACTCCCCCAGAAAAGCTTCCTAACTCAACATACATTTGAATACTTTCTCAATAAAACTTTTATTTATTGTAGTAGTATGAAAATTTGATCTTATTCTTCGCCTGTATAAAAACAATCTAGTTCCATCAGTTTTTGTCTGAAAATATAGGTGGAAGTATTTTACAATTACTTATCGTCTTTTCGGGTGCAGAATAATAACCTTCAATACTACATAGACGTGGTGGATTACCTCTCCCCCATAGCTTGGGCCCCACCCAAGAAAAATTTGTGAGTGCGAGCCTAATTGCTCCTATTGTTTTGAGTTGAAATATGAAATAAATAAATCTAATTTAAAAACCCTTTTTCTAGCCTCTGCAGGGCACAATGCCACCTGTTCTTCAATATGTCCGAAAAGCTTCACACTGCCGAAAAATAGCATTATTATGTATAAAGTGAATATGGTTTTCTTAGGAACAGATTTTTCTTCAGAGATTGGAAAAAGGGCCGCCCTGAAGGGCATCTAAGCCAATGATTGGGTATTGAATTACCTATTTGACTAATTAAACACAATTGAGACTTATAAACCACACACGTCCTCTCCGCCCAGATTCTGAATTTATATACCACAGGACCCTTAACTCAATTATCGGCTGCGTGTTTATATACCACGTTTGTCTCTAAAAGGTTTTCCTTTAGGGATAGCTATTAGTCGTTTTTTAAAGACACAAATAATTAATGCCCATAAAAAGTCATTCAAGCCTATGATTGAATGTTGAATGACTAATTTGACAAATTAAATCCAAATCAGGCTTATAACCAACATCCCTCCTCTCCGCTCAGATTTTTAGTTTATATACCATACCCGTCCTCAACCAAATTATTAGCTGTGTGTTTATGTACCACAACTGTTTCTAAAAGGTTTTCCTTTCAGGAATGGCTATCAATCTTTCTTCAGAAGCTCAAAAAATGGACGCTCTAAAAGCTATTAAAGTCTGTGATTAGATTTTCAATAACTCATTTCAGAAATTAAAGACAAATGAGTCTTTTAAACCACATGCGCCATCTCCAAGATTTTAAGTTTATATACCACACTCGTCCTCAACCGAATCATCAGCTGTGTGTTTATATACCACAACTGTTTCTAAAAGCTTTTCCTTTAGGGATAGCTATCAGTCGTTCGTCAGAGAGGTCTTCTTAGAGGTTCAAAATCTGGTTGCCGCAATTTGTCATAATTGTTGGGCACCGAAATTTTTGCACTATAGCAACGGCGTTGAAAACGTTATTAGGTGATGACTATAATTACTTGATGATCATTGTTTTTCAGAAAATGTATAGATCACTTTCTAAATTGATGATATTCTTCATTGCCTTAGATAGGACAATACATATCAGAGGAAAGATTTCCGAATCCTTGCCTTGCCATTCAAACCGTACTGTAATATTACAGAAATGTAAAAGACTTTATCAAAATTTTTTATGATTTTGAGAATTGGACTCCAGTATTATTTTAGTGTATGAAAACGCAGTCACCTTGCGAAAACCGAGTTAACACAAATAAGTTATTATTGGAAAATAATAATATACTTGAAGAAGGATACCAGGAACTAAAAAATAATTATGTAACAAAAACATTTTTGTTTTGCGAAGAATGTGAAAGCAAGTACTTTCCCGCATACATCACTAAAACTATTATTTAATAGTCTAGAATGCACTGGTTTTGAAGACCATGAGAAAGTAAGATAACAAATGAGGTGCATATAAAAACTACTGGTTTGTAAACCAAGGTACTCAGTAATTGAGATTCAGTCGCATTCGGTCGGTTGAATTCTCGACTCGATTCGTTTTGTATTGTTAAGTCGGAGACTATGGGGCAGGTGGTGCAATTGAAATTGAACAACGTAGCAACGCGAATATATTGTCGCCGTTGCTGATTGTCATCGATGGACTAAAAAATTAAGTTGTATAATGCATGTTTTTTTTTTTTTTTTTTTTTTTTTTTTTTTTGTACTCTTATGCATAATTATGGCAGGATAGTACTGTACAAGTTAATTACATCCTCATAACCGTAGGTTTTGATAAACCCGGAACAATCAATCTTGTAACTTGCTTACAAGAGAAACTATTCTCATAAAGCATTAAATGTTTGTTTACAAGCACATAGCTTATGAGTTCACAATGGATAACTGTAATTTGCCAACGTATTATCTCAATGTAACGAATATTATTCATCAATCTTAGACTACATAGTTTACTTGAACTCTTTTACACACGAATCATTTATTCTCGTTGTAGATGACCCATATAATTATTGTACCTGATTTAGAATAGCCCTGTAAGATGCTTATCCACTTTGTGTTATTAATATTCATTACAATAAAATGAGATAGCCGAGGTTAATTACCGTGTAATCATTGTGTTTAATCAAAATAAGTCTTTTAACCCCTGTTCTCCTGCATTAGGTTAAGTGACAAATGGTAAAATTATGAATATTCATTACTATACTACCGAGGTAACAACTTAATATGTTAGTGGTACTTCTAACTCGCATTTAAATATCACAATACCATGATTTAGTGTCATTTTTACCGTGATAGTAATGTGTTTTGATTAACGTTTCTTAAGATGAAAAATTATGTGAAAATTCAAATATGAATATATATATATATATATCATTACAATTTTTCAAAATATTTCCAAGTGCCACCCAAATCTTTAGCTACAACAAATCATGCAAACTTCTACATGTGCTACAGAAGGAAATCTGTATTAGTGCCTACGAGAAAACAAAGACATTTTCAAATTCAAGATATCACACTATCTGTGGACCTATCATTATTGCGAGGGATCCTTATAACTTTTAGATGAAATCAAGTTTAAAAAAAATCAGCGCATAAATTTTGTACATAATTTTTATTAAATGAGACGAGAAGAATGTTGAGTCAAGAAAGAATTTTTCGAGACTCTAGACCAAGCATGTATCCAAAAATTTTCAATGGAGTACTGAAAATTTTGGGGAAAAACTGAATACAATATACGCCTATTTTGTGTTCAACACGAATACAGATATGCAAGTATGGCTATTAAACACACAGGCGCACACACACATATGCATTTCTATATTATATATATATATATACTGTATTTATACATTAACAAACATGCGCATAAGAAAAGTGCCATAACAGAGATAACCGAATTGGAGTGGGGTTATAAAGCGTTCCGCTGCAATAACATGTTCGCTGCTTAAAAGTGTTTGTTTGTTTGTGTATGTATGTGTGTGTGTGTTTGGGGTGAAGGGGAAGAGGGATGGGTCATTCCGTTGCTGATATACTGTCTTTTGTTCTGCATTTCGACAACAGATGTTAGGTGACAATTTCGTGAGTTTTTCTCTTATCACTGCAAATACATTAAAAAAAACTTTCGCACTCAATGGGGGGAGGCTCAAGCCGAGTGAGCCCCACTAAATATACCACTGCTCTAGACGAGACGAAACTGAACATTTATGCAATACGAGACGAAACTTTCAACATTTACACAAGACAAGACAAAACTTACAACTTTTATACGAGACGCAACTCTCAACATTTATACAAGACGAGACAGACTTTTAACACTTACACAAGACGAGACAGACTTTTAACATTTATACAAGACGAGATGAAACTTTCAACATTTATACAAGACGAGACAAGACTTTTAGCACTTATACAAGACGAAATGAAACTTTCAACATTTATACAAGACGAAATGAAACTTTCTATATTCATACAAAACGAAACGAGACTTTCAACATTTGTACAAGACAAGACGAGAAACCCTTTTTTCTCGTCTTTTCTCGTCTCGTCTCGTAGGCAATGCCTGTAACATGGTCCGTACCTCCCACTCCCAAAGGTTATATATTTAATTAATATTTAAATAATTAACGTTCAAGTTCGAGTTGTGCATGAACTATGGAGCTTCTTCCGTTCCAGACTGTACTATCGTAGTCACTATTCGAAACTCAACTGTCTATAATTTTAAAAGAAGAGTATATTACACCGGTTATTTATGTAAGTCTTCGAAGTGTTATGTATATGTATATATTAAATTGAATTTTAAATAGTATTCCTTTATATAGTTCAAGAGACGTCAATAATTTTTATATATAGATATACTCAACAGATGACAGATTAGACTCATTATCCTTTTATCTGAAATATCGATTATTATAGCAAGATTAGAACAGAAATATGTCAAAGAATAATATTGTTTTTTGAAACAAGTCAGTTAAGGTGTTAACACGGGAGAACTCACACTATTTTTATAACGCGAGAACTCGCACCTGTCTTTTCGACCGATTGTAATAAAAAAAATATTGTAACACGTTAAAGATACTTATTTTTTTGCTAAAAGAGTACATAAGATTTTTTATTTAAGGTATTGATATGGAAGTATTTAATACTTTTTTTTTTTTATTTTTGCAGAAAATACCCACGAGAGTTAGTCTAAATTGTGATCTATCAACGTACGTTGTTATATTACGTACACTATTAGAAATGGACTGGATCAATCTTTTAGCTATACTCTTGGCACTGTTATCAACTTAAAAGGGGCTATTTGGCTTCTTACCACTATACAATTCCATGTTGTATGAATAAAACGTACAGTCACGAACATTAATAAATGGAGGTTGGAACCATAAGAAATAATGGTTTCAGCCTCCATTTATTAATGTTCGTGACTGTACAAGAGTCTGCTAGCACGAATAATTTCATGTCATATTTGACCGTCTTTTTTGGAATATATTACCTAAACTTTCACTTTCCACGAAAGGCTTCCAAGTATTCGTCAATATTAGACATTCACTGGGTAAGTAGTTTGCCTTGCACCTTTCTACAAATCTTTCAAATAACTCTGTGATGGCAGCTAGGATGTCCAAACTCTTCCTTTTTTCACGGTTTATGACATCGTCAGAGCGTAATGCTCGCAATAGAAATTGAAACCTGTTTAGGGACACCGAAGGGATTTTAGCAGATATCTGCAAACTTTTCTAACCAATAAATTCAGGGTTGACAGTGCACCAAAATAAACAGCACATAAAAATGAATGCAATCATGGATGGTGCCTACATGACTTATTTCAAAAACAGAGCACATATCTACCACATATATGGGTATCGAAGTGCGCTGGAAAGTGAATCAGGTAGAAAAGATCATAGAATCCTATTCTGGGGAAAGATAATCCGGATCCCCAGGACCCACCCACTGCGTACGTCCCTGCTATGATTAGTAGTTGTTTCTCCAAGCCTTCAACTTGTAAACATTTATTGGCGTCAGTAGGAGAAACTGCTGTTAGCGAGTGCTATTAATTTGTATGTGAATTATTAGAAGTTAGCGTGATTGACAAATTGAAGCATCCCGGGGATGGTTCAAGTTAGTCGTTTTCGTTTTCAACCTTTATCGTCATAAAACGAAAACGGTGACATGTAGCGAGATTTTTTTTTTTTTTTAATGATTCAGCGTCTCAAGGCTAGGTACTATGACTATCTCGAACATTATATCAAAGGCGGAAGTGGTTCCATTTTACTATTACTTTCAGTTTTAATTCTGATTTCCACAGAGAAAGGACGCAAGAGATATCCATATGCAGTTTTATGGAACAGATTTACAGTACGAAGAATAGATTCCATATTTTTCATTAACCCTCTTTTCAAACCGAAAGTGGTTCAACTTAGCCATTTCCGGTTTCAATAGTGATTTCCGTAGAGGAAAAACGGTAATATATATTGACAAAGTGTTTTCTCCAATCGATTCATGTGCCAATGAAGCATACTACTACAACACGGAACACTTTACCAAAACCGGAAATGGTTGATATTTACTACTAATACCGGTTTCCATTCCGATTTTCGTAGAGCAAAAGCAGAAAAGATATCGAGATATGGTTTTCAGCAGATGATTCAGCTTCTCAATTATAGATTCCACCTTCTCCTTAAATTTTCTATCCAAACCGGAAATAGTTTAAATTAACCACTTTCAGTTTTAATACTTATCGCCATAGAACAAAAATGGTAATATATATCGACAAATTGTTCTCTGTAATGGATTCAGGGTGTCAAGAGATTATACGACTACTATCTTCAACATTATATCAAAACCGAAAAAACCGGAAGTAGTTGAAATTTACTATTACTTCCGGTTTCCAGACTGATTTCCTTAGAGGTAAAACCGTAGAAGATATCGAGGTAAAGTTTTTCGCAATCGATTCAGCTTTCGAAGGGTAGGTTGTATCTCCTTCCTTAGCTCTATATTGAATTCGGGAGTGGTTAAAAAAATATCCATTTCCGGTTTCAACATCTATTGTCATAGAACGAAAACAATAAGGAATAGCGAGTAATGGCTTTTTGGTATTGATTCAGCGTTCGATGAGTAAGTTCTATCTTTGATCTTATTGATCTATTACATTCAGTAGCTACAGATGTACTACTTCAACTTTGAGTATTGAATTTCCATAATTTGGAAGTCTACCGTAGGTTCACGCTGTGAAACGAAAAATCACGTTTTAAATAAGTCCATATACCAAATTTCATGTCTTTACCCTTCAGAACTTTGGAGATATGGACATTTTACTCTAATAATTGCAACCGTCATTTCACCCTCTTCCCGTCACATTTCCAGAAATCCTTTGTTGGTGTTACCGTAAGTCACAAATCCAATGTACTGTGAAAGTTTCAAGTTTCTAGCTTAAGCAGTTTGGTCTGGAAGCCGGGGGATTAGTCAGGACTTCTTTCTTATATATACATATATATATATATAGAGAGAGAGGATTATCAATTTAATCAATTTTCTTTTAATTACAAGTTAGATCAGTAGATAACTCGTCAAACTTCTTATTGAATTGTATGAAATTCAAAGTTTACTTTAAAATTAGAACAGGAATATCTCAGAAAATTTTTAATCCATTTTTATTTTCGGCAGATAAAGTGCTCAATATGTAAGTAGAACAATATATTTCTTTGATTTTTTAAATAAATATTTAAATTATATCCAGAGAGAAAAGAAATTTATTTAAATTTTATAACATTCAAAGTTTCGAAATTAATTAGACTATGATACTTTGGCTTTGGTAACCAAACGTTGGTAAGTGTTCGTTTTCGACAACAAAAGTTGTTGGTGCAGAGTAGTTATTTAGTATTTCAGATATATTACAGGTTGTGCTCCGAGGAAATTTAAATATTCCAAAAATAGCTCCTCAAAGCTAATGAAGATTCTGCCGCTAAAGGAAAGCATCAACCAAATGTCAGCATATTCCTGACCCCCTTATCATACATAGTGCATGCCAGTAGATGTATCATTCTATCAAGATCGTACTGGCTCCCTGCTATCATGGAAATTTAGCGATGCTGATTCCACATGCCCCATGACGCGTCCCCAATTTACTGAAACTATCTACAGTCACTGATAAATCTATCACTTCTGGTCAAAGTATTGAAGCCATATAGTTTGAATATCTACAGTAACTGATTAATCTATCACTTCTGGTTAAAGTATTGAAGCCATATAATTTGGACATCTACAGTAACTGATTAATCTATCACTAGGGATGCGCACGAGACAAGATTTGAGGCTGCCTCTTCTCGAAAATGTGCTGTAAAAGTGGTCTCGACTCGAAAAATGTATTCTTGAATTTGTCAAGAAAATTCTGTCTCGACTCGTCTCGTGCGCATCCCTATCTATCAATTCTGGTTAAAGTATTGGAGCCATATAGTTTGGATGTGTACAGTCACTGATAAATCTATCACTTCTGGTTAAAGTATTAGAGCTATATAGTTTGGATATCTAGAGTAACTGATAAATCAATCACTTCTTGTTAAAGTATTGGAGCCATAGTTTCGATTAATACAGTAACTGATAAATCTATCACTTCTGGTTAAGGCATTGAAGCAATATAGTCTGCATGTCTACAGTAACTGATAAATCTATCACTTCTGGTTAAAGTATTGAAGCCATGTAGTTTAGATATCTACAGTAACTGATCAATCTATCACTTCTAAAATATTGGAGCTATATAGTTTGGATGTCGACAGTAACTGATAAATCTATCACCTCTGGTTAAACTATTGGAGCCATATAATTTGGATATCTACAGTAACTGATAAGTCTATCACTTTTGGTTAAAGTATTGGAGCCATATAGAATGGATGTCTACAGTCACTGATAAATCTATCACTTCTGGTTAAAGTATTCGAGCTATATAGTTTGGGTATCTAGAGTAACTGATAAATCTATCACCTCTGGTTAAACTATTGGAGCCATATAATTTGGATATCTACAGTAACTGACTAATCTATCACTTTTGGTTAAAGTATTGGAGCCATATAGAATGGATGTCTACAGTCACTGATAAATCTATCACTTCTGGTTAAAGTATTCGAGCTATATAGCTTGGGTATCTAGAGTAACTGATAAATCAATCACTTCTTGTTAAAGTGTTGGAGCCATAGTTTCGATGAATACAGTAACTGATAAATCTATCAATTCTGGTTAAGGTATTGGAGCCATATAGTTTGGATGTCTACAGTCACTGATAAATCTATCACTTCTGGTTAAAGTATTCGAGCTATATAGTTTGGATATCTAGAGTAACTGATAAATCAATCACTTCTTGTTAAAGTATTGTAACCATAGTTTCGATGAATCCAGTAACTGATAAAACTATCACTTCCGGTTAAGGTATTGGAGCCATATAGTTTAGATATCTACAGTAACTGATTAATCTATCACTTCAGGTTAAAGTATTGAAGCCATGTAGTTTAGATATCTACAGTAACTGATCAATCTATCACTTTTGATGAAAATATTGGAGCCATGTAGTTTAGATATATACTGATCAATCTATCACTTCTGACTAAAATATTGGAGCTATATAGCTTGGATGTCGACAGTCACTGATAAATCTATCACTTCTGGTTAAAGTATTGAAGCCATATAATTTGGATATCTACAGTAACTGATTAATCTATCACTTCTGGTTAGTGTATTGGAGCCGTATAGTTTGGATGTCTACAGTAACTGATAAGTCTATCACTTGGTAAACGAAACTCCTTCTAAAGCACACTGTTTTTCTTGATAAAAGTAGAAATTATTATCTGGCAGTTTCATTATCTTTTTGTCGTGTTAAACATCAACCTTAAACGTGTTCTTAATTTATCGTCTCCGAAACTTAGAAATAGAAGTTTCTACCAGTCTTCTCATTTTAATTTCTTTTCCATCCAATCTCCATTTTTATTACAATCTTATTCTCTTTCGGAAGAGATGAAGAAGAAAAAAACACGGAAACTTCACTCTAATTTTAAATTCGTCCATATTTTACGCATATGTTTGTCTGTGCAATTGTATTGAAAACTGAATTACAGTAATACTCGAACATAATAGCATAATGTAAAATGGAAATTTCTGTAGAAGAAAGATAAATTTACATTTCTTTTCTTCTTTTGTCTAAAAATGAATATTTTTCTACGTTCCTATTATACAGGATGTCTCGTAAATCCTTTGCAAAATTACAGTTTTAATCTAGAGGTGAAATATAAACCAAACCTGATCCAGATAACATGTTTTAGTAATAACAAAAAGTAACACATATAATGCTCAAATATACACGGTGTGCCCTGTAAAGAAGCTCAAAGTTTCTTCCGTTCTATTGGATGAGGAGGCATGATGGATCAGTGGTAGAGCACTAACCTGTGATGCTTGGGGTCCCTGGTTCGATCTCAAGTAAGTTTGTAGTGAACAACATCCTGTCTCTGGGTTTTCTCGGGGTGTCCCATTTTCTCACACTTTCTCATTCCATCAATTCTTCCATCAACATTCACTGGCTTTAATCATCTTCTCCCTTAGCCTAAAGGGCCTATCATGGGACGTCAAACTGAAAGATTTCATTTCGTTCTGTTGAATGAAGAGTTCTCATCATTGCAACACTGAAATACAAGTTTTCTGTGAAATTTTCAGAGTATAAATTTTCAAAATCTTAAGCGATAATTACAAAATGATCTACAAACAATTCAACATCATCACTATTATTATGGCCATGTTACCTCATTTGCCGTAGAAAGAATGCTACTCTGTAAAAAAAAAAAAAAAACCTAGTTATTGCTTTTGAATTAACATTAACTAACCAGCGCTTACATCAGCATAGTTCAAATAAACAACTTCTACTAAACTAACTAATGGAAACTATTGGCCTAGTCAAGTAGTTGCTGTGCTAGTCAAATGGAAATCTAATAATACTAGTACCAACTTACTTGTGGGCTAGATGTGGATCTTAGAGGTTTAGAAATCAGTAACTGATGTTTCCACTTCTTACTGCTTTGTGAAGCATCATGATCTTAGGAACTGTGCTATGAACCAAAACAGGTAGTAATCCAAAGAGGTAAGTTCACGAATATATGACGATTCTACGTGTTTAATGTCACTAAGTTTCTGAATTTGTTTTCGAGCTCTTCGATCCAATTGTGGTTTTGCGTTAGCCTGTTGCAGCAGGGCGCGCTTTCATGTTTTTGGTGTATTGCAGCATTCATTCGCTCCAATTGTTCGAAATAAAGGTCAGCAGTGATTATATGATCATTACGAACGAACTTGAAGTAAATTACCAACTCGTAGTTCCACTACACACAGAGCATAACTTATATGGTCGGAATGGCTCTATTTGACGACCGTTTCTGGGCAAGTTGGCCTTTGCTCAACCACATCCGCACTTCGGAAAAACACTCATTTTTCGTCGCATTTGCCAATTTGCTTCAGCAAACTCACATCACGCAGATTCTGCAGCAGTAGTCGGCAGACAACCACTCTTCTCTTGGCCTGAGCTGGGATCAACTCATGTGGCAAAATGGGTAAGCTCTTTATGGTTTTCCCGAGTTCGTGAAAGTGACGCACTACAGTGGACTGGGGCATACCAACTTGGTTTTACAATCGTCGTGTGCTGATGGATAGATTATCCTCAGTGGCGCGTTGCATGACCTCAAAATTTGTTACCGTTACATTAAGGCAGCCGGATCTTGGCTGATAGTCGACATTTTTATAACGTGAATGAAATTTCTGGAACCAACGAATTACAGTGCTGTGGTTCACTGCACCTTCCCCTTTACATGGCAAATGATTTGAATTGCTGCCACAGTGTAATGCCCTAGTTCGAACTCATATACAGTAGTAACACTTCAAGTATCAGACGTTGTTGATCACTCATCGTCACAGCCACTAAAACATGATTGAAAATACTTCACAGCAGCGACCTCCGTGTTAAATAGTTCGCTCGCCACATTCCCTCTTGAGCCAGTTTGACCTTGTACTTACGATCGATCACAGCGTCACCTTCTGTTCGAGTTGTGGAAATATTGAAAGACTAATGACTAATCCTTGTATATGTAATTATTGGATACACAAGCGTGGACCGTAAGTTGCTTGACATTAACCGTTATTCAGTTCACAGTTGACTAAATTAACTGTAGCTGATTTATATAAGCAATGCATTATGGCAATATTGTCAAGTGAGCAATTTTATGGCTAAAGCTAGACATTTTCGTATCCTAGTTAGCTAGTTGAGATGTGATTTAGATAATAGCTATAGGGGTGGCCAAAATTTTCCGGAATCGGATATTTCACTTTCCAGATTTCGGAAAAATCCAGATTTCTTAATTTTGGGATTTCCTAAATTCCAGATTTTTTCAAAATTCCGGATTTTTGACGAATTCCGGAATTTTTCCGATTTTACTTTCCGGATTTCAGAAAGTAGAAATTCCCAAATTGGCAATCCCTAAATAACTACAATATTTGTCAATTCTATATTGGCAATTGCTAATTTCTAGACATTTGTTCTTAAGATTCATTGAATATAATTTGCAACTTTTTTAAAAATATTTGCATTGAAAGAAAGTGTAGCTTCTTTTTCTATAAATGCTTATATTGCTTCATCACAATAGTTATCTTACTTGTTGGAGTATGTTTTAAGATAGTATGCCTGTTACAAAAACCTTTAGTTTGTTTTATTGCAACTTATTATTAGTTATAAATTAATCTGTAACTTCCAGTAGGTTTTACCCGTTTTTTGTCACATTCTGTGCGTCCTTTACCTCATTTCTAGAGACACCTGTTGGCAAACAATACGTTATCGTGTACTTTGTGACACTGCGATTCATGAATAATAAATGGTACGTGAATAATACATTGTAAGAACTGGTTTCTTTTTTAGGAATTTAATGCTTGTTATATTTGTAATTAAATAATTTTACAATGAATAGAAAGTTATCCAAGGATGAATATATGTTCGTACTTTAAAAGTCGTGGTTAAATTATCAAAATTACCAATGTATGATCGAATTATTTGTTCAGCACTTTTCGAAAGCCGGTACCTCCATCTGAACAAGTAATCGATAACTTGAACATGAATGTAACCGTAACTGTTATACATATGTGCAATGAATATGAATATAATCGTAACTATTATACGTATGTGAAATTATCAATTTTCATAACTTATGTCCCACGTATAGAAATAATTTGACTTTAATTTGAAAGTTTAACGTTAAACCCACCCAGGTATTTCTTGAAATAAAAATGAAACCTATAAGTTTTACGTCCTACGCATATGCCGGTTAGGCTAAAGTAGACGGTGATGATAAGAAATAAATGAAAATGGTGGAATGAAGAAAGTGGGAGGAAACAGGGGAACCCCGAGAAAACTCACGTACATGCTATTTGTCCACCACAAAGTTCACTTGGTGCGAGCTGGGACCCCATGCACCAGAGATGAGCGGTCTACCGCTGAGCCAAAATGAAATGAAATCTTTAAGTTTTACGTCCCACAGTTATGCCGGTTAGGCTAAAGGAGACGGTGATGATGAGAGATGAGTGAAATGAAGAAAGTGGGAGAACCTCGAGAAAACCGAAGAGCACGGTGTTGGTCCACCACAAAGTCCACGCGGCGCGAGCTGGGATCGAACCAGAGACCTCAAGCACCGGAGGTGAACGCTCTACCACTGAGCCACCGCGCTACTACTGAACCATCGCCGCCCTCTAGGTATTTCAGTTATACGACCAAGTTGCCACTGACGCTGTTGCAAAGTTAATACAAAAATGCACCTTACGATCTGTGATACTACAAAGTAAATTTATATATATAAATCTTGATTCAAAATTTGTCTGGTGCTATTCACGAGATTCTGAGTAATTTTCTAATAATTAGATAGAATTAACTTCCTTCAGGAAGAGAGAAAAAGTTGTAGTCTATGAGAAATATGCTACATGAATAAAAGAGATTCAATAATTACAGGTTACATACCGGTATTTACTTAGTTGCTCTCGGTTAAGAATGTCTCTAATAGATTCATTTTGAAAATGAAAAAAATACAACTTATTATTAGCTAACTAGTAATTAAAGTATGGATTCCCAACTTTTGTTTTCTTATGTTTATTTAATAGTGGTAGACCGTTAGTGGGAAGGGAATGTCATGACCTCTGTCCATTTTCATTTTTACCACATGCATAGTGACACGGTGTGAGGAGAATGGTTTCACACACTATTGCAAAAGTTATTATGACGCAATACATAATTTAGAATCCCATACCTAAACAATCCTTCACGAACAGAACTACGAAGAGGTCTTCAAGGAAATTGATAGCCGTACCGCTGTAGCAAATCCGCCGATTGGCGTGTCAGGGAAATTCACTGTCACATCGCCGAATGGTGCAACTGTTTCATTTGACACCTTCAACTGTGAACACAGCTATTTATATGAGTTCAACAGTTGCTCCTGTGCGAAATTTCAGAACGAAAATCGAACTGCAGGGCATTGTATGAAAAGCAACTGGTGAAGTTCAAATAGCAGACAGTTAATATAATGGATGAAGCATACAACAATCTCACTGCTAGCAGTCACATTCGGACGCTTTCATACCACGACAGTGATGCTGCCATGATTTTTTAAAATTAGAAACTTTATTTATTAAAGAAGGAAACATACAAGATCCAAAAAAGAGAAATCTTTTCCTTGTGGTTTTTGGTTGTTACGGGGCTCATTGGTGTCTTCCCGTTTTCCCAAATTCCCGCTCTACCTAAACGCCCTCCAGCACTTTATAGAAAATATTTTAAATTATCTTATTCCCGTTCTGCCTTATCTTTGAAGACAGGGAACTCTGTGCAGAAGAGATTTATTCTAGGGAATTTTTCTTTAGTATACCCTAATTGTAACAAACTTTGTAAGAGTAACTATTTCTTCAAGTTTCATCATAAATCTTACATGTTATTCTACTTGTTCTTCTCTGAAAAACGACTAGATACAGTTTTGTTATTAGCAATGTTATTCATATCTACTTTAGTAAAAGTGAATGTAATCAGAGAAATCAATCTGCAGAGAATATCTGCAGAGAAATGGAAAATTGATTGACTCAGTTGCAAAAAAGCCGTTTGACATTGTAACGGAAACAATCACAAAACAAACTTTTTTTCTTTGAGTTTTACGTCCCCCATTATGCCGGCTAGGCTAAACGGTGATGATGATAAATGAACGAAATGGCGGAATGAAGAAAGTAGGAGGAAACGGGAGCACCCCGAGGAAACCCACGCACATGGTGTTTGTCAACCACAAAGTTCACTTGGAGGGAGCAGGGCTTAATTCGATCTATGTCAAGATAGTTCACAACCAAATTTTATTCAGTTTTCCAATAGTTCATTTCCAACATGCTAAGACTCGCAGTACGTAAAAGGTGCCACAGTTCACATCCTCAAGACATACTTGGCCATACATTAAATAAACAGTGCAAGATGATGCATAAGTCGGTCCTTATTCCCAATTATCTGACCTTTTGATTTGACTGGAACTCTACAAAAAAAACGTACAAGTATTTCAATATGTGATATTGATATTTGTGGGGACACGGTAGCTTGGTGGTTAGAGCGCTGGACTCATGTCCACGTGGTCCTGGCTTCGATTCGCGGCCGGTGCTTCCCAATTTTTTTTGGCGTCCACTCAGCGTCGTGAGGCAAACTGGGGACTCGCGGGAGCTCCTCCGTGGCTAAGCGGTTAGCGTACGCGCCTTTCACCAGCCTACCGTTAATCAGTAGGTCCACGTCTCATATAGCCTCGCTGCTGAACGGGACGTTAAACTCAAAATCAACTCATCAACTCAACTGGGGAGTCACGGCCACTAGGTCTAGAAAGCTCCTGATATACCTGTTAAGAGACAGGACGCTGACCACCTGCTCGACGTCAGGCTAGACCACCTGCTCGACCATAGTTCAGTTGGTCGCTGACAGATGACGCTGGAGCGGCTCAGACCCTCAAATGAGCAGTTACACCAAGTGGTTCGCTATTTTCGGATATTGATATTTTGTATTGCTGCCATTTGCATTGATAATATAAATATGAAAATAGAAGTATAAATGATACCATTGTGTAAGTATAGAATCACGTATAGAAGACAAACCCGCTGATAAGGTGATTAGTCCAGGCAATTTATTGTTGGACCTGGGCAAAATTGCAAAAGCAGCTTTTTAAGTAGTTTTTGGTTCACGAATCATTACTGAATCACATATTCAAAATCCGACAAAATCGGACCACGGGAACACCCACAAAAACAGTTCGCAAAATGGCAGACTATGGTTTAAAAATCTTTCGTCTATCTTGCAATTTTTTCTGTATCTCGGGTTCCTCTCATCCGATATTGACGGTTTTGTTGATGATGATATCCGAATACGATATATACAGTTTAACGTGGGATCTGAACCACATGTCCCCATAGCGAATCAAACCATGGATCCCTTCATCATAAGGCGATGAACGTAACCACTCATCTCCCGGGGACATTATATAACAACATAAGATTTTCTAAATCATAAGAAAAAAAAACATTATAACTCTCTCAAAAATAGTATAAATTTATTCCGAATGTTCTAATATATTTGTAAATAATGTTTAATTTGCGTATGTTAGTTGCCTATTTTCTTAATTTGTTTCTATTATTAATTTTTAGTTTTAAAGTTTGAGGTTTTGTGTGAAAGGTTTCATATATGAAATTTGATGGAATTGGTCTGAGTATTATGCAAGGTATACGTCCTAAAATATTACTATGTCCATTTGCTTCACAGTCTTGGTTACTGTTAATCGTATTCCGAAGTAATTAGATTTGAAAGAAATGCTGCAGTATCAGGTAGCCATCTCTCGTTGAATGCTGCCAACAACATTGCAGTTTTCTAGCAGCTGATAATGCTGACCACAATGTTTGTACTTGGAATGGAAAGAACATCTTTCATGGGATGGGTATGATTGCAGCTACAACTCCAAAGAACAAGTTCCAACCAATTATTCAACGCTGTAAGATTGCTGAAAATGACATAAAGAATGCTGCTGCAGTTGACAATGTGGAATACAGACATTCAAGAAGAATGCTCAGGGAAATTTCATTCAGCAAACTTCCAATATTTCCCACTGTCCTTATAAGTAGGTTAAATTTTCTGTGGCAAATCTGTGCAGCTGAAAGATCAGGTCCAAGTTGGTCAGGAGCTATGCCAACAATTCATTCTGAAGTAAATGTTCTATATTCTGGTGTGGCATCAATCAGATTTCTTCCTATCATTGATATGGCAGCTAGTGACATGACATGTATACTCTTAACATTGGAACATCTGTACAAGTTGGCACATGATTAACGTATCCTTTGTATCATTACTTTTGATCAGCCTTTATTTCAGAAAGCTTCCCAAATTATCAATGAGCAACGAGACCCCTAAGATATTGTTTTAAGGATAGGAACATTTCATACTCTGATCAACCTTTTGGGTTCAATTGGCACTTTGATGAATGGTTCAGAATTACCTGAAGGACTTCAAGAAATTTATGGACCAAATGCTGTGCTATATATGATGCCTGGAAAATATGTTTCTCGAGTACACTAGGACATATGGTAGTAGATGCAGCTCTTGGTACCTTATTGGTTTCAGATGTTTTCCCTCGCAATGGAGATAGATCCCCTCATCATCTAGTTAAAGAAGCTTGTAAATTACTTGATAACCTCATAAATGGTAAACAACGTGGTGAGCATGTGGAGCTGTCCCGCGCATTATTTCAAATCAGTACTGTTTTGGAGGAGGAGAAAAAAATCACCTTCAACCTTTTTCAAGAACAAGTAAAATATTTCAAATGATCAACGTTGCACGTAACTTAATAACAGCAGATAGGACTGACTCATGAGATTTACATTTGCAATCTGTAATGGAGATTCTCCCAATTGTTGCTGCAGCTGGACATCACAATTACCTCAAGTCATTATATCTATACTTGCAGAAAATGTTCAGTTTGGAAACTGAAAATCCTGTTGTTCACAAAATGTTTCTGGAAGGCAAGTTTGTGATAAGAAGAAGTGATAGGATATGGGCTGGATTATGTAGGTTCAGATCTGGTGATAGAGCAAGTATTAATGCGTTACCTGAAAAGTAGAGGAGGTTTGGCACCAGAAAGTGGATTTACAGAGATTCATAGAACAACATGGCTACTTTCTATGCCTGTGTATTCTACTTATAACTTGACAATGCAGGAATACATTAAAATGTTGTTGGAAGACAATGAACAATACAAAGAAATGAGTGAAAGCAGACAAACTAGGAACAGTAATGCTATTTAAAAAGTTGTTGAACGACTAGAATCAATATCCCTATTCAATTCTGATCCAGATCTTTCCAACATTGTCACATATGCAACAGCTGATTCTGGAGTGAATGTTGATGAACTACATTCTGCGTACACACATTGTTCAAAAAATGATGGGTAATGATGTATTCAAATATTCTGGGAAAAGAGTCGACAAAGCGAAAACACTAGGATCTGTTGCTGCTGTTGTGAGTCGAATTAATAATGATATACAAATAGATGCAGCACTTCTCTTTCAGAGAATGATTACTGTTGCTGCAGGTGGGAACATGAATCTTGAAGATGTGATGTGTTATGAACTTTGTTCTTATCCTCCTGCGTTATTTGAATCTCAGAGTATGATGAGGAAAGCTGACAAGTCTCAGTTAGCTCATGCGATACTGAAATGCACACAAAAACGTATACATGGAAGAACCTGAAGACATTCAGTTTACAAACCAGTATGTATTATATGATGGATCTCTCCTACATCGCCTTTCATGACCTGGCAATGAATCATATGACAACATTGCAGCTTCTTATGTAGATTTCACCCTGGAAACATATGGGAAAGATATATATATTGTTTTCGATAGTTGTAGTGATTCTACAACTATCAAGGACTCACAGAAGACGCTGCATCAAGATCAGTAGGGATTTTAATTTCAATCATCACATGAAGTTTGTTGGCAACAAAGAACTATTCTTAGGTAATGAAAAGAACAAACAGGTAATGATTTACCTAATAACTGAAAAGTTAAAGGATCGTGGATGTACTGTGCACAATGCAATTGGAGATGTTGATATGGATATAGTTTGTGCTGCACTGTCATCATCTGAAAAAGCAAATACAACAGTCATTGGGGGGAGATACTGACTTGCTTATTCTGCTTCTATATCATGCAAGTAATACAGATTTCAAGTCAAACTATCGCAGTGATATAAGAGTGATATCTCCCAATCCTGTGTATGATATTCTTTTCATTAAATCATTATTGGGTCATGATATATGCAAGTTTCTGGTATTTGTGCATGCTTTCACAGGCTGTGACACAAGGTCTCGAATCTTTTTCATTGGAAATCCCTCAGCATTTAACAAGCTGCTCAAGAATAGTGACCTCTGTTCAGTTGCAAATTTATTTTGTTCTGACTCTTGTCAACAGTCTGAAATTGAGGCTGCAGGAAGAAAAGCAATGCTTCTGTTATATGACTGCAGGCCATTGGAATGTCTGGAATGTTGGCCAATTGGAATGTTGGCCATTACAAATGTACTACGCCATCGAATGTTACTTGAAAAGGTAGTTGCAGCTACATTATTTGTTACACCTGAACGTTTACCACCTACTGATTCGTCTACAAAGTATCATAGCTTCCGTACAGTTTCAAATAAGAACCTGGAAATCTACACAAGTGGAAGTAACGGTTGAAGAGTGGGGTTGGTATAAAAAGAATAATTCCTACCATCCCATACTTTGTGATTTGCTATAAGCTCCAGAGCATCTACTTAACATGATACATGATACCTTATTCCTGTACGAGTAAATGCGCAATTTTTCGGTGTGGATAAAGTTTTATTTCATGCATACAGAAAGGATAAGCACAAAAGAGTTATACGATTTCTTTTAAACGAAGAATTATATTGTTAACATTCTCCCACATACAGAACACAGTGAAGTGGCAATAACACTGTTAATTTATTAAGCTTAAATAATTTAATAATATTAAGTTTAAATAATTTAATAAATAAAAAAATACGTTGATCGTACATTAATAGTTTTTTTTAACACGAAACAGTGTAAGATAGAAGAAAAGTGTTCTTATTAAAAACATTAGCATTTATATATAGTTTTTATCCTCCTCGGTCCCAGCAATTTTTTGGGGTAGAAATGTTATGTTCTAATATTATAGTTACCTTCGGTTGTATACCCTGTTAGCCAATTTTCAGTTATTCTTTCTTTGTCATTTGTCCGCTGAGTGCATGTCGCCTATAGGCAACATGGGGACTCAATGTATACATGATGTATAATTCACATGTCGCCTATTGGCGACACGGGGTCCGAGGAGGCAAAAAAAAAAGTTTCATGTAATTCCGATTGCAGAGACCCGAGATACAGACAATTATTTAAGGTGTGTATGTACACTGAGAAAAAAAGGACTAGGATTTCTGTGTGGATACATCGTATTTACGCGGGTGCGCTCCTTAAGTAATGTAATTTCATGTATAAAAGTACAGCAGGTGGGAACACCATGCCAACTCTGAAGTTCGGCGTCGAACTAGACTCGCTGTGATTGGATAATTTTATTCACATGATGGATTTCGTGTTAAAAACTATTACTATCGTATGGTAGGGACTCACAGATTTAGAAAGAACCAAGAGGGGACAGCCGTAGAAAGGTGGTAACAACATTATATACGTATGTTACCACCGTCGGAATGGGTATGGCGTTAATTCTAGATTTAAAATGGTGGTCCCACAATACAAAATTTTCGCTGGACGGTGGTGTAGATCGTACTACGGATGAAACAACATTACTTAATGTGGTGACGCGCGTAACCTGGTAAAAACAGCATTTACATGCCGACTGGATTATGCATTTTTCTCAGTGTAAGAAATTATGATTTTTTAAAATTAAATTTCGTTTTTCACAAGAAACTGTACGAGATACGATACCAATGATCATAATAAAAAATATAGTACGTAAAACGACCTTTAATTTAAAATAAAAATCGTCAAAATCGAATGAGAGGATCCCGAGATACAGAAAAAAATGCAAGAGAGAAGCAAGGTTTTATTAACCATGGTCCGCCAGTTTTAAAACCGTTTTGGGTCGGTGTTCCCGTGGTCCGATTTTATCGGATTTTGAATATGTTATTCAGTAATGATTCCTGAATCAAAAACTGTTTAAAAAGCTTCTATTGCCATTTGCCCAGGTTGAGGGTATAATTGCTCTTATCCAGACATTTCTTGAGAATGTGAACTGTGGCACCTTTTACGTACTGCGAGCCTTAGAGACAAACTACTGGAAAACTAAATAAAAATTTGTTGTGAAATGACTTGATATTAGACCGAATTAAGTTTGTTTTATGTTCGTTTCAGTTAAAATATCAAACGGCTTTCTTGCAGCTCAATCAATTTTCCATTTCCTTGCAGGTATTTAAAAGATCACTTTCATCGTTATTAAAGTAGATGTGAATAACACTGCTGATAACAGAACTCTATCCTAGTCTTTTTTCGGAGAAGAATAAGTACGGCTAGAATAACATCTAAAATTTATGATGTAACTTGAAGATATGCTTTCAGTGGTAGAGCGTTCACCTCTGGTGCATGGGGTCCAGGGTTTGATTCCGGCTCGTGCTAAGTGATCTCTGTGGGGGACAAACATCGTGTGCGTAGTTTTTCTATGGGTTCTCCCGTTTCCTCATACTTACTTCATTCCATCATTTCATTAACTTCTCATCATCACTGTCTCGTTTAGTCTAACCGGCCTAACCGTGGTTGAAATAAAGATTTCATTTCAATTTCTGAAGGTTTTAGTAATTATAACAGAATCTGTAAGAAGAATAACAATCAAATTGTTACAAATGCAAGACAAAATCCAAGAGGACAAAACCCAAGGACAATTCCGAAAAAACGGGATATAATCAAGAGACAGAATCACAGGTGAAGCCTTATAAATGATTATTTTTTTCTTCAACTGCCATGCATCTAAAATGTTGTTTGTAATTCTTCATTTTATTGAAATAACATATTTTTTTCAATACAGAAAAACAATAAAACGCCTAAGACTGTTTGATCTTTGCTTAAAAAATCTTGATTAACATTTGAGAATTAAAATAAATAACTATTTATACAACACTCAAAATAAAAGACTGACGGTGAGTATATGCTACCTCATAAGAATGAACGTTTTTTAAAAAAATCAAATAACGTTACAGTTACTTTTCGTAATTAAAATGTGCTGAACGTATTTCAAATGTATTAAAGGTATAATAGTTATGAATACCCAGAACTTTTCATATGGGTGTGTGTGAAAGTAATTAAAACCATTCTGCCCATTTATTATAACATTTTTACGTTTTATTGGGTTTTCAGTATTTTAAAAGGAAGAAAAAGTTATTTAAGTAAATCGAAAAACTTGAGATAACATTTTAGAATACGGTATATGACAATTGAAGGATAAAAATAATAATATAGGGTGTGCACTGGTACGTCAAATACTGTATATACTCCTATGATTCTGCCCCTTGCTGTTTGTCACCTCGTCAGAATTTTCCCTGGATTTTGACCGTATATACTTACATGGGTTCCGATCTGCACAAAACACGCTAGTAGTCAAGCATCGGTGCTTCATTTTCCTTAAAAAAAAAAAAAATCTCCTCGCATAAAATTCTTGAAAATATTTTTTACAGTGTTGGAGAGCCTTTAGGCAAAATGGGAATGAATCAACTCACTTATGGAAAGAAGTTGCTGAAACACACGGTTGATAAAAATGTGGAAGTGTATGCAAAATATTTTCAGGAATCCACCTAACTTTCTGACCGACATCCAAAATTGTACCATGCGAACGCCAATCAGATGGACAAGATTGCAAGTCATACCACCAGCACATCTCTCTGCTTTTATTAGAAAATAGGATTGGCATTAGGAATCCGTATCATTCATATGAAGATCTCTGATGCCAGTTCAAGGGATTTCTTTCGGCATTGGCCTGCAGTGCCTGTGTCCGCGCATACTCGATGGTCTCTGATAAGTTTGCAGGGAGGAGTAGAACTAAATTTCCTTGCCCATGCCTTGCTGAAATTTACATCAATAGAAACTTCAATAAGGCAATTGTCAACAGTGTTAGAGTTCAATAGATCACCATCGATAATAGCATAAATAATTCTCCTAACGTGAGTAACCTTCAAAATCAACTATAAATCAAGTATTTAAGTCGAATACTTTACAAAGCTCAAAGAAGTTAAAACACTGTCTCATGATGTAAAACAATGCCAGTATCGGTAATAACAACATATTCTACTCATACAATAAAACACCAAAATTGTTGAGGACTGTTAGAAGTAGTTATCTAATAACTGAAAACTAGTATTTTGTTTAGTAAAAATTACAAATAATATAGCATTCCCGGAATGCATACTAGTTTATAGTTTTACACAAACTGGAATAAACATAATCAAAATATATTACAAAATACCTCAAACTTAATTGAAAGTAATTGCCATCTATCAATAAAATGTACTAAATAAAGGATCCTTAAGAATACAAACAGCTATTGCTATACCATAAAGCAAGGATGCAAATAACAACTCGCCCGGGGCGAGTGGTTCATTGGTGCGGGCGAGTATTTAATATATCGAAGGTAAGTAAACGACTTCTATTGTGGGATGTGGACTAGTAGCTTTTTCTTGGGCGAGTAAAATTTCGTTGCTTATTTGCATCCTTGAAATAAAGAGAAATACAGAGACAAAAAGTATATAGTTCCAGACGGATTGATTAAAGTTATCACCCGCTTCGATGGGTTGAAATAAATAATTTAAATACACATCTTTGTATCTCATATATTTTATTGCCATTAATTTTTTTATCGTTTATTGCAGCAAGCATGTTTACACAGTTATTGTTAATGTTTGAGAACGTTATGATGTAGTAACAATCTTTCCTCTTAGTTGTAAATTGTGGTTTGTGTTCTAATACTGCAGAAATAACTATTTTTCCCCCGTAATTCAATTAGTGTCACTGTTCATCTCGGCGACCCCAAAAAATGTGGATTCAGCACTAATATCGGTCATTTTCGATTATTTTTAAATATCTCTTCCTCCCCCAAGTTGCGGGTTTGAATTTTGATTTAAACGGGATCGAAAGTATCACTGTTCATCTAAGCGACCCAGCAAACTATGAATTCGACACTGATAATGGTCATTTTCGACCAGTTTTATAAGTTATATCTCTTTCTCCCCCTCCTCAAGTCGCGGGGTCGATTTTGGGTTTAAGCGGATCGGAAATCTCACTGTTATCTGAATGATCTCGAAAACTATGGATTAGACACTAATATTTATCATTTTCGATCATTATTATATATAGCTCCCCCTCCCCCTCCTCCGTGCTGCGGCACACGGCATCAGAATTGTCACTGTTAATTTCAGCTACTCCTAAAACTATGGATTCGACACTAATATTAGTCATTTTTGATCATTTTTAAATGTTTATCCCCCTCCCCTACGTTGTACCCTCCCCTTTCCCAACTATCACGGCTGAACTTGGATTGAAACAGCATCAAAGTTTCTCTCATTGATCCGAAAACTATGGATTCAACACTAATATCGGTCATTTTTGATTTTTAAATTTCTCTCCCCCTCCCCCTCTCCTACGTTGCATCGTCAAAGTGAATAGCCTAAAGTAATCCCTGCCCCTAAACTCATGTCTGTTGAAAATTTGATTAAAATTGATGGTGGTTCAATAGTGATGAAGTCACAAAAGCAGTCTTTTTTATTTTTTTTACATATATATATATCTCCCTACCCCCTCCCCTACGTTAGCTTGTCAAAGTGAAACGATAGAAAGCACCCAAGGCCCGACCTTCGTATATGTTGAAAATCTGATCGAAATTGTTTGGGTGGTTCAAAAGTTATTATGTTTTATTAGCTTTTTTTTATGTCCCCCTCCCCTAGGATCTACCGTTAAAGTGAAATTTAAAAAAAAAAAATGTTTCCAGATCCGAACCTCATGTATCTTGAAAATTTGATTGAGATCGGTCGGATAGTTCAAGAATTATTCAGTCTTATATAAATTGATTTTTATATATCTTCCCTCCTTTTCTTCTCCTACTGTCAAATTTAAATCATAAAAACGATCCCAGGCCTGAACCTCATCTATGTTGAAAATTTGATCAAGATCGGTCGAGTGTTTCAGGAGTTATTAAGTTTTATTTAATTCTATACCCCCTCCCCAGCCCTCAGTTCTACCATCAAAGTGAATAACCTAAAACCAGCCCAGCCTCGAACCTCATCCATGTTACAAATTTGATCGAGATCGGTCGGTCGGTTCAGGAGATTTAGTCTCAAACATAGTTATTTCCAATTATATATATATATATATATATATATATATATATATATATATATATATATATATATATATATATATATATATATATATATATATATATATATATATATATATATATATATATATATATATATTCCTTAAAATAATTAATATCTTTTTTATTTCTTAAGAAATCTTTGTGTTCATATTAGTAACGACTCAAGGAAATATGAAATGGTACAGTCCGCAGCAAAAAAACCTGCAACATGAGCATGTAAGTTGCTTGTGAAACGACGAAATCTTTTGCTCCGAAATAAGTGTACAGTTGAAAACGCCGAGGTTTCTCCTGGCGTGATTCGTGCCACTTAGCGTTATGTTGATTCCCTGCACTGTTAGACGTAGTTTCACAGTAAACATACATGCTCATATTGCAGGTTTTTAGCTGCGGACTGTACAATCTTGAAAATGGCGAATGTGTAGCAGGACCACTTATATATTTCATGGGTCCAACCATGGACAGATATTGTGGGAGTCCACAAGCACTTTACACTACACCAGGGGTAAAAGTAGATCTGAAAAGGTAGGAAGGAGGAAGCATGTCATTACGCAGTTCCTCGTGCTTATTTTTGCCCATTGTAATTTTTAGGAACTGAAGGGAGATCATAGATTTTTTTGGAAGTGGGAGAACGACGATTCCATGCATTCCTCTCACGTTAACTCATGCATTACACTACTCAAGCAAAGAAACATATAACTTGATAGGCTTAACTTTCACGAAAAAGGAAATTATACACTGTTGTCATTCAACATTATTTTAAATGAATTAACTAGAATAAACTCCAGTGAAGACAGTAGAAACATCACACGAAACTAAGGGCTAAAGAACTTTTTGCATTAAAAAGGAAGCTACATATCCTTTTGGCATAGGCCGCAAAATCCACGCATACGATATTCTTCCATCACAAAACCCACTTGATGAGAGCCGGGATCGAACCAGAGACTCTAGCAATGACGATATAGGCCAGTCAATAAGGAATGATTTAGGATCGAATAAAGAAAAAAATATCGAAAGCTGGGACAAATTTTATTTTCTTTATATAAGTGTCCGTAACAACATACTAATTTTGCACCACTCTACCACCCCAAATTTGGCCGCTATCTTGGAGAAATGGCGCCAAAAATTAATTTTTTGGAAATATCTTGCATGAAAAACATTTTAGAGCAAAACATGTTATTACAAAAAGTAATTTACATTAAATTCTCTACAAGAAATGTTCTCTTCATTTTTTCTCTAGGATGCACCATTTAGATGTTATAGGCGTGGCAAATTATGCATTTTTCTTTCAGCGTCGCTTTGTAGCAGAACCTTAACGTAAATATTCTGATACTATTTTGTTTTAGTGATTCGTTATATATAAAATTAAGGATAAGTAATCAGGTCTATTAGATTATCTATCTTCAAGATGTCAGCTGAAAAATGTTTTATCTGTGAGAGACTTCTCAGTGATTGTGTTACATATACAGGGTGTTTCAAAACAACACCAACAACGTTTGGGAGGTGATTCCTGACACTAAAATAAGACGAAAAGTATAGACCAACTTAGGTGCACAAATGCTTCCTTCCGAAGTTATAGGCTACCGAAAACATGAAAAAATGAACTTTGAGGGTCCATAACTCTAATACTATGGAACCTACCGTAGTCGGGTCAAGACTTTATTTAGGAACTAGTATGTGTCCTATCCAAGTATTCATGTTTCAGAATCCTGCGATACTTCCGCAACAATTTTAAGAGGGAGTTTGACTACGGGCGTATAATTTAAAGTACTCCCTATATGTATATATACAGGGTGTTCCAAAACAACATCGACAACGCTATCCAAAAATATACCTTTCAGAATCCTGGTGTAATCACGCAACAATTTTCATAGAAAGAGTTTGGCTACAGGCATATAATTTGAAGTACTCACCAACTACCTCTATAAAAATTGTTGCGGAAGTACCACAGAATTCTGAAGCAAGGATATTTTGAGAGGGCACATATTAGTTCCTAAGTGAAGTCTTTATCCGACTACGGTAGGTCCCATAGTATGGGAGCTATGGATCTTTAAAGTTCATTTTTTTCATGTTTTCGGCAGCCTATAACTCCGAAATGACGGATTTCTGCACCCAGGTTGGCCTATACGTTTTGTGTTATCATGGTGTCAGGAATCACTTCCCAAACGTGGTCGGTGTTGTTTAGAAACATACTATAGAGTGAAGAAAAGGAACTGAAAACATTAGTAGACTGCAGTATTAAAATGAAAAATGGAAACGAATGTCAACTTAAGAGACTGAGAAGTGTTACACTTCATTAAAAGAGTAGAAAAGTTTTCACAAAAACAAAGCGTTGCTATCACAACGTATTTCATAACTTACGCCGATAACCCTTAGGTCAGAAGTACTAAGATTTAATTTTCAAAAAGCCTGCCTCTTTTGTAGACAATGTGCATCAGATGAATTTTTAGAGACAGAATAAAAAACTTGTGAGTGAGCGTGAGAGTGTACATCGCGTCGAAACCTTTCAAGTTAAAGATTCTATTATGGAAGCTAACAAGGAAGAGTGCCAATTTTCATTCAGTGATTTTTTAAATTATAATGATGCACTGCCAACTAAAAAAATATATAAAAAAACAATAAGATCTAAACTGAAAGAAAATTACTCACAAGTAAACCTTACGTTTGGGTGAATCGAGTTGCTGACTGAGATACATATGAGAAAGTAGTACTAAATGTGGTTAGTATTTCAGTGAAGTTGTAGGTGCGAAGCTCCAGGGGTTTAGGAGATACAGCTACCAGAACATCACATGGAAGTACAGAATAGTCTTCATACAGTTGGAGGTAAAAGCTCTGTAAGACCTCTTGTAACGACAAAAGGTGAATAACAAATATATGGGTATATATTAGGACTAGGGGGAAGTCATATAGTAAGGGTATACCTGACGGCGGCCATCTTGAAATCCGCCATTTTGAATTAAAGTTATTTTTTTAAAATAGGAATAGGGTCATGTGATACATGATTTAAGGCGCAAATTTAATCAGAAGAACAATGGTCTTGTTAATTTTGAGTTACGCACAATTGGTAAAAAGTTACAGGGAAATTAAGTATTGTTGCAGCATATGTATTAGTCCTTTACCCCACCTTGTACATTTTGTTTTAATGATAATAATTAAATAAAAAGTAGGTGGATAAATATTAGGTCTATGGTAAGAGTTGCCTTGATGGTGGCCATGTTCAAATCCGACATTTTGAAGCAGACAAAATTTTTAAACAAAACGCATATCAGTGATACCTTATTAATAGCAAATTTTACCATAACTCCAACGGTATAACCATTTTCGCTTTATCATTAACCAGCACAAAATTAAATGGATCGCTCCTTACGACTACTGCTTTGACGGAATTGTTAACGACAGATGTGTCAAGTGTAACTCGATTGCCTTTGTCAGGTGTGCTCATTGTGAGCAGAGCATTTGTGCAAGTGATGCACTCTTTTCTGAACTACATATTGATTGTATTAATTGAGGACTTTTCTGGAAGAAAGACCCTAGTTCAATTTTGAATCTATTCCTCTTTGGTCATTTTTCCTTAAATTAGCAACTTGTGAATGCGATAACAAATGCTGGTTCATGATAAAACAAAAATGGTTATACCGTTGGATTTATGGTAAAATTTGCTATTAATAAGGTGTCAATGTTATGCGTTTTGTTTAAAACTTTTGTCTGCTTCAAAATGGCGGATTTGAACATGGCCGCCATCAAGGCAACTCTTACCATAGACCTAATATTTATCCACCTGCTTTTTATTTAATTATTATCATTAAAATAAAATTTACAAGGTGGGGTAAAGGACTAATACATATGCTGCAACAATACTTAATTTCCCTGTAACTTTTTACCAATTGTGCGTAACTCAAAATTAACAAGACCATTGTTCTTCTGATTAAATTTGCGCCTTAAATCATGTATCACATGACCCTATTCCTATTTTAAAAAATTAACCTTAATTAAAAATGGCGGATTTCAAGATGGCCGCCGTCAGGTATACCCTTACTATATGACTTCCCCCTAGTCCTAATATATACCCATATATTTGTTATTCACCTTTTGTCGTTACAAGAGGTCTTACAGAGCTTTTACCTCCAACTGTATGAAGACTATTCTGTACTTCCATGTGATGTTCTGGTAGCTGTATCTCCTAAACCCCTGGAGCTTCGCACCTACAACTTCACTGAAATACTAACCAAATTTAGTACTACTTTCTCATATGTGTCTCAGTCAGCAACTCGATTCACCCAAACGTAAGGTTTACTTGTCAGAAGATTTTATTATACCAACAAGCAAAAACATTAAGTCCATAGTTTGCTTCCGTGATGCAGGGCATAAAATTCTCACGGGTGCATGGTATGATCGTCAAAAGCGTAAGTATATGGACGAAGAAAAGTTGAGAATCATAATGACAGCCGGGCAAATAATTGCTGAAGATATCAGATCCCAGGTTTACGAAACTGATGCATAGCCATCAGCAGATAATCTTTGAATGACGTTAATTCATTCATTCCTGAGACCTTAAAATGCCTTCTCGATACTACTACCTTGAAAACCAAGAAAGGCAATAGCCCAAAATGGAAAAGAAAAAGTATAACAATTTCTCAGGTCATAATTGCAGCAGCTGCACCAAAATATCTTTCATCCTTATCGCAAGTAGGACTTGCGTTGCATCTTAATCAAAAGTATGGTAGTAAGCATGTTCTTAATGTTCTCTCTTCGTTAGGACTGTGTGCATCATATAGCTTTATTTCAAGTTTCGGTTTTTCTGCACCCTGCACTCTTTGTTTGTAGATATAATAATATCTTCTGAGTAATTATCTTTTAGTTTAGTTCTTATTGCTTTTTCAAGTTGTCAGTGCATCATTTTAAACTTGAAAAATTTCACTGAATGAAAATTGACACTCTTCCTTGTTAGCTTCAAGGAAGTTGAAAGCATAAGCAATGACATCTGAAACAACATTAGCTTTCGGACGACCACGTTTCCAGAAGAAATCTTGTAGAACATTTTCATGCATGAGGAATGGTATCTGGCTTCAGCACCAACTAAATCATGAACATTGCCAATCCTAATACTAACTTCTTTGCCCAAGTCGTCATTTCTTCTGTCGGTTGCTTCCATAATAGAATTTTTAACTTGAATGGTTTCGACGCGATGTACACTCTCACACTCACTCACACGTTTTTTATTGTTTCTTTAAAAATGTATGTGATATACATTGTCTACAAAACAGGCAGGCTTTTTGAAAATTAAATCTGAGTATTTCTGACCTAAGGGTTATCAGCGTAAGTTATGAAGTACGTTGTGATAGCAGCGCTTTGTTTTTGTGAAAACTTTTCTACATTTTTCATGAAATGTAACACTTCTCAGTCCCTTAAGTTGACATTCGTTTCCATCTTTCACTTTAATACTGCAGTCTACTAATGTTTTCAGTCTCTTTTCTTTTATTACATGTAACACCATCACGGAGAAGTTTCTCTCAGATAAAACATTTTTCACCTGATATCTTGACCATAGATGATCTAATAGACCTGATTACTTATCCTTAGTCACACCTACAATGAATGAAAATATATTAATTTATATTTTGTATTAAAAAAATCACTAAAATAAAATAGTATCAGAAAATTTTTGTTTAGGTTCTGCTACAAAGCGATGCTGAAAGAAAAATGCGTAATTTGCCACGCCTATAACATCTAAACGGTGCGTCCTAGCTTTCCATGCGAAATATGTATAAAAAAAGAAAACTAATTTTTGGCGCCATTTTTTCAAGATGGCGGCTAAATTCGGGGTGGTAGACTGCTGCAAAATAAGTATGTAGTTACGGACACTTTTATAAAGAAAAGAAAATTCGTTCCAGCTTTTTTTTCCTTATTCGACCCTTCATTGATTGGCCTAATATCAGTTTTAATTAATTTCGTGGGAGGGGCAAGCGGATGGCAGAGAAATTTTTGAGGAATAGCTACTATTTGTAAACCGGCAAGGATAATTTTTTACTACTTTACCGAGGTGTATGGTAACTCAGTGGTATAGCGCTTACCTCTGGCCGTAGAGTCCCCGGCTAAGTAAAATTGTGGTGGAGAAGTCGTGTCCATGGCTTTTCTCAGGATACTACCAATTCCTTCCACTTTCTCATTCCACCAATTCTTCCATCATCATTCACTTGCTTCAGTCATCGTTTCCTTTAGCCTGAAAGGGCATAATCGTGAGATTTCATATATATATATACAGAGTGGTACATTTTAATATCTCCACGAACATATATCGAAAACTCTTTAACATAAATAAACCAAACAAAAACTCAAATAGGAAATTATATGGGGCACACCAAATGGTGTTGTCTCGGTGTCTCCCAGGGCCGCCCTTCAAACAAAAACTCAAATAGAAAATGTCATGGGGAACATCGATTGGTATTGTCGCGGTGTCTCCTAGGGCCACCCTTCATGGGCGCCCAGGGCCCAACTTCAAAATTCTATATGGAAATATGGGGTAAGTGATACCTCTTCGATAGATCTTTAAAAACTAAAGAGCGATATTGCAAAAGATTGTTCATATGGGTCACCGTTTTCAAAATGACCACCAAGACGTGACACCTGTATCAGATGAAACTTCCATTACCACTAATATGAAAACAGTTAAAGGTAAATGAACAGAAAAAAAAGTTCGAATAGAAAATCACAGATGGTATTTATCATTCCACGGGTCGAGAATAATGCAACGGAGAGAAAGATTATTAAAGTATAACTGACATAATGCAAAAGATGAAATGTAATTCTTAGAAAATTATCTTTCCGATCTCTCTCGGTAAGTGGGTGAAGCGGGAATGAATGGTAAAATCTCAAATGATAACCCTACTTTTACTTGCAATAGGTATGGCTTGTTTGAAATACGTGTGTACAAGTGACTGGTACTGTAATGAATAAAAATAAGGTGAAATTCAAGTTTAACACCCATTTGTATTGCAAAGTGTGATTGGATAGGGAAAAAGAAGCAACTGAAATGAGAAGCAAAGGTTTTAATAATACATTTTTGGAACTTGCAAACATTTTGCCCGCCCCTTCGCTCTTGATAATTTAACGCAATGCTTGCAAGAGGTTTAGGAGGCATCTGCATCAGTACCGGTATGTACCGTTTCGTTACTGAGGATCACAACTGAAATTACCGCTCTGGTGTCATTACTGGATCACATGCGCCAAAAATTAGATATCTATCATTGATTCACCACGATCTCAATTCACCATCATGTTTGCGGTCGTTGTGTCTCAGTTTTAGAGCATTCACCTCTGTTGCGTGGGATCCCTGGTTTCGATCCAGCTCGCGCTAAGTGGACTTTGTAGTGAACAAACACTGCGTGCGTGGGCTATCTTGGGTTGTTCCGTTTCCTCTCCCTTTCTTCATTCCACCATTTAATTCATTCCTCACCATCACTTGTCTGCCTTAGCCTAGCCGGTATAACCGTACGACGTAAAACTAAAAAAGTTTCAGCATCAAGTTTCTTAAGAAGAAAAAATGTAAACTATGTCAACAACGTACTTAAAGAATTTTATTCCGAGGTTAATATTAAGAAGGAAAGAAATGTATTTTATTTTTTAGTACATTCAACCCTTTTTTTCTTTACGACTTTTCACAAGTATAACATTGGAATTATGTATAGCTAGGTAGGTACATATAAATATGACATTGAAGAAAATGTTGTACTCACATACATAAAACTATTTTTCACTACATGATCTGGCTATATTTCACTTGTACTAAAGTATTGTACATTATATCTCAGTAGTAGAATAACACAGAGTATATATATATATAATATATATATATATATATATATATATATATATATATATATATATATATATATATAGAAGGTAGTATCTCGGCTAGATGGTACGTTCAGAGACAAAACCAACATCTCTTTAAGTTGCTTCGTACTTTACGACTAACAAAATGTCTGTTTTATAGCTTTTATAGAGCGGCAAGTGAACGGTGATGGTGGGTGTTCAGGGAACCTCCGCTAGTACTACGCATCCTTTTCGAGTAATATTCGTGTATAAAACTTGCTTTTGAACAATGTTAACGTTGCATCGCGTATTACTACTACGAATACCTCTCTTTTTTATATATATAATATATTCGTAAAATTATATCTCTCTCCGAGTTAGAATAAATGCAAGGAAGCGGAAAGGGACGATATGATATCAAACACTTGGATCGTCCGAGATGAATAAAGATTGGTGAAACAACGGACTCTCGAAAGAACTTTTCCAAAGATTTTACTCCCGTTTCCTTCTTCGCTGCCTTCTTCTCTTTCTCTTCAAAATCAGTTAAAATAAAAGCGAAGAGAGTGCTTCAACGTTTTAACATTGTCTGGGAAAATTGCTGGGAATTACCTTTTCCCTTTGTTTGTGTAGATTTTAGTGCCCTGAAGTTAAATTGTAAAACTTGAAGGGTGTTAGGAGAAAAAAGAAAATTATGAAGTAGATAAGGAACAATATTTCGAAAATATTCAAATTAGAGAAAAAGAAATGGATCGATGAGTTCGTAAGAGCTTAAGGCAGAGGTTTCCAACCTTTTATACCTGGCGCCCCTTCATAAACCTTGCATACTTCACGTTCCCCCACCATTTACGTTAGTAGTCTGCTAAAATAACGTAAACATGTATATATATATGCGTATATGTGTGTATTTGTGTTATTTTAGCAATTACTTCATACTATGACGTTTATAAATAAAAGTTGTTAACATCAGAATGTAGGTGATAATGTAAGAATATTATAAGAGCCTCACATTACAGCGTGAGCACATGTTTACAAGCGACACTTGCTATTGTTTATAAGCAGCAGACGATACACAAAAACAGGAAGACACGAAGAACAACACGATGGGAACCGAAGGAGAACGAGCCACCTGAAGAGGGCCTATAAAAGTGGAACCAAAGAAGACGAAGGCATCAGTTGACTACTGATCGCCAACTCATAACAGCTCTGGAGGTCGCATTGAACGAAGGGGCTCTACCTTTCCTAAAAATCCCTGGAGGTTGCCTTGAAGCAAAGGGGATTCCTCAATACAAATAATAGGCAACCTCACAAAGCTGCTATGAACCGAGGAGGTTGCCTAAGGACCATAACCTAAAGTCGCTAAAAGACACTCCGGTGGCTGCCATGAGCGAAGGTATTCCCGTATGAAACATTACTTCCTTCACCTCTCGTCATACGGAAGATACATTAACTTTGTAGACACAATTGTAAAATAAACAGGTGAAGGGCTAGGATCCCGGACTGTCATTGTCTTTACCACACAAAGTTTTGCAATATCCACTAATGTTAAATTTGTATATAGCATCATGCACGGAAAATATTGTGCAAATACTTATTATCGCATTATTAAGTAATGAAACAATTACTAATACTAATAAATACCAGAAATACTAGTAACAATCAGTGAGGGTCTTCCTATGATGCGACTAACTCCTCGAGTCGTCATATTTTATGAAAAAGTGTTTTCAAGATTTTAAATCTTATAAATTTCACATTTCTGAAACAGTGAAATTTGTGACATTTTGTAATTTGAATGGCATATAAAATGTGAAACGAAATATAGCGTTATATTTTTTTATGCTGATTCTCAATCATTTTCTAAAGTGTTATTAAATACTCGTTTTATAAAATTTACCAGTCCTATAGTGTTAAAAATCAAGCTCTCCACATATTGAAAATATTAGAATAAATGCAGAAAGGTTACAATGATAATACAATAGTTACAGTAATATATGAAGACATTGCATTATCGTTCTTCAATATGTTGCTTTAATTTCCGAAAAATATGACTTGTTCACTAGATGAAAATAACTCCACACGTATCTATAGAGATTTTGAACAACGTGTTTCAGAAGAAATATTTGAAGTAGCCAAGGGGTTTTAATTTAGTATTGTACACACAAGTGTATATATTTCATTGCAATAGAGCATGAAATAGAAATAGTATCATCATATGCTGCTTGCAACATATGGTCCATACTGGAGCATTTTCTATTTTTAAAAATGTGTTGTTGTTTTTTCTGCAAATTTTACCCTCGGGATTTGTAATCGAGACAGTTGTGGGAGGGGGAGAGAAGGCGTACAAACAGCAACCAGAAGGCCAAATTCATTCTACACGAGAGGTTAAAACGCTGTGATCTTTGTTTGGTGTTGCGTATGGCCACATCTTTGACTGAATGCACATTGAATGATCATGCCATTTCTCGGAGTTGAGATTTTGAATAAATCGTTGATATACAGTAGTTCTTCCTTTGTGTACCTTCGATATTGTATTCACTGTGACCTATGTTTGATACAGTGTTAACTTTAAAATATTATAAAGAAATTAATATAGATTTATACTAGACATTTTCTGAGGTAAGGGTTGTATCATTTCAATCAAGCTTAGGCGACAACTAACTTTTCTTGTCCAATGCAATTTTTTTGTTTAGTTTAACGTCCCATGGTTGAACACCGAGGATAAGGGAGAAGGCGATGATGAAATAGATGGTAATAGTAGAATGGCTAAAGTGAAGGAAACGGGAGAACTCCAAGAAAAGCCACGCACATGATGTTAGTCCAACACAAAGCCCACTTGGCGAGAACAGTGGCCGAACTAGGTGCCCCACGCCTCAGTAGTTTACACAGGGCCACCACAGTACTTATTTAAGTATTAGTCCGCAATGCCGTACTTATTTAACTGCCTTGGAAATAATTATAATGACAAATATCACTGGCAGGGTTAGGATGTCTTGCATTGCTTGTAACTAAAACTAGCACATCGATTTTTCTAGTTGTACGCAGGATACATGCTATCACTAGTCTTTACCCATGAACTGCTTTCTTTTTTATGTTATTTCTTGTTCCATATAAATTGATAAATTTACGTTGATTAGTGATATATTTAATAAGTGTAGTTGTAAATAAAGGAGTTTGTTTCACATCATGAAACTTCGATCAGTTTCGGTTTAAACAGACAGATAAGGAGGAACATTTTCTTGGCATGCAAAATCCATATCGAAAAACAATGGAACATTTTCTTGGAATGCCTAACCTCAATCAAAAAATAATGGAACATTTTATTGGAGTGCCTAACCTCTATCAAAAAACAATGGAACATTTTCTTGGAATGCCTAACCTCTATCAAAAAACAGTGGAGCATTTTCTTGGCATGATGAATTTATATCGAAACAAGAATTTTAGGAATTGTCCAAAAATGGATCAAAAGACTGCGATCTTGGCCAAGATATAAAGCGTACAAGAAAATTTTTGATTAAAATACATTGGATCTTTTGATCCAAAAAAAAAAGAAAAAAAAGAAAAAGAATGGAACATATTCTTGGAATGCCTAATCTATATCAAAATACAATAGAACATTTTCTTGGGATGCTGAATCTGTATATATACAAAAAGAGAATGGAAATTCTTTTGGAATGCCGAATCTCAAGAAGCAAAGGAACATTTTCTTGGCATGCTGAATCCATATCGAAGAAAAAGAACAATTTTCCACTGTCCCTTACTGTTTTTCCCTCAATGAATATCAAATACTAAACACTGAAAAAACTAATACTAAATACGTATAAAGGACATCGTGTGATCGTTTTTGCTCTATTGGTTCAATATTGAAAACAGAAAGTGGCAGTAGATTTCTTTCTTAGGACAGAAACTTTTTACACATAAAAGGAAGACTCTTTCACACTATATTTACTGTTCTTTCTGTATTCATATTAAAGCTAGATGTGGTAATAAATGTTACCATTTCCGATTACAATATTATAATCAGAGCTAACACTGAAATTATTTTAGCGACTCGTCCGTCTGGCTGTCGAATGGTATCAGAGCAAAAAAACAGTAACAGCGAGAAATAGTTTCCCGCACTTAATTCAGCGTCTCAGGAATAATAATCTTCAGTGTTAATCTATTATTGAATCCGGAAGTGGTATAAATCAAACAATTCTTTTTCAATATTGACCACTATGGAAGAGAAAGAGTAAATAGATAGCGAGAAGCCATTTTCTGGAAATCAATTCTACGTTCCAAGAGTGGATTCTATCTCCAACCGCATCTCTTTGCTAAAATCGGAATAGGTGGAAATTTACTACTTGTTCCGTTTCCAGAGGCCGCGCTGCCTCAGTAATAGAGCGTTCATCTATGGTGCATGGGGTCCTTGGTCCGATTCAAGTGAGCTTTGAGATGGACAAACACCGTGTGCTTGGGTTTTTTCGGGATTCTCCAGTTTCATCTCACTTTTTTTGATTCCACCCTTTCATTCATTTCTCTTCATCACTGTTTCTTTAGCTTAGCCGGTATCACTGTAAGACGTAAAAGTTAAAAATTTCGTTTCATTTTTGGTTTCGGTGAAATGACTATCATATAGACTCGCCGTTTCAAGAATATGTTTTATTACCATCTGATTAAATTTTAACTGATGTAAATCTGCGATTTCCGTTTCTCATGAAGAACACCAGTAGAGATACGTATCTATACCACTCTTTATTCTTTCAGAAACCATTTGGTCACACATGAGGAGATTTCCTATATATATCCGGTAATTTTCTTTCAATTTTCTGCCTAATTTCCTTTATCTGTCACGTGACGTCCCCTTCAGTATTTCTTAAGACTTAAGTGTCATTAGTTTAACGACCAACAAGGGACTCTGTCTGATATATCTTCTTTTATTTCATTTTCTTCCTACATTTCTTGTACTTTCTTTCAAGCTAGCGTCTTCTGTTTTGCTTCGAGCTCTTTTGTCACTAGATTTTTCTAGTCTTCCCCTCCGCCCTGTCCCTACGAAATTCTTTTCCTAAAGAAGAAAACTTGGAAATACCTTTATCCAATGTTTTTGATATAATTGAAAAAAAATCTTATGAAATACAAGACGATAAAGGACATAAAGAAAGACAGAAATAACGTTTATTAAGAACCGGAATTCAGACATTTAATTTGAGCGACAGTGATCGAACGTGTGACCAGCACTTCCTGCAGTTGCTAAGGTAACCATATGGGGCTAGATGGAAAATCATTACTTGAGAAATAAGTCTTTAACGGTAGGGTGGTGGACACGAAGTCTTGGTCAATGAGAAAATATTAAAAAAAAAAAAAATCAAGAAAATAAGTTTTAGAAAAACGTATTCTAGTAATGTAAGTCGAGAAAACACAGGATTTAGATGTTTTGAATTTTCTAATCTACTAAAAGAAATGTTGTTAATTTGGTTGGTTGGAGTTTTGATGCCTTTTTCAGTACAAAAGTTGTGTGAGAGATGTATCTACAGTTTGAAATGAAATGCGAACCATCGTAAACATATGGATATTTCAATGAGCTAAATTTTTTGTTATTGGCCTCTGTAGTTAGCAGGCTTTAGTCTGGTAGAAACAACCACATGAGTTTTCAGTAATTTAAATTTTGCAATACTTCTTTTGTAATGCGTAACGAATATTTGTTACTTGCTATAATTCAAACGTTTTATACGTAACATGAAAAGAAAGCAAATAAAATATTCATTATTTCATTCCTATTAACTAGTTAAAAGGAAACTGGATTTGTCCATCTTGAAATGTTGGGTAAGTGAAGCTCATTGAGGAAATTTCTTCCAGATGAAGCAAAAAATATAAAGTGCACTATAATTTATTTCTAGTCAATTCAACAGCCAGTCTCCAGTAATAGGCTGTGTAGTCAGCAATGGATTGATGTTAGTTGTTGACAATCTACAGACATCTAGAAGAACAACGTCGAGCTTCAAGGTATCGTTTCTTGCTGAACCATAGACGAGGCAGAAAAGGAGTCTTTCTGTCATAAAGAGAAGACAATATTATACAGTTATTGATGCAAAATTAGGATCTCTTCGGTTGTAAATTATCACAGATGCATGATGTCCATGATTTTATAAAGGTATCTGCAATACAACACCACTTAAGAAAATTTGGCCTGTACATCTACCAAATTATTAAGAATTTAGAGTTCCTTAGGTAGTCTTCTTCCGAAAAAAATTATGTCGCTGTTGATTAAGAACACAGGGTGATTTTAATATATAGTTACCAAATTATTAATTCGTAAAGAAAGAATGGTATTAAAGAAATTTATTTATGCAGACGGTGAAAACATGTAACTTGCCAATGAAGAAGAAAACAGCGTTAAAAGGTGTGGTTCATTATTATGCTATTGCAATGCAAAACTAACTGGTAGTGATCACTTAGAACAGGCTGGTTAATATTTTTCCTTGCTGTTTTCTTTACGTGCACAGTTACCGTCAATAATGCGCCCCGTTTTGCTGCATCAGCTTCCCAGCCGCACCCTGTTTTGAACCGGAATAGATGCAAAACTACCTAGCATAGTTTGGTGCGTTTCTCTCTCCTACTTGGTGTTTTCATGGCATGTTAAGTTTGGAGGCACAAAATTTATAGTATTATGCAGTTTATACATTTTTGTGCAATTAGTGACAAGGCGTGTAAGCAATAGAATACACTACGAGACAATTAGTGAAATTACTTTAATTTTTGAACCATTATTTATGCCGTAACCTCTCAATTTCACCAACGACAAGTTGTATATGTAGACATACACCAATATAAAATAAAAAATATAGGCTAGAAGGCTCTGTCGATGATTCGTCTAAGAGTGTCCCCCGTAAAAAGTAAATAGTTTCTTCCACTACTATCTTAATAAGAGTCGAAAATTAAATCAATGTACCAACTAGATAATCCTGCCCCTTAAAAAACTACAAACCAGTCAGCTATTTGGAAAATTGAGACAACCGCAAACCACATTCAATTAATGAAGACAACCACACATAGAGAAACAGCATACACCACAATCTGCTTTAATAAATGTACAGCCAAATCAATATAGATTCGAAACTCCTCCAACAATAAGCCGGGAAAAAGAAATGTGAAGTAATAACGAAATGAGGAAACAAGCACAAAATTAAACAAGAATAATATAACCAGAAACAGTATACAAAGTTCTGTTCAGTAAATAAAGTTATAAAAATATGAGTCCTAAATTTCAGATTCTTCCGAAGTTCAGGATTTGTGCATTTTAAGTTTCTATCGTTTGGGATTTGTGAAGTTAAATTAGTTTTAGAATTTTTACATTTTAGGACTTGTACACCTATAGTGATTGCACTGAGTCGTGAAGCTTGACCTGATATTACAATTTCGGCATCCAATAGAACGCGAGGGTGTGTCTCGGTCGTCAACTGTCATCCATGAGATTTTGCCAGTATCGTCTCTCATGCTATACGGAGACCATCTCCCGAGGATACAGTGTTGTTACATTGCTGCTAAGTTTGTTATTTTTATTAGTGTTGTTTTATATTATTGCTATTATTATTGTTGTTACCGTTTAACTCGAATAATTATTGGTATTTCTATTATAGATTTTTTTTAAATGTACTTTTGTTTTTTGTGCTCGTTCAACATGTCTTCTAAACCTGACAACACTATTGGTGCACTACTACTGTTTCACATTCTTTCAAGTGTGCGTTTGGAAGGTGAGATCCACGAATCGGATCGAATTCTTCCGATGCATCACACGAGAGCCAAAGCAGTTCTATGATTAGTGTAGACCCCAGGCTTCACGAGTTTTTGCGGTTACTATAATTGAGTTTAAGGATTTCTACTCTTTAGGACTTGTGCATGTTCTGTTCACTTGCTTTAGTTCTGAAATTCGCCACCACCACATAGAACTGCGGCAGAGCCACAATCCTATTAAGAGTCCAGTTAGTTCCAACGGTAACAGCTCTATATTAGTAACGTTTAAACTATTTATTATTATTATTATTATTATTATTATTATTATTATTATTATTATTATTATTATTATTATTATTATTATTATTATTATTGACTATAATAATAGTATCTATTATCCAGCTATACATGTTTTATATTGTGCAGTTACAGTATGTTAATCACACACACTCAGATTTCTTAACCAGAGAGTCGATTCAGGAGATGATGGTTAACGCTCTCGTTCTAGAATTTTACGCTGGGATCGAACAATGGCGGATTTACATTCTGTAGAAGGTAAAAACTGGGGTGCCAACCAGAATCCACACTACGATATATATTTCATGAGTTTATAATTTTTCATGGGTCCTACAGAATTTTTCAACTTATATGGCTAGATTGGACGTTGACATTCTGAACCTCAAATATTGTTTTACACATTACATTACAGAAAACTTGCGATTGAAAGTACGTTTCAAAAATTTTACAATAAAAAATAAAAGGCAACCTTTATTATAAAATTTCAAAAAAAATGTATAAAAATAATTCCTTCAATTATTTTATTCGTTCAAAATACTGGGGGCCTAGTATCCCCGGCTCTGGGCTAAATCTGTCACTGGGATCGAAGACCTAGGTTGCTTAAATAAAACTCGAACACTTATAAAAATTAGTAAACATGCGTGATAGTAAAGGGGCTGAAAAGAGGGTAGAAAACAAGAAGGAATTAGTTTAAGGAATAGGTTATTCAAGCACAGTACCTTTGTTTGAAGCAATGATCCTCCAGGTTTCCTCTTTCCATCCTGTCGTGGCGGGCTAGGGGCCGTGACTGAAGAAAGGACGGCACTGGCCGGACTTACGGCCAAGGACTCCTCAATTGCAATCACGATTCTTGTCTTTTTCACGTTAAAATGTTTAAGGTCTCATCGGTCTGGCGACGAAAGGAACTTGCTCGGTCCTTGGTGCAAATAGATTCGAATCTTCTCCATGCAAGAATTTGAAACCTTTTCGGAGGTGATGAACTCAGACACTCACACTCCTTACTACTTGGGAATGTAAAATATGAGCACTTTTAGTTCTTCACACGTCAAACTCTTACTTCCACTACCTCAACGTCACGTCACTCGTACACGAAAACTCTTCACTATTGGTATTCAATCACTTGGAAGACAAATCCACTACTGACAACAAAGAAATCGGTCACTACCTGGGAAGTTAAATAAACCAATCGTGCGTTAAAGGATTGCGGTAGAAGACGAAAGACGTCTCTGGTTTATTCCATTAGCTTACAATGTGGAGGGAATGATTTAAAAAAGAAAATTACAAAGATTTCGTTGTCTCTGTTATTCACAGAAACAAGATGTTTCCAAAGTAAATGATAATAATTCAATTTAAGTTTCAAATCTACATATATAATCTTTCTCATTTACATTTCAATCCTTTACCAACATAAAATAACTTCTTTCATTGTAAGATTGAATTAAGAGTCATTCTATATAACAGTGAATGAAGTTACACTGTACATAAGCGAATGAAATTACTGTGTGAAATGGGGGCTGGCCATCGACATGTTAGCGTAAAAGACCGTAATTTCATTCACTTATATTGTGGGTCCAGGTAAATGGCAACGTTGCATTTTCATGTAATATTGGGTACATAAACAGTGTACAGCCCAAACGGCTCGTCCGATTTTTTTTTAAATCATCACTTAAATTTGTGGTGGACAACATCGTGTCTGGGGGTTTTCTCAGGATACTCCCGTTTCCTCCCACCTTCCCATTCCATCAACTCTTCCATCATTTCACTTGCTTTAATCATCGTCTCCCTTAGCCGAAAGGAACATAATCATGGGACGATAAACTGGAAGTTTTCATTTCATTTGAAAATACTTATGCCGTCGGTATCTTTTACTGACTTCTTAAAGATGTAATCAAAAGCTCATCAACAGGGAATAGATTTGTCACAATTCGAATTTATTTGTCAGTGGACTATGTCATCAGAAATATGCAGCTCTTTATCAGAAAAAGAAATATATTCGTCCTGTACGTAGCCTGTGACATTAAAAATATCGACAATTGATATTGCTGCAATACCTTTGAATTGTGGTATAAATCTGTACTTTTTCTTAATTTTTTAAAACAAACATCTGCAATTTGTTAATTGTGGACAGTCTTGTAAGAGCTTCCTTTAGTTCGGCCCATTCCTCAGTCGGGGTCTACATGAAGGTTTCAACCTAACGTACAACTGAAAAAGGCTAATCAATAGAAAGAAACAGACGTTGAAATTTTGAAGGAAGAAAATATCTTAAATTAATGGGAGTTTGAACCACGTAAACGATTTCAGTCATAATCGCGAAATGTGTTTCACCATAGCAAAGATAGATACAAAAAATTGTTAAAGATTGCTTTTAGATCAGTGGTTCCCAACCTGAAGGGCTTGCCTCTTGGGGGGCATGAAGAATTAGTAAAGGGGACCCAAGATACTGATAGAAATAAGCTGTAAATTATGAATGATACACTACTTGTAATAACTATTTACAATTTATCTTTAGCAAAGTTCACACACAGTACGTGTTTGACATTGTTTGTGGTCCCGCTTAGCGTAGACGCTAATGCTCTCGCCTTTGGTGCGAGCGATCCTGAGTTCGGTTCTCGGTATGGACACTCGATCGAAAACGTGAAATAGCTTTTTTTGGTCAGTCATTCCTAGTTTATACCAGGTTTCCCTTATTTATACCAGGAAAAAGGCCGGGATAGTACCTAACATAACAGGAATGGGGAATGGTATGATCGGCGAGGGACGTCATCTCTCATATGTGTGACGGGTTAACATGACCTTAGATGCCGAAAGCCCAGAAATCTAATTCTTAATCATAATTCCTTTTACATTTTTCTCCTATTCCTATTCAAAATTACGAGGGCTATCCAGAAAGTAGATTACGTTTTGGAATAAAAAATCAACAAAGTATAGGAAACAAATTTTATTATATACAGATGAAAGCCACACACAAATACTACTTTTCGACATAGTCACCATTCAAATTAAGGCATTTATCGTAGCGATGTACGAGCTTGGAAATTCCTTCGTCGAAAAATTCGGCCGCCTGCGACTTCAACCACTTCGTTACCTCTTCTTGCAGCTGTTCGTCGTCATCAAAACGCTGCATAGCCAGCCACTTCTTCATTGCTGGGAATAGGTGGAAGTCGCTCGGTGCCAGGTCGGGACTGTACGGCGGATGAGGAAACAACTCCCACTGAAAAGATTCAAGAACTTCACGCGTGACATTTGCCGTGTGGGGCCGGGCGTTGTCGTGAATCAACAAGATCTTAGAGCTCAACATTCCTCTGCTCTTGTTTTGAATTGCTCTTCTGAGGTTTTGCAGAGTTTGGCAATACCTTTGAGCGTTTATTGTAGTGCCTCTTTCCAGGAAGTCCACCAAAATCACACCTTTTCTGTCCCAAAAAACAGTCGCCATCATCTTCCTTGCCGACATTGTTTGCATGCATTTCTTGGGTTTTTGGGGAGAACCTGTGTGCCCCCACTGCATTGATTGCAATTTCGTTTCACAGTTCACGTGTTTCACCCATGTTTCGTCACCAGTAACGATGCGATCGAGTAAAGAGTCACCATCCTTATTGTAGGCGTCCAAAAAGTGCAACGCTGCAGCCATTCGCTGATTTTTGTGGTCCTCTGTCAAGATTTTTGGAATCCATCTTGCACAAAACTTGTGGTAACCAAGCTTTTCGCTGATGATTTCGTGCAACAAACTTCGCGAAATTTGTGGAAAACTCAAAGAAAGTTCCGTTATTGTGAACTTTCGATTTTCACGGACTTTAACATCGACTTTTTCGACAAGTTCGGCAGTCACTTTGCTGGGTCTCCCACTTCGATCTTCGTCGTGAACATTGGTTCGGCCATTTTTAAATCTTATGACCCACTGTCGCACTCCACCTTCAGTGATAATGTTGTCCCCATACACTTCACACAGCTGCCGATAGATTTCTATCGGTTTACAGTTTTTTGCTGTCAGAAACCTTATTACTGCACGCACCTCGCGGGATTTTCAATTAACGCAGACATTTCAAACCGTCACAGTATCTTAACGGAGCACTGCACGAACCTCTCACTAGCACGGCTAGATGCCGACTGAGCTGCGCAACGCTCTGACCCCAAGATGGCCGCGCTAGCCCCGCCCCTAGCGGACACAGACGAAAACGTAATCTACTTTCTGGATAGCCCTCGTAGCTGAAATGCTTGTTCTTTGCATGGGAAGATTTGTTTTCTAAAGTATTTGAACTTTCCACTACCCTTAGAATATCCATAAATCCGTAAAGACGTTGTGTTTTTGGTATCAATATTGTAGCCCTGCACTTTTTAGGATCCTTTAATCATAGTGACATAATGAAATCCCCCTGTGAGCTAGGTACGATGGGGTATCCAAAAGTTTTAATTATCATAAAGAAGTTATACAGATATTAACATGAAACTTTTTTTTTGCATAATCAGTGTCATTTCTATGCATACTTGTGCAAATATCAAATATGTGTCTAACGTATTTTTCTTTCCACAGCCTCTAGAGGGCATCAACCTGCATAATGAACAAAATTGATGCCCGAAGTGTAAAGTTCCTTCATTTGGAGGGCAACAACGCAAGCCAAATCCAAGATGAAATAAAAGCTGTCTGTGGGGATGGAAGTCCATCATATGACACCGAAGCAGAACTTTCAAAATGGTCATATGTCCCTCAAAGACGAGCCATGAGCGGGGAGACCCTCATTCAAGAATGGTCTTGCCATGGTGAAGAAAGTGGAGGCCGTTGTCCTGAAAGACAGAAGATTGACCATGGAAAAAGTGATGGTGAAGACTGGACTAAGTAACAGAAGTATGTGGAGGATTATTCATGTGGAACTGCACATGAATAAGGTGTTTGCACGACGGGTTCCTCGCTTATTGACACCGCTTCAGAAGCAAACTCGCCACGACTTTGCCATTACCCACCGGTTAGGCTATGAACTTTTGCCGCATTCACCTTATTCGTCTGATTTTGCTCCAAGTGACTTCTTTCTCTTTCCCGAAATGAAGAAACCACTCGGCTATTTGATGACAGAGAGGATGTAATTTTCGAAGTGGAACAGTGGTTTTCGAGCAAATCAGAGGACTTCTACAAAGAGGGCTTGAAAAAGGTGAAGAGACGCTGGGAAAAATGTGTCACTCAGCAGGGAGATTACGCAGGGAGATTACGAACTAACTTTGACCAATTACAGTGAATATTATGTTTTTTTTTCTTTCATGGTGATAATTAAAACTTTTGGATACCTCCTCGTATTAGCAATATTCCAAAATTCATTTAAAACTGGTCAACCATTTACTCATGATGCGATCACAAACAACAGACAAAATAGATTTCAATGTAATAAATAAATTATAGAAACTCCTGCCTTTCCGTCTTGAAAATGAAAAATAATTTCAAAAACTTTTTTAAAAAAAAACAAAACTGCATATTCCACCAAGCTTCATCTTGTTGCCTAAAGTTGTGTACTGTAAGTACAAATGTAGCATAAGATTTCGAAACAGTTTCTTTTTAAGTCTGCTTTGAAGGTACAAGGAGAGGAGATGAGAACGTAGGTGGAGGTTCTGCATTGAACTTCTCTGTGTCCCTTCCTCTCTCTCTCTCTTTGTGTGTTTGAGTCTTCTTTCAGCTTAATCTGCATTTTGATTGAGTTTCTTTCCTCCTACCACTTCTGTCTTCTCATTTTAAATTCGTCCTCATTTCCGTCTCAGCAAGTTTCTGACTGTCACAATAAGAAGATTTTTTAACAGTTGAAAACCAAGTACAAAAAAAAAAAAAAAAAAAAAAAGAAGGTGAAATTTAAAACAGGATGCGGTAACACTTTTCCTTTACTGTTATACCTGCACCAGATAGTAGAAGCAGTATACAGAATGAATAAAAATGAAAAAGGATAATTTGCATAGTGTCTTAAAAAAATAAGTGCACATTATTATTATTATTATTATTATTATTATTATTATTATTATTATTATTATTATTATTATTATTATTATTATTTCTAGAAAAGAAAGTAAAACTTTTTCCATTTGTCATGGGCTAATGGAAATAGTTTTGCACCAACTAAAAGAACTACAGTTTAATAATTAAAAACATACATATGCAAATTTTATATTATTTTATTTTCCACAACTTACCTACTAAATAAGTAAGTTAGGTAGTACGTAGCGAAAACTTCTCGGAAAATATCTTCCTAATAATTACTGTATTTTTAAGTGCATTAAATTCAAAATATAATCAATGCAAAAGTTTCTGTCAGTTACTCTCTGTAACGTTGCCCACACGAAGAGAAAGTTATCATCTTGTCTCGAAAATGAGATGAGAAATATATTTATATATTGGAGATAAGACAATAAGTAACGGGTGTTTCACCCAAAAAGCCGTGATTTCTAGCGGCTACAAAATGTATTTAAATAATAGTATAGTAATATATATATATGTAAAAACACAGCAAACAAAGTATAAATTTTGTTTTACAATATTTTTCTTTCAGGTTGCATGGTCCAATATAATAATAATATAATAATGGCGGACCGCAGACTAACGTTGCAGCAAAATATCTCATTGGTGCCTTGATTCATTGAATCACGCTCCCTTGTTGGTGTCCAACGACGATTCCGACTGGAGAATCATTGTGCATGGACACCGTCCACCAAGTCCATATCACGTTATGTTAATCGGTTCAATAAGACTGGTAATGTTAGGACTTCGAAGAGGGGGATCCAGACCAACTGTGCGTACAGAACAGCGTATTGCAGTAGTGCGAGCATCTGCTGTGAATAGCCCAACTAAAATGTCTCTGCGACGTTTGTCAGCAGAAAACGCAATGCCTACAACATCATGTTGGCGTATTCTGCGAAAAGACCTGCAAATGTTCCCCTACAAAATGCAGATGCTTTAAAAATTAACAGACATTGCAAAAAGAAGGCGTCTGCATTTTGCAAATAAGTTCATTGCATTAATTGCTGATGACCCAGACATTATTGAAAACTTCTAGTGTACAGCCGAAGCTTACTTTTATCTGTCAGGTGAAGTAAAAAACAAAATGTAAGATTTTGGGCATTAGAAAATCCACATGAAATGGTTGAATTACCTCTCCATCCGGAAAAGGTTTTGGTTTGGTGTGCTGTATCAAAACGTGGCATAATCGGACCTTTCTTCTTTGATGGCTATGTCACATCAGAAAATTATTTGGAAATACTTGAGGATTACTTCTATCCTGGCCTTCGTCGTAAAAGGTGTCCACTTCGTCGGCAATGGTTCCAGCAGGATGGAGCTAAACCGCACTCAACAGAACCTGTCCTTAATTTCCTTTACACAAAATTCCGCAATCGTGTGGTCTCTAATCGCTATCCATTGTTTTTTGGAACAGGCTTAGAGTGGCCTCCATGCAGCCCAGACATTAACCCTTGTGATTTTTTTTTATTATGGGGTTACCTTAAGCAGGAGGTATTCAAGCTTAAGCCCCGATCTTTAAATGAATTAAGAGAAAACATTGAGCAGTGTACGGCAGCAGTTAGTCACGTCACCCTTGGTAAGGTTTTTGATAACATGTGCATCAGGATCAGGGAAGTGTCCAATCGTCAGGGTGGACACTTCGAACATGTGTTACATTAAACTTTAGTCTTTCACTTATCATACCATGTAAATTTCTCTTACTATGGTCATCAATAAGATACATTGTTGTATTTCAAAATCACGGCTTTTTCACTGAAACACCCTGTATATATATATAAATTGGAAATGAGACGAAAAGTTTATTTATAAATTGAAAATGATACAATAAGTATTTTTATAAATTGGAAATGAGACGAGAAGTTTATTTATAAATTGAAAATGATACAATAAGTATATTTATAAATTGGAAATGAGACGAGAAGTTTATTTATAAATTGAAAATGATACAATAAGTATATTTATAAATTGGAAATGAGACGAGAAGTTTATTTATAAATTGAAAATGATACAATAAGTATGTTTATAAATTAAAAATGAGACGAGAAGTTTATTTATATATTGGAAGTGAGACGAGAAGTTTATTTATAAATTGGAATTGAAACAAGAAGTATATTTATAAATTGAATTAGTTTTTTCGAAATTTATACGAAATTGTATAGTAAATCTATTTGATTAAATTCAAATATCGATAACTTATCACTAATAATGCAATAATTATTGAGTCAATAACTAATGACGTAATAATTATTGAAACAATAGTAGTATTTGTGTTGAATCAATATTGGTATTGGTCAAAACCAACCTAATCTCTCTATGATTTACGGTCCAGATATGGCTGATTAAATCTCCCGAAATCGGAATTTTTTGGCCAATATTTCGGGAACGGTAAGAGTGACGCATAAACTTCCCTAACTTCTTTCAGATGGTTATTTCCACTCAAGGATACAACGAAATTATTTCTACAAAATTTGAAATTTCTACGTCAACAGTCTCAGAATGTTGAAGAGAGGCAGGGGAAGAAAGTTTCAAGCTCCTTTTTGCTTTATGGATCATATTTCACAAACTCTCGTCTTATGAAAATCCAGGCATTTATCTGTGTAAAATTTCAAGGTTGTAAACCGATTAGTTTCTAAGATCTAGCGAGTGAAAAAAAAAAGTTTCCCGTCTTAGGGGCTTACATTTCGCAAAATATGATGTTATTCCCAATCTAGAGTTCCGAGTATGTTTTTTATACAAAATTTGAATGTTTTAGCCCAGTTGTTCCCAACCTGAGAGGCGCAACCCCTTAGGGAGAATCGTGAAGAACTAGCAACGATTTCACAAGCTACTGACAGAAATAAACTCTAAAATTATGAATAAAGCACCACGTACAAAAAATTACAAATACAATTTTACACCTTATGTGTCTGACATTTTGGCTCTCCAATTTCTCTTTAAGATTAGCTGAAAAGCTGGTTCTTCGCACGACAAATAAAGACTTTTGGCAACAAAACTACTTAAACCATCTTCCCCTTCTGCTTAGGATACACATTTCAACCAAAGTGTAATAAGAAAACCCCACAAGATGTTATATTTTTTGCTTAAATTTTGAATTTCGTACTTTCCCTTGGATAAGCCGAGACCTGATACATATATATATGCTTAAGGTTGGTACTATGTTTCAAATTCTTTCCGAACAGGCCAGCCGCTTGACCGTGATGTAATCACTAAAAACAAGGAACGTTGACTTCAGTGTGAATAAAGAAACTGTAAAACTTTCTTGGAACGAAATCATAGAGATTTTAAAAAGCGACTCGAAGTTTAGAAGTAATGGTCAGTCCACCACATCATTATCCCAAGTTCATTGCTGCAGGTTTTCTTGGTCCTAATCCGCTACCCCATTTCCTATGAGAAACTTTCCAGCCACCATCAAGACGCTGGCCTGCCGACACTATTTGGTTTCCCTGAACAGTACCATATAAGAGCTTATCAGACTAAAGAAGTCCTTAGTGGCTAAGCAGTTAGCATACGCACCTTTTTCGTGGGAGACCGGGATTCGATTCCCAGCGGGAGTTTATCTGGCTTGGAAAACTGAACTGAACTCAACTCAGCTTATCAGACTAACCCAGCACTGCTTGACTTCACCCACACACAAGAACTAGTAGACCACTACGGTTGGGGCACTGGTGGTAAAACGAGGAAATTAAAAAAAAAAAAAAAATCTGAACGGCGTGGCTGGCCATGAGAATGAAACCTGGGGAATTTAGATTCAGAACAAAAACGCCAACCTTACACTTAACGCCCGCAGTTACAAACGGCAAACAAGATACAGTATTTCTCTTCAGAATAATCCATCTACTATCTATTGAGTATACTCGGAGTGACATATTACTGTGCGCACTGCATGCGAACCCTGAGGTTAATGATATTGGGATTAATTTCCTAACCACAAAGGTTTTGCAGAGGTTATGATGTTTAATGTTGCATGGGCTTGTCTTGATTTCTCATTATAGTCATTTGTTATCACACAAATACACGTAATCAGATACATACCTCATTAATTTATGTAGAATGTATTAGTGTCTGACCACAGAATCGTGTTTTTAAGGATTAGTGAAAATCCGTAGGACAAAACATATATAAAGTATTAAGAAACTAAAAAGAAAATCAAAGTACACTGAGGGGAAATTACGTTTCAAAAGTTTTCTCCAGCTTTCTGTTAGACTTACAAATACTATGCATAAATATGGGAAATCTTATAAATAGGCTATGTCCGTCTTTCTATCCACCCATCCGTATGTCTTCGACAGTAATAGATAGTGAAAATTGTTTTCCTGCGGTTGGAGTAATTCTGCGCCTCAAAAATACATTCTACCTTCACCCTTGTCTCTCTACTGAAAGTAGAAATAGTAAAAATCCATTATCATTTCCGGCTTCAATATCAATCTCCATAGAGCTAAAATGATAAGGGATAGAGAGAAGTGGCTTTTCTTTTATCCGGATTTAGTATTTCAGGAATGCGTCTTTTATATTCAAATAGGAAATGGTGAAAATTCACGATTTCTGGCTTCAAACAGTGATCGCCATAGTGAAATAACTTTAATAGATACCAAGAAACAGTTTCCTCATATGGATACGATATTTCAAGAATACGTCTAATGTCAATCTTTATAACTCTATTGAATTAGGAAGTGGTGAAAATTCATGATTTCTGTTTTCAACAGTGATTGCCATAGTAAAATAACTTTAATAGATACCGAGAAACAGTTTTGCTTTATGGATTCAGTGTTTTAAGAATATGTCTAATATTATCCATTACGCCTTTATTCAAATGGGAAGTGGTGAAAATTCACGATTTCTGGTTTCAATAGTGATTGCCATAGTGAAATAACTTTAATAGATATCGAGAAACAGTTTTTTGTCATATGGATTTAGTGTTTCAAGAATACGTCTTATGTCGATCTCTATACTTCTATTCAAATAGAAAGTGCTGAAAATTCACAACTTCTGGTTTCAATCAAAAATCACCATAGTGAAATAACTTTAATAAATATCGAGAAACAGTTTTTTGTCATATGGATTCAGTGTTTTGAAGAATACTGCTAATATCGAACTTTATACATGTATTCAAATAGAAAGTGCTGAAAATTCACGATTTCTAGTTTCAAACAGTGATTGCCATAGTGAAATAACTTTAATAGATACCGAGAAACAGTTTTGTCGTATGGATTCAGTGTTTCAAGAATATGTCTAATATTGTCCATTATGCCTTTATTCAAATGGGGAGTGGTGAAAATTCACAATTTCTGGTTTCAATTATAATTGCCACAGTAAAATAACTTTAATAGATACCGAGAAACAGTTTTTCATATGGATTCAGTATTGCAAGAATGGTTTCTACCTCCGAATTTATTTTTCTACTGCAACTGGAAGTTTCCGATAGTGCAACTGGAAGTTTCCAATACTAATATCGAACTTTATACCTCTATTCAAATAGAAAGTGCTGAAAATTCACGATTTCTAGTTTCAAACAGTGATCGCCATAGTGAAATAACTTTGATAGATATCGAGAAAAAGTTTTGTCATATGGATTCAGTGTTTCAAGAATATGTCTAATATTGTTTCTTGTTATATAACGCTTAAAAAACGTTGCTATATGTGCAGATAATACAAACTGTAACTAGTGTATATTGTACCTTATAAACACTGCGGCGCCGACGTACATTAGGATAAAGTGGTCTACTTCCACAGTTCAAACGCTAGCAAGGTCGATAGGCTTAAGATTTTGATCGGCTACGCTAGATGCATCTGGTAAGTAGTTCCTCAGAAGCGTCCACGCTACCTCCTTTAGCGTAGAAGTACAGTGCACATTTCGAGAAACTTGCGTATCTCATTCCGGATCCAATGGTATGTGCTAAGACAGCATTTGAGTTTAATGTTAGCCCCTTATCCTGGAGAGCTTTCTCGCTTCTACTGGGATCAGAAACCATTACCCAAACACCTTGGATAGGCACTTTTTCCCAGTCACCGTTCAGTTTCCCTGTGGGCAGCAAACTGACATCCCCTCCCGGTAGGACCATTCAGGCAATACGAGGCTTCCTCTAATTACGGACGAGATACACCGACATTACCAGACCCAATGGCTGATGTAGACTTCTCTCTTTAAAGAGAATGGTTATTTGAGAGCACTTGCTCCCCTGGTAGGGTTGTAGATACTGCACCCAGGAGGATAATAGAATAACCTGGGACGAAATATTAGTTCCACTACATCATTTACTCTTGAGGTACGGATGTACGTTGGGATACGAATATCCATCTCGGACCCAATAGCATGCACGGAACGCTACATAGTCCTCCCGAGAAGAGTTGGATCCGCTCACTGGGGACACCAACTACCCTTCTTTCATGCGTGTTGAGATAAATTGTAGTCTTATCTCCCAGACCCAAGGACACAATCTAGTTGGCTATTTCGGAAGGTATCCGAAGCCGTGAGCTGTGGTGGGGTCACACGTACTCTCCCGGATCCAATGACACGAATTGGTCGGCCATTTCAGAGGACAGGCGAAGCCTCACTCCCGCCGGTAGATAGTTACCCGCGTATCCCAGTTACTCATACTGAAGGGTATCGGTACGCTGTAGGCATACGAGATTGTTTCCACGCATTCCCCAAGTTCCAATCTCCCCTCCAGCTACGAGCTCCACAATGCATGCAATTCAGACCACTGCCAGAGAAAGTCCTTCCCCGTTTCTCAGCATGGGCTTTGGACCGGCCATATATCGATTACGTAGAAAATGTTCTTGCAGCCACACTACTAGTGGATCTGTGATTACACGTACGCTGCCAACATTTTCCTATTCCATTTTTTTTAACCTCATGACTCTCTTTTCCATTCCTAATTGTTTCTCTCTGTTTTTTTTAGATTTGAAGACACCCTAGTACTTAATACATAGCCCCATAGGATTCTAGACCCACCCACTGTGATGTTTATCGATGATAAGTAGCACTAACATTTATTTATTTATTTCACTCCAAGTGTTGTCGTACTTCAGGTCAAATGTGTTTACTGAAGTTTAGCTAATAGCTAAAATGTGCACTTTCAATCTGTAACACGTAATAAACGAGCTATTGATAGATAAGTCATAAATCATCATTTTCAGAGAGTGTAAACATTGCTAAGAAGAGTGAAAAGCGTGAGAAATATCTCTCCTTCCATAGCCATTTTGACGTCAGTCTCAGTTGACTAGAATCACGTCAACTCTCTTCTCAACAACCTTCTCCCAAAATCCTTTGGGAAAAACATTACAAGATCTCCAGTTAAAGCATGCTTTGTGTTCCCTCCTACTTTCTTAAACCATTAAACATAAAGAATCGGATTCAGCACGTTTGGATACAAAATAAACGGAAATACGAGCTGTACGATCTAATAGTAGTTATAGTAGTAGTAATAATAGTAATAGAAATCGAAAGATAGAGAAAGAAAGAAAAATGTTTTTATATCCCTAGGGAATATCAACCCTTGATGTGTTTGTCGAGGTGGAAATTTTTGCGAGAACTGTACGTTTAAAGCAAAAAGAATAAAAAAACTAACAAAGAAGGCCATCTAACGACTAAGCGGCTGGCGAAAGACATTACCCAGGAGTTATTACCACTTTGAAAGGCCCTGTCTGCCGTATCACGTCGTCAATGGACGTGGCGAAAGGCGATAGTGACGCGCTTTCGAAATGCGTGCGACAGGAACGAGCTTCTAACTTAAACTTCCGAACGAAACTGTGCACTCCGAAAAAAAAAACTGCTCATATAATCTACTAAATGTATTTGGTTTTTAGAACATATATATAGATGACTATTTACCATTGTTTTTTTTCTATTATCTAGCTTGTAAGTAGGGTAATTGTAATAGTTTCGAGTGATTAAAAAAAAGACACTGTTTTCTTTAATTTTCTTTCTTCTGTTCACTGTACCCAATTGTGGATGCCTTCGGTTTAAACTTAGCCCGACTTCGTCCCCAATACGGCGCATTTGTCTTTACTTGTTTTCACAATATTCAATTGTGAATTTGTTTCAATTAAGGGATATCAATCCCCGTTAACACAAAAGCCATGATTGAAGCGGTCTGTGTCAAATATAGAAGTGGGAGGGGAGAAAATAGAACAAATGTATAGTTTTCAATACCTGGGCAGTATTCTTAGTAATGACATGAAATGAGAAAGTGAAATAAAACCAAGGATAGGAGTGGCGAAAGAAGCTTTTAGGAGGAAGAAAAGTCTGTTTTGTCGGACGTTGAATAAAGAGCTGAGAAAAAGACTCATACGGAGAAATGCTTCGTGTGGAGTGTTGTACTGTATGGGCAGAAACAAACATGGACATCACGTAAAAGTGATGAAAAACGACTGGAAGCCTTCGAAATGTGGGTGTGGAGAAGAATGGAGAGAATTAGCTGAGTCGAGTAGAAAACAAATGAGAAAGGGTTAGAAATGGTGGGGAGAAAAGAATACTTTTAGATATTATTGAGAAAAGGAAGAGAAACTGGTTGGGACATTGCGTAAGAAGAAATTCTATCATGAGTTACGTGCTAGAGGGTATGGTGGCAGGAAAGAGAGGGAAAGGGCGAAGGAGGCTACAATTAATAAACTATATAAAAGCAGAAAGATCATACGTGAAGACGAAGAGGTTAGCGGAACCGGAAGCTCCATGTTTATTTGTGTTAGGAATAACGTGTGATGTGTTGTAATTCGTTACGGTATATTTTACGTTTTCTTCATTTATAAGCGTGAAAGAAAATATTGCAGCATGCGTTTCCGCGAGTACGAGAGACCATGCTGCTGACGTTTCTTTACACTTCTGACATCGCACAAAGGAATTCCGTGTTCACTGCTATCAAGGATTATAGTTTGCCTACTCTGGACTCATCATAAAGTCACAACATATCTCAAAATTCGGTTGATGGCTTGTCTGGGAATTTCACCCTGCATGGAATACTCTGTACACCGATAGAATACTAATGAAATATGCATTTTTGGAATGTGCATGAGTGACTTTCTTTACGGCGATAAAGACCGCCATCCACAGTTTCTCGAATTCGAAATAGGACCTCTTGAAATTTAGCTTTTTCGCTATTTTGGACAGCCCTAGTTCTCAAACTATGCACTTTTCACCATAGATCCATATGAACTTTTCTATCTTATTTGGATGTAAGGAATCACCTCTTACAGTTTATCGGTATAATTCATTAACATTATATATATATATATATATATATATATATATATATATATATATATATATATATATATATATATATATATATATATATATATATATATATATATATAGATAGATAGATAGATAGATAGATAGATAGATAGATAAGAGAGAGCGAGAGAGAGACAGAGAGACAGATAGTTTCAAAACAACACTTACAACATTTGGGAGGTGATTCCTGACAACAAGATAAGACGAAAAGTATAGACCAACCTGGGTACACAAATGCTTCCTTTCGGAGTTATAGGCTGCCAAAACATGAAAAAATGAACTTTAAAGGTCTATAGTTTCAATACTATGGGACCTACCGTAGTCGTGTCAAGACTTCACTTAGGAACTAGTATGTGCCCTATCTAAATAGCCATGTTTCAGAATCCTGCAGTTCTTCCGAAACAATTTTTACACAGGTATTTGGTGAGAGGTTGTCGGTGTTGTTTAGAAACACACTATATATATACTTCAGATCTGGCAATAGTGCTGTAGTCCCAACAAGTTTAATTAAATTAGACGTTATTAGATGAAGCTACAATGTCAGGAAGAGCAGAGATAGTGAGAAGTCAATCCTAAGTTTTATGAACCAGTCGAGTAAACCATCAACGCCCGAGTGTTTCTAGGGGTTGTTGGGTTTCTTTCTACACTATCTTTAACCTATAATGCATGATCACAATTTTATTTGATTTTCACTTTCAAGTCCTTTGGCATTAGCAATTAAATTGATACGTGCATTATCGTCTCTTTCTCCCAGCTATTGTGTTATCTTCATTTACGTCAGCCTAAAATGTCCATATAATAAAAATATCAAATTCGTATTACGTTTCGGCACCATATCAATGTTTCCACACGCCTATACCATTTCTGAAAAGTATCCAATGCAAAATTATACAGTTATTTTATTACTTTATTTTATTTATAATACAGGTAAGAGGTATTTAGGAGGGAGAAAAGTATATTTAGCGTCCATGAATAAACAGTTGAGAAGAAGACTTCATCTGATGCATCATCACGTAAGGGAAAGGAGTTCTAAGATTCGTGTAGAGCTCAGGCTTCACGAGACCTCGCGGTTACTATAAGAGATCGGAATAACCAGAAAAGAAGAAATCATGATCTTGCTTATAGATGTATAATATAGTGCAACATTCACTCTTCGTTCAATATATTAACTAATTATATCATTTATTATGCGTATAATATGTTATAAACAAAATTTGTCTTACCTTAATGTACAGTATTTGTCGAGATGTACTTCTCCTTACATTCTCCGATTCAGGCGTTACCTGTATAGGATTTCTGAAAAAATGGTAATAAGTAATATTATAATCATATATACAGACCAGAGGAACACACAAAGCACAATTTCATTTCTGTATTTATAAATAAGTCTAATTTTCTATACAAATGGTAAGTAGTAAATTCTACAATAGACATAAATTTCAATCCTTAATAGCATTTTAGACTTTCAATAGCATTACACTAGCCTTCAAGGATAAATCTGTAAGCTTGTCACAAGCTTACATTTACCGGCTCCAGACATAACCATTGCTATACCACTTGCTAGTTCTATAGAAAGCTTGCTTCAGACTGGACAATAATACGTAATCTAAAGCTAGCCTTGATATTCCTTTAAATTGACGTACCAGTCAAGCATGGCTTAAAATTTACACCTAGATACACACAGATTATCTCTAAAGCTAAATCTAATGCGCATGTGTTTTTGTTCAGCATTCGTTTCTTACATCTAGTCTACGCGTATACAAGTTTATATGTCAACTCTATGTGGACTCGAAGCACGACTTAAAATTAACACTTCACAAATCCACACATGTAGTAAATTCCTAAGGTTAAGTGTATCAATGAACATAAAGGCCAGACTTAAATTTACCGTAGACGTGCTTGCTTATTGGAATAATAAGTCTCATTGAGGTTGATCAAAGTAAAATGGGTGAGTGTAAATTCGCATGCGTAGTTTTCGAAAAATTTGAGAGAAACGAATTTTCGTAAACGTAAAAATTTATGCTGTACAATAATCATACCAACTTTTACAATGAAACTGATGCTAAAGTATACCCGCATAATACGTTTCATTACAACACTAGTAGAACACCAATATACTGTATAGTCAATGAAGTATAGACCAAAATCATGATTGAATCTTAAATATTAATTTTGGTTTCAATATTATATTGTGTGTTTAGTGCAATACTATTATTTGACTAACAATGGCAAACATAGTCCTAACAATAACAAACATAGTCACAACAGTGGAAAAAATAGTAATAACAAGGCAAACATAGTCATAGTAATGACAAACACAGTCCTAACAATGACAAACAGTTTTAGCAATGGCAAACATAGTCCTAACCATGGCAAATATAGTCCTAACAATGGCAAACATATTCCTAATAGTGGCAAACATAATCCTAACCATGGCAAATATAGTCCTAACAACGGCAAACAGTCTTAACAATGACTAGAATAGCCCTAACAATAGTGAACATAGTCCTAACAATAGAAAACATAGTTCTAACAATGGCAGACACAATCCTATCAATGGTAAACATATTCCTAGGATTTAGATTTCTGGGCTTTCGGCATCCAAGGCCATTTAGCCCGTCACGCTTTGAGGAATGACGTCCCTCGGCGAGCACACTATGAAAGAGAAGGAAGAAAAGTAGGGAAAGGAAGGAAGCGGCCTGGGACCTATAAGTTAGGTACCACCCCGGCATTTGTCTGGTGCGAATGAGGAAAACCCAGGAAAACCTCATTCAGGGTGGCTGGCCTGAAAAAGCGTTTTATATTTTTTGACCGAGTGCCCCCACCGGGAATCGAACCCGGGACCGCTCGCACCGAAGGCGAGAGCGTTAGCGACTACGCTACGCGGGGCCACTAAACACATTCCTAACAATGGCAAATATATTCCTAATAGTGGCAACAGTCCTCACAATGACATAGTCCTAATAATGGCAAATAGTCTTAACAATAAAAAGCTTAGTCCTAACCATGGCAAATATAGCCCTAACAATGGCAAACGTATTCCTAATAATGGCAAGCATAACCCTAACAATGGCATAGTCTTCACAATGGCAAGCATAGTCCTAACCATGGCAAATATAGTCCTAAAAATGGCAAACATATTCCTAATAGTGGCAAGCATAATCCTAACAATAGCAAACATAGTCGTAACAATGGCAAAAATAGTAACAACAAGGTAAACATAGTCCTAGCAATGACAAACATAGTCCTAACACTAGAAAACCTATCTCTAACAATGACAAAAATAGTCCTAACCAGAGGAAACATAGTCCTAACAATGGCAAACATAATCCTATCAATTTTAAACATATTCCTAACAATGGCAAACATAATCCTAACAATGGTATACATAGTCGTAACAAAGGCAAACATAGTATTAACATAGGACAAAAACAGTCTCGGATAACATCGTCTGTACTACCTCCCCCGTCGCCAAAAATAGTTCAAAACTGCGAATGTCCCGGTTTTTCTCCTAGGCATAAGTTAATATTATTCGTGCAATATTTAAAAATATACACCTGTTATTAGCAGTGATCGATACTCATAACCTATTCTCTGTCACTGACTTGTTAATTAGATCAGAGCGCAAAATTTCTGGTCGCCAGTGGCGACTAGAAATTTAGAGCTGGCGACCAGTGTCCAGTAAGAATGGTTTCTGCCTAAACTGACGGGGCTTCGCAGTTTCTGTTTCGCATGAAAATAATTGTCACTGAATGAGAGAAATGTCCAATTCAAAATATTCAAAATTGATTATCCTGAATCTAATTGTCTGGTTTTGAAATGTTATGTCCTGGTGTAATCTCTTAATTTGTCAAACCAAAGGCCGTGCGGGCGGGACCAGTCATAATTTGAACGTAAAAGACACTGGCAACCATCACTTTCGGATTGACAAGTGCATCTGACTTTGAAATTTTGTGCACTAAATTAGATAATGGTAAGTGTTGACCTATTATTTAATTAATTATGTTATTTCAAAATGGATCATGTGCTTAATTATGACTATACTGTAAATTGTCACAGAATGTCCTTGTTTTTAGTGAAAATCTTAATATTTCTTTTATAAGTCTAAAAATGTAGGAGGCCCATTCGAACAGTAACGCACTTGTTACTTGTATGAGCAATAGGTACAGTCTCAAGGCTTTTGCTTCTGTTTGTAAAAAAGGAATAATTATCAAGTTTTGTTTACTAATCACGAGTGGAAATTTCTTGGCATTTGCAGTAGATACTTCCAGAAATAAGAATATATTATGCTGATTGGATAAGTGAAATACAAAAAAATCATTGAGGATTCAAACTACATGAACTTACTCCCCAAATCGCAACCGGATTTGCCGTGCTGACAGCATGTACTTACCATATATCCACAAAGGAATTTAGTAATCAAGAACCGAAAGTAGAAGAGAAGTCGTAAGTAAAAAGTAAAAAGAGAAAGTGTTTTTTTTCCTTTCTAGTGTAAGTTCGAATATCCACAAAAGTTAATCGATTATTGGCATACTCTACATGCATTCTGCGTTATTGATCACTGACCGAATATCTTGAAAGAAAGGAACATTTTGATATCAAACACAAGCAACAAACGTGTGTGCGGATGATTTAAGCTACGGAAACCAAGTACCTTACTCAAATTTTCAACAAATTCGCTCTACATATTTAAGCACTAATGTCAATTACCCGCTTCGCTGGGTTAAAGTAAGGAAAATCAGTATATATATTCCGTTAGTCAGTCACTTTTTACAATTATTGAAGCGCTCTCTGATAGACGATGTTTTTTGTCTTGCATTCTTCAACCAAAACAAATAAATTTTCGGGATTCCCAACTCGAGACATTGCCACATAAAGCTGGCCGCGTCAGAAGCAAGAGGTTCTCTCCCCCTTCCCCAACCCCTAGTTGCGGGCTTGAATTTTCATTTAAACGCTATCGGAAGTGTCACTGTTCATCTCAGTGACTCCGAAAACTATGGATTTGACATTAATATTGGTCATTTTCTATCAATTTTATATATCTCCCTTCCCCCTCCCCTAAGTTGCACTGTCAAAGTGAAATTATGAAAACCATCCTAGGTCTGAACCTCATCTATGTTGAAAATGATCGAGATCGGTCGGGTGGTTCAAGAGTTATTAAGTCATGAACATAGTCACTTTCATTTTTGTACCTATAGATTCATCATAGTGAGATAGACAAGTTTTTCTATAACGTCAATGTACTTTGTTGCTAGAAAGTACAATATTATTTGATCTCCTTATAAATTCAAGATATTCGTAAGGATTTCAAACTGTATTTGCAAATGCAATCGCAAACTTCACTTATCATTTTATTAAAAATACAAAGCGACCAAAATGCGTGTAACAAAGTGGCAAAATGAAAAAAAGTGAAATCTTAAGATTTTAACTTTCATAGTTATATACAGGTAGTGTAAGATAAATGAGGCATACGATTAATGGAAATGAAGGGTGATAAACATGAAGTGACATGAAGAAGGTCCCTTAAGTTTTCGTTTTACCTTTTTGTATACAATACCAAGGTAATGAAAGGCATGGTTTTCTATTTAGGTGGACTCGAAACCCTGACTGTTGATTGAATCCGGTGTATTTGAGGAGCGCATAGATTCCCGTACAAGATCAATACTCAGTATTAGGGTATATTCCACACAAAGGTACCTTATTTTAAGGTAGCTGGGTTACAGGACTACGCTGTCAATGACAAAATGGGTAATCAGTCATTTGATTTAAGTTATCGTCTTTTATTAGGACAGATACTATATGATGGTCAGGATATATTGTTTAAAGGTTCACGACAAGTATCCTCAACGGAATTACCACCCAAATGGACTTATCCCATTACCCTACTTGTGACGTGAATGCTACCTACCGGCCTAAAAATGGTAAGAGGTCCCTTTGGATTTTGGTACTGAGCTTACAGTGGGTAAATTCTACCAATGAGTTCCTTCGTGTATTAATCATGTCCTGATTATCTATTGTACGAGGGTCACTACGAAAGTTTTGAGATACGCATTGTTGTGGCACAGTATTTGAATTCCAACAATTGCGTTCGGTAGTGATATCCAGAGCGAAGAAGCGAAGCAAGTTTCAACTCGCCTCGCTTATCGGCGTTACTTGTTTGTTCATGTGAGCAGTATTCGGCTGTCTAGAATCGAGCTCGAAAGGGAACATTTTCGGGCAATGATCCTTTACGATTTTAGAAGTGGTTTGAACGAGACACAAAGCCTTGACCGTTTGCAGGGGGCATTTGGGGACCTTACTCTTTCTCGTGCTACAATTTGTCGGTGGTTTGGTGAACTCAAAAGAGGCCCGACATCGCTTAAAGATGAAGAGAGAGCTGGACGTCCGGCAACAGCTGTGTTAGATGAAAACATTGCCGCTGTGGAACAAATGATTCGAGAAAATCTTCGAACAACTTTCAAGGACATTGAATCTACAGTGGACATTGGATCGCCAGCAGTAACAAAAATTCTTCATGATCATCTTCGGCTCAGGAAGGTTTCATCTCGTTGGGTGCTTCACACTTTGACTGAACAGCAGAAGCGTATGCGTGTGAAATGGTGTGAAGAAATGCTTGCAAGATTTGATGGAGGCAATTCTCGAAGCGTCTCTGACATTGTTACTGGTGATGAGACTTGGATCTATCAATTTGATCCTGAAAATGAACGGCAGTCTACAGTTCGGATCTTTCCAGACGAAAATCCACCCACGAAAGTGAAGTGACCGTGAAGTGTGGGGAAGAAGATGGTCGCAACTTTCTTCTCCAAATCTGGCCATATTGCAACTGTTCCACTTAAAGAACAAAGGACTGTTACTGCTCAGTGGTACACTACTGTTTGCCTAACAAAAGTGTTCCAGAAGCTTCGGGAACGGCGTCCAAGAATTGGATTGCGTGGGATCCTGGTTCATCATGACAACGCGTGCGCACACACGTCCAACATCACAATTCAGTTTTTAGAATCTACGGAGGTCAAACTTATGACTCATCCGCTGTATAGCCCTGATCTGGCCCCATGTGATTTTTTCTGTTCCCCAGGATCAAAGATCGCATGCGTGGGAAGAGATTTTGCAGCCCTGAAGAAGCTGTAGTGGCTTACGAGAATGAACTTTCAACACTTGAAGAACAAGACTGGCAACACTGCTTTCAAAAGTGGTTTTCGAGGATGCAAAAGTGTGTATAGTGTAATGGTGAATACTTTGAGAAAATGTAAGTGTTAAATTGATTTTAAGTATGTAAGTTATTTCACATCTCAAAACTTTCGTAGTGACCCTCGTATAAGTGGACTCTGTCAGTACATTGAGTTTCTACATGTGAAACTCAAGTAAGCATGGGTAATGGCAGTGCTCTATGATTAGTGACAGTAAAGGTAATGACAGTAAGGTAACCACCGCAATAAGGCCTGGGGTCAATCCGGGGTAGGTGCAATTACTTGCCATATTCCCAACTATTTCTATCTTAACATTTACTGGGAATCAAACCTCGACTACGAACACAGAAAAATGGCGTGATAGCCCGTTGGACACAGAAAGTCACAGAATATTGAGAGAATTCGAACAAACAATAGCGGAACTTGTAAAGAAGTGTGTTGGGAATGATGGTAGACATGTGGATGTGTTACAATAATTTGCTATCCGTCACTTTTCCGATTGCTTTTATATTTTATAGCCACCTGTACAACAAATTAGTCAGTAAAAACGAATGACACACGTATAAAATCGCCTTACCAGAAGTAAGAAAAGTAGTAATAAAGTAAAACCTACTACTCATTTCCTTACCATCTAAAATGCACACTGGATATTTTCTCTGCATTTCAAGAACTTCTAACATCCAGCTAACTCTTGGTTATAACTTCTGTGCACTTAAACATTTATAAGTGAAACGCTGTGTTAACATCATACGAACCGTGTCAAAAGAAACATCTGTTCCCGATGGGCGTCACCAGACCATGATATTTGCAGCATGAGATGACAGTTCATTCTAGCTTCCTACATTAATACAAGTAGTAAAGTTCTTTGCTTCGATTGAGACACAATTATTTATAATTTAATAATAGAACCCATAAACTTAATTAATTGATCTGGAAAAATAAGAGTTGTACTTAGGATGAATAGATGACTAAATTTGAAGCAAGAATATTGAAAGTATTATTTATGTATTAAGAAAATACAACTTACGTGAACGGAGTGTCTTATTGCCAGCGCCCTTTCATTTCACGCAAAAGATACTATGTTCAATCCAGAATATGTGAATTCCATGGGGAAGATATATCGATCTCTGAATTTATTAATTAATTCCATTTTACTATAATGCTACCAGTGGTCCCGCCAACCTTAGTCGCTAACGCTCTCTCCTTCGGTGCGAGCGGTTCTGGGTTCGCTTCCCGGTGGGGCACTCGGTCGGAAAAGTGTAAAAAAAAACTTTTTCAGGTCAGCCTTCTGAATGAGGTTTTCCTGGGTTTTCTTCATTCACACCAGGCAAATGCCGGGATGGTACCTAACTTATAGGTCCCAGGCTGCTTCCTTCCTTACCTTTCCCTGGATAGTGTGCCCTTCGAGGGACGTCATATATGACGGGCTAAATGGTTATAGATGCCGAAAGACCAGAAATCTAAATCCTATAATGTTACCATTCATTTGTCGTATTTTGCCTCTTTAACATACATTAGATAGCCAATGTACGTTGCATTTAACAGTTTCCTTCCATTTTAAAATGTTTTACGTTCTAAATCAGGGTAAATTGATACTAAATGTCAGGTACTCCTGTGACATTAGAGCTAAATTTTTCTTTTTTTTTATGCCACTGACAGCAGATTCATACTCTCCTGGACATACGATGACAACTAGGATAAAATCCCAGCAGAGTTTCGAATTTTATATTAACCAAAAAGAACAGTTACTCTTGCAGCTAAGTAATATTCAACTTAAGCCAATTCATATTAAGACTGCTTTACAGATTAAGTCAATATATTGCTTTTCAGTTTTATCACTAATAAGAAATCCAACACCGCTGGACTTTCACAATCTAATTCTCTGTAGGGGCCGTGGTGGATCAGTGGTAGAGCGTTCACCTCTGGTGCATGGGGTCCTTTGTTTGATGTCAGTTCGCGCCAAGTGAGCTTTGTGGTGGACAAACACAGTGTGTATGTGTTTTCTCCATATTCTCCCGTTTCCTCCCACTTTCTTCATTCCACCGTTTCCTTCATTTCTCATCATCACCGTCTCCTTTAGCCTAGCCGGCATAAGCGTGGGACGTAAAACTGAAAGATTTCATTTCATTTTTCTAATTCTCTATAATAGAATAAATAAGCGTACTTCAACTAGATTAGATCTCCTTTTCTATTTATTTTGCTTAATCTGATGATGCCCCAGTTGATCTTACATAACCCTCTTTCTTGTTCATAATGACAGTGATTCCGTATTATATGTAACAATAGTCAGTTTTTAATTGCAAAATAGTCTGTAACTTTAAGTATTCTTAGAACTCTCTTCCTGCATGGGAAATGAAAACCTTAGTGTCCCTGATTGATTATAGAAGTTTCTAGCTATTTGATAATATATATATATATCCGTGTTGGCCAAAGTTGTTGGTAGTGACACTTCCTGTCCGCCTTCCTATAATTAGTTAAACCTGTACGTTTCACCATGTAATTGTAAATTCCACTCTGCACAACCTGGGTAGTACCGGTACAGGTCAGATATTTGGTGCTAGATAGGCCGATTCCGCATATCCTCACCTGATTCTTAGCGTCTCCGTCTTGTCAGATATCAGATTCCCTTTGCAAGTTCTGACAACACGCCATTTTGAAGGAGAAGTGGAAGAAATTAATGACTAAAAAATTAGAGAGTTTGATAATAGAAAATAATAACGTAAATGCTATTATGGTGACTTTAACTTAAGTATAGGAAAAGAAAGAAAGACAAACGAAAAATCAAAAAGATGTTTCGTATATGGCGAACGTACAACCATCTCAGTAGAATTTACAGAAGCTGGGAAGGTTTACGTTATGAATTCCCTCTCGGAAAAGTCTTACTAACAATGGAAAATGACGATATCCTAGTCGAAGGATAAGCAAAACGGACTACATCATTGAAACAGAAGATACATGGTTGGAGATTGAAGTATTCTACCAATTCTGAAATATTCTGAAATATTGAACAGGTTGAACACAAAAAAAAAATAATAATCGAATAGTTTGATGTAAACTTTATAGCTAAGAATCAGAAAGCTTCTAGAGAAATAAGAACGTGTAGAACGGAAGATTTTGCAAGAGCAGTGTAACGGATTCCACCGGGACTGAAAAGATTTTGCCACACTCAAAAGAGAATATGAACATTTCAGAAGCTAACAATGAGGTCACAAATATTCTTACGGATACAGCTACGAAAATAAGAAGTATTACGAGAAAGAAAAGTGATAATTTCAACATCTAGTGAAGGAAAGAAGAATAATAGTGACAGTATGACATCTAAAATAGGTTATGTAGAACTTTGGAAACCAATATGAAAATGCGTTACGGAAGATACTAGAAAGTTTAACAGCTATTCGGTACAAAAATTGAATACAACATAGGTATTAAGTTCATATCTACTCAATGCATTCGCAACGTATTTCTATGGTTCATACGTATGCTTGGAATACGCTGACCATGTATTTAAATGTGAATGGCTAATCACAATGTACTGCAAACGCGAAAGAATTATAACGCACAGAATACGTCCTGTTGTTTCGGAATCAGTAAAAGATGTCTAAAGGAAGAGAAAAAAAAGGAAAGATGTGTTGCCAGGCAAGGGGATTTTAGCAAGAAACAGCTGCTTGGAAGATGCTTTGCACAGAGTATTGGAACTCCGTTATTATAAAGTATGTGCGTGTATAATTAAAAAAAAAAAAAAAAAAAAGGAAATTCCAAAAAATTAGCCGATCACAGAAAAATCTATGTAACACAATAGGTTAATTTCTCGTGATTCACATGAATGAGAATAAGGGTATTGCACTAAGGCCCGGAAACCTTGACTGGCTCACAATATGGTTTATAACTCTGGTAAAAGTAAAATTACCGAGTAGCCACCTAGGTCGCGCTCGCTGCAGGGACAAACGCATCGGAAACGCATAGGCAAAACAGATCCTAGATAATTAACTAAAGTAGATCGAAGCGCAGAAAATAGAAGATTGTACGACCACTAAAAACCAGGAAGATATAACTACTGTTGTTAACTATTCAACAATAAACGATATTAAAGGGATGATCCGGAAATGAAAGAAACCACACACACACACACACACACACAAAAAAAAATACTTTTGTGAAGCACGAGAAAATTGAATTTGACGTAAGGAATATGAAAAACGAGGAAAGGTACTAGGAGGTGAAGTTATTAGAAATAGTAAAGAGAGTAAATTAACAAAGAATCGAAAAAGAAGTGTATCAAAGCTTTATATAGGGTGTTTCAAAACAACACCGACAACGTTTGGGAGGTAATTCCTGGCACTAAGATAAGCCAAAAAGTATAAACCAACCTGCGTGCACAAATGTTTCCTTTCGGAGTTATAGGCTGCCGAAAACATGAAAAAAAATGAACTTTAAAGGTCCATAGCTCCAAAACTGTGGGACCTACCTTAGTCGGGTCAAGATTTCACATAGGAACTAGTATGTGCACTATCCAAATATCTGAGTTTCAGAATCCTGTGGTATTGCTTCAACGATTTTTATAGAGGTAGTTATTGAGTACTTCAAGCTATATGTCCGTAGCCAAACTCATTCTATAAAAAAATGTTTCATGAATACTTTAGGATTCTAAAACATGTATTTTTGGGTAGCGTACGTATTAGTTTCTAAGTGAAGTCTTGATCTGACTACGGTAGATCCCATAGTTTTGGAGCTGTGGACATTTAAAGAGCAGTTTTTCATGTTTTTGGCAGCCTCTATCTATCTATCTATCTATCTATCTATCTATCTATCTATCTATCTATATATATATATATATATATATATATATATATATATATATATATATATATCTTTTATTTCCAAGACAATCGCAAGAAACGAATTTCAATGACTTTAATGTTTGTCATCCATCACCCATCTGATACAGTTAATAGTTTTTTATTATCCTGTTGGAATACATTATGTATTTATTTATTGTATGCAGTTAATAACTTTCTATAAAGCGAATTCTCTGGATCCGCTAGTGTATCGTGTTATGAAATTCGTGATATTGTTAGTTCCGTTTGTCTCATATCTTATCTTTCTACAACTCTGAGAACACTGACATGTCTTGTCGACACATGTTTTGAAACCTTTTTACGAGTTGTAACGTCGTTAGAGTGGTTACCCTTTCCATTGTTCATATATAGCATGAAGGATGTGTGAATTAATTCTTAATCTCTCACTATTGTCCTTAACAGGGTTTATTATATAGTACCGTAATTACATAATTTCTGTGCATTAAATCTACGTGAGACTCCAGTGAAGGTTCACAATTTCCAGCTAGAAAGCATCATGCAACTATTGTGCAAAACCTAGCATGGCGTTGCATCTTATCACGAAAATGCTTACGCCAACAGACCATTGCATAATTACTCCGAATTTACTTCCCAAGTTAACTGAGAAATTGACAAAGGCGCATATCTACTTAAATTGAATCAGATTGCAGAAAAAAAAATAGTGAAATTTTCCTCATATTATTACGATCATTATTTAATTGTAAGTTTAACAAAACATGCATAATCTTAATATAAAATCTTGTTTCGCAGTAAAATAAAGAGATATGGAAGCAGTTCATGCTGTGAATTTGTTAGACACATGTTTTCTTCTCTCTCATTTACGCTCCACGTCTCACAGTTCCCTGTATTAATAAACGTTTGGAAAACAATCATAATTAAATGTTCAGTTCCGCTACAAGATTTATATATGATATCCCAATGAGAAAAATAATTAAAAGGTTCTGTGCTGGGTAAAGTACTCTAAATTGCACAAACATCAATATTGTACATAAAAACAAAAAAGGATATATTATCTTTCTTTAATTGCATCAATTCAGAAAGATCTTTCCTTTGTTTGATAAAGCGTGAGAATAAATTACAAATTTCTTCATCCAGAAAATTAGTGTTTGTAATTACAATTGAATGAAAAAATAAACTTTAAAGTATTGTAACGTTTAACGAAAAGAAAAAGTCGTACAAAAAATGAAACATACGAGGTGTGTTAAAAAGAAGTATTGAACCTTATTTTCCCTCACGTAAACCAATGAAGTGCCTCAGACTTTCTTCAGTGTAGATATAGAAGAGACACTAATGCACAGTGGTGTTTTTTCCCGCCCGTAGAAAGCGAAAATGAAAATGAAATGAAATCTTTGTTTTACGTCCCACGGTTATGCCGGTTAGGCTAAAGGAGACGGTGATGATGCGAGATGAGTGAAATGGTGGAATGAAGAAAGTGGGAGGGAAAGGGAGAACCCCGAGAAAACCCACGAGCACGGTGTTTGTTCACCTCAAAGTTCACACGGCGCGAGCTGGGATCGAACCAGGGACCCCAAGTACCGGAGGTGAACGCTCTACCACTGAACAACCGCCCCCCCCCCCGAAGAAAGCGTCAATTTCTGGCAGTAAGCCTACGAGTGAAGACGTATAATGAGTGGTCATCATATTTCAGTTTTTGTAAAATGACAGAAAAATGTGAACGGCAATATTGCGTCAAATTTTGGCAAAAGCTTGGCGATACCCAAGCGGAATTGGTACATCCAATTTTGGGCATGAGTAGTTGTTCTTTCAGAAAAAAAAATGTTCCGGAGGGGCACACTTGGTATTCTGGGGGGAGCACTGCTGGTACTATTCTATTTATTATTATATTACAGACGTATTATTTTGGTCTCCTCCGGGGGTACTCTGGGAGCTCCGCGGGGCAGTGCCCCCCAAAAATAAACATGTCTGGAAGAAACACTGGGCATGGGGAGGGAGTCTGCGAAATTTGATTCAGGCTTTCATCACCAAATACAACGTTCCTATGCGTCTTCAGGCTCCATACTCACCCAACATGACTCAATGCGACTTTTGGTTATTTCCCAATCTGAACAGACCACTAAAAGGGACTAGATTTGAGTCAAAAGAAGATATCATGCGAAATGTGACGGCACGATTGTACAACATTAAAAAAAAAATAAAAAATAAAATAAAAGATTTCCAGAAGTGTTTCTATAATGGCGTGAGCGCTAGGAGAAGTGTGTGCATTACCAAGGAGACTACTTTAAGGGGGGATTAGTGTTTCATATTTCTAAATCAATAGATGTATTTTTGCCAACCAAGGTTCAATACTTTTTGATCACACCTCGTATATACAAATCGATAACTCTCATTGAGCTAAATAAAATGTAAGGATGAATGTGTATCCACATGGATAGTTTTCGAGAAAGTGCAGGAAAACTATTTTTGAATAAACCTAAAAATAGATGCTGCATGATAAACACGTCATCTATTAAAATGAAACTTATACTGAAGGAAACACTAATCAAGGTTTTTGTTCTGACACTAGCAAGATGCAGGCGCGTCCCCAGAAAGTTTTGTTGGGAGGAGACCCAATACTAGAAGCCACAATGTCTATGTAGTACTGAACGGGTATTATTCTGCATCCAAAAAAGATGATAAGTAATTGTAAAATACTTCCACTTATATTTTCAGGAATAAAGGTAGAATTATATTGGTTTTGTATAAGGCATATCAATCAACAGATCAGGTCGGGATGAACAAAATAAAGAGCTTGGAGGAAATTCTTATGTATAGGTTTCGAGATAATCGACAGAAACGAATTTCCATGGCGCTAAAATGTATATAGTTCGTTACAAATCTGATATAGTTTATTATCCTGTTGGAATAAATTATTTATTTATTTATTGTCTGCGAGGTCGAGATGAATAATATAAAATACTTGAAAGAAATTCTCATTTTCAAGACAATCGGGAGAAAGGAATTTCAATGACGTTAAAATTTGTCATTTGATACCAATCACATGCAGTTGATAGTTTTTTCGTCATCCTGCTGGAATACATTATTTATTTATTTATGTATTTAATGCGAGAATTATAATCTACTAAGTAGTAGATTGTATCCCTTATTACTGATTTCTCCTAACAGTGACACCATAATCATAATACTTGTAATAATTGACGCAGACATATATTTTTCTACAGACAGCTTCTTTGTCTCTTTCGCTTCAGGTTACAAAAGCAACTTTGAGTGGTCTAAGTAGGTGCAACTTTCGAAAGGCTGAGATATGTATGTAAAACAAAAGTGGGCTATTTTAATATCTGCACTCACAAATTTCTCTTGGGGAGGATAAATGTATGGAATTTCTTATTTCTTTTCATATGATTTGTCTTCATGTAACTCTAGTCCAAACTTTGATTGGTCTCTTACGAACTTTAGCCTAGAGCACGTGTGTGAATGCTAATCCAATACATTGTTTGACAGTTGATGACAGGTAGGTGACATTCGTTGACAGCCAGTCAAATCATATTACGCCGTTGTCCGTTACATGGAAGGCTTCAATGTTCAGCTGCTTTGTGTTGTTCGAATTCTTTAACTCCGTTCACCGCACTCTACAGTGTGAAGTAGACAATTCTAACTTTTGTACGGAAAATAAATTAGAAATATTGAACTGTATGTTGGAGGGTTGTTACAATTTACAATGTAGACAATGTTCTCTGTACTTGGTTCAACTGGATTCGTCCGTGAGTTAAAGTGTAAATGTTTTTATAGCGGTACTGGTACCATGCCTCAAGTCAAACCTGAACCCAGCCAACTCAATACCTGTTTTGTTCATGACCGATCTACGAAATTCCTACAATTGTTAATTGTGTATATAGAAGAAACATATGTAATAACATATAGTGAAACGTTATCTTCTAAAGTTGATAATTATTGTTTAACACGTAACTTCTCTCTTCCGTAGAGCCGCAATAGCTTAGTAGTAGAGCGCTAACTTTTGACACATGGAGTTCCAGTTCGAGCCCAGTTCCTGTCAAATGAATTTTGTGGTAAAGACTCGGGTTACATTCCCAGCAGGAGCTCACGTGATTCGGATCCCACTTTAAGCTGATCGGGATGCTAAACAAAAGTCCAATCCAATTCAAAGTTTGTGGTGGGCTAGCACCATGTGCGTGGTTTCTCCCGATTTCTCCAACATTCATCATTCAACCATTGTCATTCATCTCATTAGTACGATCTTCTTTAGACTTAGTGCATAATTGTAACCAAAGATAGTTCTGTCGCTTTTCCACCCACCACCTTCGAACATCGATATGTCACCTAAGACGAACCTGGAAGATAAAAAATAATCCCCATCAGCATTGACGAGCTTCCGCCAACGTTCTTGAAGGTCATGGATTCCATCGCGGTAGAAACTGGTGGGCCGTGAAGTGAAGAAAGTATAAAGTGCATTTTGTATCTCTACTAGAGATTTGAACTGATGTCCTCTAAGTTGGCGGTTCAAGGAATAGAACAGATGATAATCTGACAGTGCAATGTCCGAGTAGTATGTAAGATGCAATAGTGTTTTCCATCCAAAGCGTAGAATGTGTCCCGGGTCATCCTAGTCACGTGGCGATTAGCGTTGTCCTGTAACGAGAAGACCTCTTTTCAGACTCCACAGAAGTGCTGGCTCCAGAGTTTTGAGTTTTTCGTCAACACGGTTCAACTGCTGACAGTACACAGTTGTATTGATGCTCTAATCAGCTGGTAGCACTTCCAGATGTATGATGCCCCGAGCAGTCCAGCAAACACTCAGAAGTACCTTCTTCTGGTGCAGTGCTGGTTTCGGCTGTTTTGGAACCGGTTCATGGGATGGTAACCAATGATGACGGCGCCATGGAGCTTCATACAGGACCCACTTCTCATCACGTGTCAACACCCTGTCCAGAAATGACTCTTTTCATACACGAGACAGCAAAGAAACACAGGTGTCTGTTCGCGTTTCCTTCTGGCCCGCAGTCAAATCATGTGGGACCCATCGACCCAACTTCTAGTGCTTCCCAAGTTCATGGAAGTGCTGCCGAATGGTTTCTCCACTCACACTGAATTATAGTCCCAGTTCCTTACATTTCTGGCCACTGTTCGTCCCAATTGCTGCCAGAAGTTCTTCATTTTGTACGTGTGTTTCGTCACCGTCCTTAAACTTGTTAAACCCCGCTACACTGTCCATGTAGTCACAATACCCTTACAAAAGACGTGGTGTATATTCTGCCAAGCTACAGCGGCGTTTAACCGCTGTTTGAACTCGTACAGCATACATACCCTTATGACGCTCTGTAGAGGTCCCATGTTCACTCTGTCCTTACGCAAATTCACGGTGTAACTGAACTGCAACAACCAGGTAGTATGTTGAATGTACCCACACCAACAACTGACCTCCGCCTTATCTCCATTTGCATTCAACTCACGGTGTGAGGGCCAATTGAACGCAGGTCTCCACAAAAGTGACAGAACTTTCTTGGTTATCTTTATAGAACGTTAAACTTAAAAAAAAAAAAAAAAAAACTCTTCAGAGTATTTTTCTATTTTTCCCTCTTCCTACTACTATTATAATGTAGTTATTTCCGTTCACATCATTTTCCGACTTTTCCTCTTCTCCATTTCTTGGACGCTTGAGCATCACGTCAAAGAACAAACAGGCTCCAAGAAGAGGAATGGCTTTCTTAAATGGGATGTCTCCCTGTCAATAGCGTTACTTGGCGTTCAAATAGCGAAGTCGTCTATGATGCACAATTCAATCTAAAATATTGATTTACACAGTATTTGCCACATTCTACCATATGATACGAATATTAGAACTTACTGGCAAGAAAAGCCGCCCAAATGCTAGAAGACATTATAAAGAAGTATTTGGCACAAAGTCCCGTAGAATTATATAAATCGTTGATAATTAAACTATTAACTGACCCATAAGCCGATGTAACATACAACCTTCGAACATCATATGAAGTAAGACATCACAATTAAAGTTCCACGAAGTTATTCGGAAACCGAAAGGTTTTCTAGAAATACCAGAAGAAATTATTGGAATATTTTGTTTTAATGCTTTCCATTTATGACCTACGAATTAAGTTTGAGCTTAACGTTCCGTTCTGCAGCGAGGCTACATGAGGACCTACAAATTAAGAACGCAGGTGATTCAGTTAATAATTTTAAACTGTTTGATGGAATGAACAGAGTGAAGGAAAATCAAAGAATATTAGGAGGAATTCAAAGTACACGATATAGAATACAACGAATTTTGCATGACCAGATTTCAAATCAGGTACCAAAGACTGGTATCAAAGATGAGCACTCTACTTTCAGAAAATGAAATGAAATGAAATCTTTGAGTTTTACGTCCAACGATTATGCCGGTTAGGCTAAAGGAGACGGTGATTATGAGAAATGAATGAAATGGTGGAATGAAGAAAATGGGAGAACCACGAGAAAACCCACGAGCACGGTATCCACCACAAAGTCCACACGGCGCGAGCTAGGATCGAACCAGGGACCCCAAGCGCCGGAGGTGAACGCTCTAGCACTGAGCCGCTGTGCCCCCTCTACTTTCAGAAAGTGTATTATACATTGGGCTATACACAAGAATAATTACTGTATCATGTAAACACTAATAAGTGTATAATTATCTAGTACTGAAGAAAGAGAATCGAAGTTTATGTTTTGTTCTTACATAACGAGTCATAACTATTCGATATTTTTGAAGACCTGTAACAAGGAAGAAATAATTGTCTAATGTGAATGTTTAATATTATAAAGAACCTCCTTAATGGAGCCTTCGCTTTCACTAGTCACTCCCCAGGTAGTATCTTTTTTTTTTTTAATCTGGAGGATGATAGAAGCAGGCCCATATCCAGGGGGTCTAGGGAGCCGGGCCCCCCTAAAATTTTCAAGGTAGGCTTGCAAATGAACTATAACATGGTGATGAACTATAATATGGCTGGATCGGCCCCCCCTACATTTTTGGGGTGACTACCGACCTGGATAGAAGTATTCTAAACATGCATCCAAAAGATTGGATCTCTATATGCACTCTTCAAGGACAGAGAAATCTTTTCATTAAGTTTGTCTGTAGACGCTCTCTCAGATTGTATGTCGTTTTCGAAGCGCGTCTAAAGACAAAATTTAACATGGATTATAAAGCACATACTTAAAAAAAAAGAAAAAGAAAAAAAGAAAGAAAGAAAGAAAGGAAGGAAGAAAAAAGTGAGAATACAAGTCCCCGGTACATCAATTATTTATTGATTTTGGAAAGGCGTACGACTCGCTTAGGAGAGAAACATTATACAACGTTCTTACAGAGCTTGGAATACCGAGCTAATTAGATTAATTAATATATGTTTAAATGAATCCCAAAATAAATTGGAAAATTTTTGTCCATGAGCTTTCACGTCGAAAATTTCCTGAAACAAGGAGATGCGTTGTCGCCATTATTATTTAACTTTGTGCTAGAGTACGCCATAAGGAAAATCAAAGATAGCAACCAGGGCCTAGAGTTGAACGGTATTCACCAGGTTATGGCTAATGCTGATGATGTAAATTTAATAGGGGATGATAGGAGAACAGTAGAAAGAAATGCAGAGATCTTATTAAACGCTTGCAGGGACATGGGTTTAGAAGTAAATGCACAGATAACTAAACACATGGAAGTGCGTTGGGACCGTAATACGGCAAATTGTGGATGCGTTAAAATATTAAATAATACTTTTGATAAAGTGGATAGTTTCAAATATTTAAAATCAATACTAACAGACGAAAATCATATTCACGAAGAAATTAAATGTCGATTAAAAGCAGGGAATTCGTGTTACTATTCGGTTGAAAATCTCTTGTCGTTGCGAATTCTGTCGAGGAATTTGAAGCTTAAAATATGTAAAACGATAATCATGCCTGTTGTTCTATATGGTTGCGAAACATAGTCGCTTAGTCTGAGGGAAGAACATCAACTGAAAGTATTTGAGAACAAGATCCTGAGACAAATATTCGGACGCAAGAGGAACGGGAATGGGGAATGGTGGAAACTTCATATCGAAGAACTACATAATTTATACCGTTTACTCAACATTGTTAGGGTCGTCAAGTCTAGGAGGCTTAGGTGGACAGGTCATGTAGCTAGAATGGAAGAAAGTAGGAACGCTTTCAAAGTCTTGACTGGAAGACCAATCGGAAAACGACCATTAGGAAAACCTAGAACAATATTAAGATGAATCTCGCAGAGATAGGAATACAAAATAGAAACTGGATTCAGTTGGCTAAGGATAGAAATCAATGGAGAGCTTTCGTGAACGCGGCATTGAACCTCCGGGTTCCGTAGGCCATAGAGTTAGCTAGTTAGTTAGTTATGAAGCACCTAACGTAGCAGTACGGACAATACATAGTTTTGAATTTCAGATCGTCTTACTTCCTTGAATTGAGCATTCACTACGAAAAGTAAATTTGGCCCGCTCAGTGCACAAGGGAATCAAATCCACCTTTTTGTCATTTTGAACATACTTCATCTTTTTTTGGTAATAGGGCTTGATTCCGTTGTGCTCTGAACACCCCATTTATTAATAGATAAAGACATTGATCTATAAATGCTTACCTTAGTCTGCAGCAGGAAGTCTTCTTATAATTTGAAGCTACGAAACTTCAGATACTCGAACGAACTATATTAGTATCTATGAGAGTGTCAGGCTAAATACTATCTCTCCCGCTTTGCGCATCACCGGAGCAAAACAACGAATGTAGAAGATTTCGCCAGAAGGTTTCTTTAGGGTTTTACTTTACCATAGGACATTTCAGGTATTAACGAATAACTCATGAAAATATTTTTGGTCATTTATGAACATGTTTATTGGAATTCGAAATAAAATCCTTCAATTTAACGTTGCACGATTATTCCCTTTAGGCTAAGGGAGATTAAGGCGAGTGAACAATAACGGAAGAATTAGTGGAATGAGAATGTAAGAGGAAACAAGAGTACACAACAAAACCTATGAACACAATGTTGTCCACCAAAAATTTACTAGGTTGGGGATCGAACTAGGGACTCGATGCACCAGAACGCTCAACTGCTGAGCCACCGACACTGATAAAAAGAGTCCAAGCTTGGATATCTCATGAGATAGAGAAAAATGGAATAAGAAAGTTTTGGCAGTGTGCGCGTAGTCATAAATTCAACAGCAGTATGCGTGAAACATAATCGACTATGCTATTGACATTCTTATTTGTAGATTACCTGCAGCTCCTTCCGTCTTACCGAGAAGATGAGCAGCAAACTGTCACGTCATAGATGATTAAGTTTAGAAATGTCTACTTTAAATCTATAAACCAATCAATGGACGATATTTAAAAAAAAAAAATAACACATCGTACACTAAAACGAAGAAATTTTAGCACATAAATTTCCTATATGAGATCTACCCGTAATGGAATTATATTTATGATTAATGAAAATTTTCCCCATAAATACTATTAGTTTCACTTTAGTTTGCGTTAACATGTTGACCGCTCTGCTTTACGTTCATGTACGTTATTACTGAAAACTTTTAACAACGATCAATGGAAGTTACAAAGTCATTGATTTTTTTTTCTTTTTCTAAACAACCCGTTCATGGCAATTATTTCATGTCCGTGTCACCATCACCATAGACTCATACATTATTTAATACGACAGTTCTATATTTTTGGGGTAGAGTGAGAGAGAACATTTTCCCGCACCCTCATCTCGTTTAGCTGTGTCGGCTGGGCGTCGCTTGGAAACATATTTTCAATTTCCATACTAGGCAGGAAACTTGTTTGAAGTGAAGTACCCTACTCGCGTTGCCTGTCGTGTGCAAACATCTATACACTCAGCGTGAGACCCAACAAATGAGTGTTATTTGCATTGACAGTTTTCTAGGCGATTTGCAATTTTTTTCGTCCTCTCTTCGAATATTGGAAACGGATTACTATTTTTTTCAACACGACTCTTGAAAAATAGGGAAATGTTTGATATTATGTAATGCTACACTGTTAACAAAACAAACAAACAAATATATAAACAAAAAAATCAAATTACCACGAATTATTGGCAAAATATGCTCCTATTATATTGTTATTAAAGTTCAAGCAAGTTGGTATCAAAATAAGAATGATTGATATTAACAAACACTATTAACCCCTTTCTGCATGATTTTTTTTCTTTTAGCGAAAAAAAAAATCAGTATTGGAAATACTCATACGGGAAGTTGAATAATGAATTAAAACTTGAATTTTAGACTTTTCACTTAATTCCGACGAGAAATAAGTAAGTGCCATATATGACACACTTACAACTCACAAAGAACATGCCAGCTGACACCAACATCTATTATTCATACCCGTCAATATCTCACACAGCACACAAAACAGTCATTTGATCCCTTTGATAAATCACAAAAAAAAAGCTAAAGTGAAAAAAGGGTATGTGCCATATATGGCACGGCATGCGGTAATGGGTTAATAATAATAATCAGTGGCGGACCTAGAAGGTAAAACCTGTGGGGGCCCAAAAAAATTATAATTTTAAATTCGTTTGCGCACTTTGGAAATAGAAACGACGAATAAAAAAAATTAGTCATTCCTTTCAGCAGTTACAGTTACACATGAAGTACGAATTAGCAATTAATAAGTTCTAGTCATATACACGCATGGTCGCTAAACGGCTTAGTCACAAACCACTACGCTTTATATGGCAGAACTTTTACTTTCCGTGTAAAATAACAGAAAGGACTCGTCTGTATTGCTTTCTGTCTTCATTTTTTTTTAATATTTAACTACCAGCACACAGTAACTCAGTACATAAGACGTTTAAAGATGTCCTGCAGAAGTTTAAACCTTAACTCTCTCCCTATGGATATTATAGATAGGTCGAACTTAATATTGTGGACCTCAAGTATTGTTTTAGACATTGCATAACAGAAAACTGCAACGATAACTATATCTAATGTTTCAAAAATTTTCCAATAAAGAATAAAAGGATACGTTTGCTATAAATTTTCAAAAATAGAAGCTTTAATTATTTTAGTCACTCAAAAAGCTGCGAGGCCTAGTCGCCTGGCTCCGAGCTTGATCCGCCATTGATAGTAATATTGATCAATTATTGTTTAATTTTATATCATTAACTTTTTCATGCTAACCCTGGCGTATGATTTAACATCAATGTAATCATGCCGGGTGTTTTGTATGGTTGCGAAACATGGTCGCTTACTCTGAGGGAAGAACATAGACTGAAAGTATTTGAGAACAAAATCCTAAGACGAATATTCGGACCCAAGAGGAACGAAAATGGGGAATGGCGGAAACTTCATAACGAGGAACTACATAATTTATACGGTTTACCCAACATTGTTAGGGTCGTCAAGTCTAGGAGGCTTAGGTGGGCGGGTCATGTAGCTAGAATGGAAGAAAGTAGAAACGCTTTCAAAGTCTTGACTGGAAGACCAATCGGAAAACGACCATTAGGAAGATCTAGGCGCAGATGGGAGGACAATATTAAGATGGATCTCGCAGAGATTGGAATACAAAGTAGAAACTGGATGCAGTTAGCTAAGGATAGAAGTCAGTGGAGAGCTTTTGTGAACGCGGCATTGAACCTTCGGGTTCCATAGTACATAGAGTTAGTTAGTTAGTAATGACAACTTATTTGCCAATCACTTCTTATAATTAGGCTAAAATTTTTACAGTGTAGGTTTTTAATATTATTGAATGTTTATTAATTGATGGACACTTGTTATGAATTTTCCCCGATTCAAGTAGGTTTTCTCCTTATTACCGGGTTGTTCAATAAGCTTTGTAGTGCGATACGAGTAGGTTCGTTATTGTATGTTCCTACAGATGGCACGACTTTTTGATGAACACGAATGAAGTTTCATGTGGATCCGTTAACTCATTCGTATCGTTACAGCTGGTCAAAGTGAACATGTAACTATTTATTTTTTTTTTACAATGGACAAAATTGAATATCGTGCAGTGATAAAATTCCTAAGTTTGGAAGGTGTAGCTCCAAAACAAATCCATGAACGATAAGAACTATTTACCGTCATCGAGAACAGTAGGAAGATGGATTGCTGAGTTTAAACGTGGTCGGACAAGTCTTGAAGGCGTTCCATTTGAAGGACGTCCAAAAAGTGCATCAACAAAAATCGTAGCAAAAATACAGGATATGATTTTGGAAGATCATCAAGTCACTGAGAGAGATTTAGTAGAAGCTCTAGACATCTCATTAGACAGTGTGAGTCATATTTTGGCTGACGTTTTGGGTTTCATAAACTGTATGACAAATGGGTTCCGCATTCGCTAACAATGGATCAAAAACACATATGAATGCGCCTTTCGCAGCAACATTTGGAGTGTTTTCGGAAAGATAAAAAGGATTTTGTACGTCGTATCATCACAATGGATGAGATGTGGCTCTATCACCATGATCTTGAAAAAATAAGAGGCTACGGAGCGGTGCGAACCTAGTACTTTGGCTCCGAAGCGAGTGAGGTCCAGAAATCGTCGAAAAAGATGTTAGCATCGATGTTTTGTGATACAGAAGGGATTTTGTTCTTGAATTATCTGAAAACAGGTAAAACAATTAATGTAGATTATTATTGTAATCTTTTAGACCGCTGAATGTTAAACGTCATGAGGAAAAACTTGTTTACAAATGAAAAAAATCATTTACCATCACGAGAACGCACCCTTTTACACAGCTCAAAAAACCATCGACAAAATCAGTTAATTAAAATGCGAATTGGTGCAACATCTACCTTATTCATCGGATTTAATTCCCCCCAGACTTCTGGCTGTTCTCACATCTCAAATCTTCCTGCATGGGAAACGATTTACATCGAATGCTGAGGTCATAGCAGCCGAGTACGCGTATTTCGACTGTCTTCCGGAGTCTTACTCCAAGCATGGCATCCATAAATTGGAAGAACAGTGGAACAAGTGTATTGTAGTTCAGGGAGAATTCATTGACTAATCATAGGTATGCCACCCCATACACTACTGTTTCGTATCGAACGACAAAACTTATTGAAAACCTTGTATCTCACACCAGCAAAGCAAAATAAACGGTTATCTTTCACGCGCAGAAAATAAGTAAGTTTGTGTGTTCATGTCCATGTAGAACATAAAGAAAATATGTAAATTAGTGTATTTGTCTAGACGTACCAGTTTACCCAGAATAGTCCTAGAATTACATCGTCAATCCCTCTGTTTCAAAAATACTTTTCGGGACGCCAAAATGTCTGTTTCCCTCGAAACATAAACTAATATAATATTAAACGAAAATCATCGATACTAACTAATAGAAATAATCTACACTCTTTGTAGCATTACAGAAGTACATAGTTTGCCCAAAGTACGCGAATAACAACTGTCAGTTACAGTTAAATGTTGGATTTGTGACTTGTGTAATCGTACTTAAAAAACCGTATGTAGTTGTGAAGAGAACTTTAAAGTGTAGAGAGTATACTTGTGTATTCATTCCCAGTTTGTTACTGAGATGCCGAAGAGTAACTGCAAGTTTTCAGACAACTTTTCAGACACAATATCCGTATATATGAAATAGCACACAGTATCCATATATGAAAGAGTACGATCAAATTAAATGAGTGAAGTGTACCATATGGACTGCTTGGATTGCAAGTGATATTAATCCAACGTGGAAACTTTTCAGGATAGAACTTTGAAGTTCAACTCTCATGAAGAAGTCTCATTTACTTTATGGCTGAAAAAAAATTAATGTATACAACTTATTTTGTAATTCTGATAGTGAATAATATTTTCTTCATGTGATTACATGAAAGTTTGATTTTTAAGGTTCTCTTCTAGGAATTTTCAATTTTAGAGTCACATCATTGGCATCCATATGCAAATTAATATTTAGCATCCGCCACTGTAGTAAGTCAGATATTGTGAACCACATCAAAAGTATCGTGACGGGGACATATAGTATTGATGCTGACATTCCTCTTCAATCAATCACATCAAAAGTAAAAAGCACAAACTTGCTAAATCGGCGAAATGCTCAAATTAAATATCATCTACGTTATTTTAATACAAAGGTATAATTAATAAAGAAAGATACATATGACTATACAGTAAATTTTCATATAGTGTTTCATTTTCTTAGTTCAAATTTTCATAAGCCGTCCCGCCTTTTTAGTTTAAAAATCTGGAAATTCTAGCCATAAGGCGTCTGTACAAAGTTTGGCATTGTAACTTTCTTGTTTCTTGGTAATTCAATTTTAATGGCCACCTTAAATGTGCTTGAAGAATCATCACAAATCTTATTTAGAGACTTCACTTCCATTAGAACAAGAATTAAAATGTTACAAAAAATAAACGTAGCAATAAGAGATTATTTTCTAGTAACTTTCTCCATTAAAACAGGTAAAAGCAGCTGCAATTGGGTGTGGTGCTTTAAACACTAGAATATAACTTGCCTCTTATCAGTTCACGACTACCGACGTTATCTAACATTATTACTTCGTACTAAGATAATAGGTTGTAATTTGTAAGAAAAAAATGACTGCGTTAAAGCGACTAGATAAGATTATATTCTAGTACTTATAGCGCCATTTTAGTTCTTCCTTGATGGGAACGTTATGGACAAACAATTAAAAAAAATAACGTAATATGTTCTAATTACACCTGCTTTTACCTGTTTTAGTGAAGAAAGTTATTAGAAAATAATCTCTTGTTGTTACGTTTATTTTTGTAACGTTTTAATTGTTGTTCTAACGGAAATGAAATCTCTAAATAAGATTAATAACGGTTGTAGTGGTAGCAACATTTTCTTGACATTTTCCTGCTGTGGATAGAATTATGAGGGAAAGAAGTAGAGATGCGAAAAGAAATAAAACAATACACACACTCTCTATTTGTTGTCGTTTCTTTACCATCAGTTGGGCAATTCCGGACGCCATTATATTTGAACCTTTATATTTCATTCTTTAATTGGTTTTATTTTTCTGTGTCGGTGGGGAAAGAAATCTAAAATGATGATAAAAATGAGAGAGAGAGAGAAAGATCATAGAACAAGAAATCAAGCGAAGAAAGAGATTATGAAGTTGAACGGGAAAAAAAAATATGTTTTGATGATTCGGAAAGGAGGGAGGAGCCAAGGAGTGAGCATTCGACCAAAGAAGGAGAACTCTGTGAACGTTAATAATTCACCATTCGTTTTCCAGTGACTAAGCCTCAGGAAATGGAGCTTGGGAATGAGTTTCCATAGAGAGAGAAAGAGAGAGGAAGATGGAAAAACTTCGTGATAAAGCACACCTGTTGCTGGAAAGTACAGAGGCTAAGGAGAATTCCGTAGAGTGTAGTAGTGAATATACAGTGTTGCCAATTCGGAAATTTTGTAGCTAAATCTAACCACTTTCATGTGTTGATTTAGCTTAAAAATAAAAAAAAAAAAAAAAAAACATGGTTTAGATACTAGCAGGGGCGCCGATTCTGGGGACCCGGAGGCACGGGCCACCTCAACGTTCATGTGGGCTCCCCGCATTGTATTTATGAATGTTCAATATTCTGCATAATTTGAATTCAATTTGTCTTCAAATTCTCATATATGCCTTCTGCAACAAACACACATCTGAATAAGAATCCCCAAAGTTACAGAGAAATCGGTGCCCTTTAGTAGCCCCACTAGCTTTAATATTCTTCAATTCTAGTTCCATAATTCCTAGTTTTTAGCTATTTGTTATCAGCAGTAACTGAATCTCTTTTCCAATTAAAATTTCTACTAGAAAACTACGAATTGAAACTATTTCCTGTAATGCTATGTTTCTAATCCTCCTTGCAGCAGCACTTAGTATGTTGCTACATCATCATTCTCAACTCTGTGTGACGGTTTCCTTCTGCTTACAGCAGCACTTATGTTGCTATATCATCATTCTCATTATTATCATCATGATACGTTACTTGTTTTGTTCTCACCTACGTGTCGTTGTTTCCCTCTGCTTGCAGCAGCACTTACGTTGCTACATCATCATTGTCACCTATGTGTTACAGGTTCCTTCTGCTTGCAGCAGCACTTCTGTTGCTACATCATTATTCTCACCATCATTATCATGATACGTTAATTGTATCGTTCTTACCTAGTGCCACATTTTTCTTTTGCTTGCAGCAGCATTTATGTTACTACATCATCATTTTCATCATCATCGTCATGATACGTTACTTGTGTCATTCTTACCAATGTGTCACAGTCTCACAGGAAATCAAGACTCTGAGAATTGTTTTCTCATATTTATTTGTATATGATTTATTCTGACTTTTTCTAAAACTTGGGCTATGTAGTCCTAGATCTCAACGCTAGTGCTTAGTTTTAATATGCGAGGTTAATTCAGAAAGTAATGCCTCCAAGGTGATATCTTTATTTATGTCTGACAGTTAGCACCGATACAGGGATCAGTGGAAATCTTGCAATGCATGTCAGCTACAAATGGTGGTATCATTTTTCAACATAGTCCCCATTACAGGCAATACACTTGCGCCAACGCGAAACGATTTTTCATGCCGTCGGAGAAGAATGGTGGTAGCTGCTGGCGACATTATTGTCGAACTGCTACTTCCCAGGGACGTCATTTAGGAGGGGGCAGGGAGGGGCAATTGCCCCCCGAGTTTGAGATTTATATAGATTTTATCAATAGAGTAGTAGTAAATGAGTGAAAAACGCGAAATTTTACTTATATCAAGGGGTTTTGCCCCCCCAAGCAAAATCTGAAATGACGCTCCTGCTACTTCCATCTCCGCGTCACAGCTGTAACTTAAGGTGATCCTTAAGTTTAGGGAAGAGCTAAAAGTCGCAGGGCTCAAGATACAGACTATAGGCAGGATGAGGCAGAATGTCAACAACACTTTGCTAGAAGATGGAACAACTTCGATTTTTTTGGCGGAGGAAAGGACATGTGGCGGTACTGCATCGACTGGCACTTCGTTTCCGGATTGCAATGGTATATCCACAACTCGTCGCCGGCGATGAATGTTCCTGGCCGCACAACCTTCCACAGTCGATGACAGTCCACTGTTTCAACCGGACATCACCACTGGATGCCATGCCATGGATGCTCCATTACTCTGGAACGAGAAAAGAAGGTGAAACAAATGTCATTCTATAGCTTAAACATAAGCGCATTAATGATAAACAATTCAGAATGTTTGCTGTACCATTGGCCAAGTAGTGGGCTTGGAGGCATTACTTTCTGAATCACCCTCAGAGGTCAGTAATGCCACCAACATATGTATTGCCATCATTACCGCAAGAATTCGAAAAGAAGAAAAGAACTTAAGTTATTTTAGTACTTGTAGTCAAAGAGGGTATAAAAACGTTCTATTAATATTTCTAGTGTGACGGTGAAACTATTTGATTTAAGAACATCAAAAAGAATATTATACAGCATGTTTTAAAATAATACACTAAAATTAAGCAATGTGTTGCTTGCTGTATTATTACTTTATTAGCTGTAAGTATAGCTATAATTTTAAGTTAGTTTAGCGTCTTTAGCTGAGCTTCATTTAGCTACTTTATGAATGCACCTGTTGGCAACACTATGAGTAAGGACGGCTGGAGAATTCTTGAAGTGGGGTTGGAAAAGGAAGGAATAGCAGCCAAATCAACACAAAAGAAGAAGAAGAAGGAACGGAAAACTTTAATGTTAAAACAAAAAAAAAAAAAAAAAAAGAAAGCTTTCACAATCGTAATAAAAATCTATTGTTGTAGTACCACTTCTACGCTAATACTGGCTTACATTGTAAGGAAACGAACATTAGAAACAAAAGAAAGACAAGCTAAGTTTCAACAAAGGAACTCATTACTCAACTTCTCTATCTTAATTATTGCAAAGTTTTTCAATAATGTACGCTTCACAATAGAACCGTTGTAATTTGCCATATCATTCAAATACGGACGTAGTCTTGCATGTTGTTTTATGTATATTTAAGAGCGCCCTACGTTTCAAGGAAAACCTCCTCAGAAGGATGAAAAAAACGTATTTTTATTTCCTAAAATGTATCCATACTGACTGCAGGTTTCGTACGAGAAAGATTTCTTAAGAATGAAAACGTGTAGTATTGTTTGGTTCTGTATTTATATTCAAAGTGCTAATTCAAAACATAAGTGTTTTACCTGTTGGATTTTGCAAAGTAATTGTGCTGTGTCCTGAAACCACTTGTTGTCATTCATACTTATAAACGTGAATGGCTTCCAACAATTGTACCGGGTAGAAGACAAGCGTATAGTACTTAAGGATCGATGTTGATTACGTATATTAATCTACCAAGGATAGGAAAGCAATGTTATCTCCAATATTAGAAGTCAAGATTCCAAATAGAATATCTTGTATGTCCCTTATAAATAAGATTAGTAAGCATAGACAATCCCAAACCTTGTGGGATTCCTTGAAATTGAAATATTAGTAAGAATTTGCTGTCAAAAATGAGAGTCTAGTGGGTATGTAAGCTATTCTATTGCGAGATAACTTTTATGTGAAATAACCACAGGCAGATGATAATTAAGTAATACATATAGAGTTTATATATTAACTTACTATGTCATACATTGTCGAATGCTTTCTTCAGATCGAATAACAGAAAATACAAAGTTTTGCATGATTACTAAGATGCGCAACAGTATTAAATTACCTAGGAGAAATAATGAGTATATAATTTTGATACAGTGGTAGAAGGTTGAACGTTGAAAGTATACAAAAATGAACTATAATTCGCACAAAGATTTTTACTATATGTATGTTAGCTAAATGGGGCGACTGTGGCTATGTCCTGTCTCTATTATGGTGATCGCAAGAAGTCGTGAAGTTTGACCTAGATCTACCGATTTCACCATTCAATAGAACGCAAGGTTGTGTTTCGATCATCAATTCGCTATTTATGAAATTTTAACAGTGTTACCTTTCCTTTTATATGGAGAACACCTCCTAAAGCTAGAATGTTGTCGGGTTGCAGCTAAGCTTCATTTTTCTTAATTTATGTTTATATTTTCATTCTTATTATTGTTACCCCTTAATTCAAATAAGTGTTTACAATGGTGTTATTGTCATGTAGCGATTACTTTTTTTCACTCAGTCATTATGTCACCAAAGTTTGGTTACATTGTCCTTGAAGTTCTGTTGTTTGACGTTTTCTCAAGTGCGCGTTCGGAAAGCAGCTCGCCGAATCGTATCGAAATCTTCCGATGTATCAGAGGCGAAGCAAAATATTTCTATAATTGATGTAGAGGCCAAGCTTCACAAGTCCTTACGACCAATAGGTTATATTCAGACTTCTCTGGATATGTGACACTGACGAGTTCGAAAGACGAATTTGTGCAGCTGATACATGATGAGAGGTGCTTCTTTGAGATGCAGATACGTTTTGAGAATGCACAGCAGTGCTCTTTTGACTTCGAATAACTGTTAATTTATTAGGTGTTATAGAAGTTTTCAAGGGTGTCATTTGGGGGATGGGGCATGAGAAGAAATAGCTTTTTCTGAGTTTGAGGAACATGTGCTTTTTAATAAATCGTGTACCGATACCTTTAGAAAACGGGAAACTGTTACGTTGGTGGACAGTTTTGTCCCTTTCTCCTATATGGTAAAACCTGAAGTTAACATGGATTATGGGCATAGTTATACATACTATACTATTCTTAGTGTAGGAAACTCACGTCTTCGTAATTAACTCAGTAGTGGTATCTTTTGCAAAGCATTACCAAAAGTAGTAACATTTTGTGTTGTTGAGGTACAGCTTAGTGTTACGATCTATGATGGACAGTAAAGTGGACTGTGTTAGATATAGTACGTCGATTACAGTTCTTCACAATATTCTTTGGACTCTCCTTCTTGTAGGTTGTTTACAGAAATAGTGTACTCAGAATTCCACGAAAGAAGGGAGTTCAGGCTCCCAGGTTCATGTCATCTCAATAAGGTAAATGCTACTTTTAAAAATAAACAGTATCTTAATGAAGGGGAAGTAAAAACTTAGAAATCTATTGTGGCTCCGTATAGCGTAATCGTTAGCGCTCTCACCTTTGGTACGAGCGGTCCCAGGTTTGATTCTCGGCTGGGATACTCGGTCAAAAAGTTGTAGCAGCTTTTTGAGGCTAGCCATCTTGAGTGAGAAGTTTTCTTGGATTTTCCTTATTATCACCAGGCAAATACCAGGATGGTACCTAACAGAATGGTCCGTTTTCGATTGCTTTCTTCCTCCCCAATTACCCAAGCAATGTGATCGGTGAGGGACGTCATTCCTCAAATGTGATGGGCTAACCATAGATACTATAGATGGCCATAGATACCAAAAGTCTAGAAATCTAATTCCTAATTCTAAAACTTAGACTCCACTAAGCGTAGCCTCTGGTTCACAGTACTGATTCAAGAGCACTTTTAATAAGCCTGTGTATAATTTTGTACAATTCGAAGAAATCTCCGATGTAAAATGCTGGTAAATTAATAGGAGATTGAAGTCAGCGGTGCCCTTTTAGCCAGTGATGCCAGTTGAAGGGAAATTTCCCTTGGCGCAGGGAAATTTTGAGTAAATTTTGGAAAAAAAGATAGAAGGGAAATTGCTTGTAATCTCTCAATATTGCAGGAAAATTTGACCTCTCTTCAATCATTTATAGATTGAATGTATTTACGTATCTGATTAATCTCATTAAAATGCAGTATAAATTCAACACCCTATTTGTTCCAAACATAATCCGTTGCACATATTTCACATAAATTCTCACAAGTTATTTTGCTTTGCATTCGTTAATATTTATCAACATTACACATCGATCAACATATTCAGTTAAATTCGAAATATTACAACAATGCTTACTTAAAATCTTTTATCAAAATTAGTCTTTCCATTGTTGAATTAAATGCAATGCAATAAGATGAAATATTTCTCAATTAAATTATCACTCCAAGTATTATAACAGTTTGGTTTTCCCAATCAGATGTTTTCCCAACCAGAAAATTGATTGCGAAAAGGATTAATCGATGTAAGAGAAGAAAATCTGCGTGTCGTGAATATAAATATGTATATATGGGCGAATACTGGGTCATTAGTGTATGTGTGTTTGTGTAAGTTTACACATTTTCTGGTAACTCAGCGCACAGAATTATAAATTCTTAAGAAGTCCGCATCTGTAAATTTTGATTTAGTTTGTATTGGGCTTACGAACATTCCTCGTGTACAGCCAAAGACAGTAGCAGCTAAAGTTTTCTTTGCAACTGTTCGTATTCGTTTCAGTAAATATGGAAGTACTGTTCTTAAGTAAGTACATATCAAATATATACTTAATATTTTCTTTGTACCTTAGGTTACATTAATATTAAAATTACCATGATATCTAGGATAAAAATTAAATTTACATAATATTTATTTTATATTTTTTATGATTTATTTAGGTTGTTGTCTTGACCGAGGTAGTCATAGGGTTTTTCCTCAGTCACACCAGGCAAATGCAGATATTGCACCTTTAACATAGGTCCTTGCCTACACCTTTCCATATCCTTTCCCCTCCTCTATCGCGACGCCTTAGATACCTAAACAACAAATCAAGTTCAAATTCTGCGTAAGCTAAAAGGAAGGCTGTCAGGTATCTGCTTGTATGTGGTTATAAGATTGGGTGAGGGGGTGGAAGCGAAAACGATTAAAATACGTTTATTAAATACAGTACTTGAACGGTTTGGATGAAGGGAAATTTTGTCCGGAAAAGGGAAATTCTGAAGCTTGTGAAGGGAAAACGGCTCTGAAGGAATTGGCATCACTGCTTTTAGCACCAAAGGCTATGGGAGGTAAAAAATAAATAAATAAATAAATAAATAAATAATATATTTAAGTTTTACATCCCACAGGTATGCCGGTTAAGCTAAAAGAGACGGTGATGATCAGAAATAAATGAAGTGGTGGAAAGAAGAAAGGGAGAGGAAACGAAAGAACCCTGAGAAAACCTACGCACACGGTATTTGTCCACCACAAATCTTCCTTGGCGCGAGCTGGGATTGAACCAAGGACCTTATGCACCAGAGGCGAACTCTCTATCACTGAGCCGACGCATGTGAGATAAGATATACTGAGTACCATAAAATTGAATCCGAACATCCTCAAGTTTGTATTCGAGTTTAAGTTCCCCAACTGGTTATATGAAACAATGAATTATACACACAGAAAACAAGCCCGTTAATCACTTGGCCAAGAAGGACCCTATTTAAAAGAAATCCACCACTGTTTATTGTAAAGTTTGTGGATATATGTCGGTCGTTAATGCTTTAAATGGCTTCTGTAATAAAAGTTAGTCCTTGTTCAGTAAGACTATCGTTGATTTTAATATTTCACACTGTTTGATTTTGTAGATGGTGCAATGTGCTCTCTCATATTTAAGAACTTTACGGGGATTAGGACTTAAAAAGAGTTACTTTTTAGGTGTAAACGGGAACAATATATCTACTTTGACTTAGTCACGGTCGCTTTTAATAGAATCTAATGCACTGGACTTACAGGTTACGAAACTAATCCGTTCCATAACGCTGTTAATGAACCGGTTTTTTTTTTCCTATTGAAATTAATGTAAGCATAATTAATCCGTTCCAAGCACAGAAACATGATACTGTATGCTTTTTTTTCATTTTTAACTGTTTTTTTATGATGAAGCATATAGAGTGAAAACAGCATTTTCTTTTTCAGAGACAAATAAGTAACTACAAATAAAACAAAACAGTATGAGTGCTAAAGAAGAAGTGGAAAAACGAATAAAAAGTAGTTTCTGCAAACAGCAATTTCTGCAACAGATAATGTTTACGGCAAATGCGCAAAAATACTACTGGACATCGTTTTTAGGTTTCCTTAAGAAAATTTTCCTCATTTGACTCAAAATTTTCCCTAGTTTGTTGAGTGTCCAACTTCTATGACAAAAAGTTATGTGCTAAGGTTAACTATATTCAAGAAAGTGCCAGCCACATTTGTTTTATTCATTTGCTTTATGTTTCTATTTTTTTTTTACATTTTCTTTCACTTTTTTCTTACAAAAAATACATTTAGTCAACAATGAGTGCAAATTATGCTACTTTGAACACACACATACACAAACTGTTGCTATCCTATTGGTTCATTTCTGAAGCACAAAAAAGAAAAAAAAAGCATTTATATTGGTCAATCCAAAGCGAGAATTTCCCTGGATTTTCCCGTTATATCGAAAAATTCCCTTTTCGTCGTTTTGTAAATTTACCTACGAAATTTCCCTAGATTCCCTAGGAATTCTCCAAAATTCCCCCTCGAACTACGAACACCGCTACTGAACGGTTGGAATTATCAGTACAGAAGTATGAATACCTTTGCAATCGGAGGAGAAAAATTGTTCACAAAAGTTGTTGGAAAACCCAATTTGTTCGTAAATAAGAATCCGTCCTCCTTTATTTTCGGGAAAACTACATGGCATAAGTTGGTCAAATTTTGCGTCATGGAAGAGGGTCGATAATATTTTTAGCCTGCAGATGGCGTTACTCTATGTTGAGTGCTCTTTTATGGTCTTGGCGCGGCTAAAATGATAAAGACATGGGTGTACGGATATTATGCAAGAACGAAGTCACAATCGACTCCGGGGATACATTCGACCTCGCCAAGGCCTGATAAAGTTCGCGAAGACCCAGAGAAGATCACTAGGTGCATAAAAAAATCAAAACAATGTTGATTGTGTTCTCCGATTGCCGAGGCAATGTGCACGCACAGGAAAGACTTACAGATACAAAGAACTTTTCTTTAGATATTTCTAGTCTTCTACGTGACGCTGTTTGTCCGAAATGACCAGATCTGTGAACTTCAAACTCCCGAAAACTGCATCAAGATAATGATTCCATTCATGCAACACACATGGTTGTCCTTTTCACCATAGGACAAGATTTCATTGTTTCGTCAATTCCCTACACCCCAGGTAGAGCCTTGTAAGACTTTTGCCTTTTCTCAAAAATTAAAAGGTACCAGAAAAAAAAAAAACTCGCTTTCGTACCGAAGAGAAGATGTAGTACAACGTAACGACTACTCTCGTTACACTTTCTAATGAAGGTTTCCAGGCCTGTTTACAGTAGTAGAAAAGCTATCGAACTCTGTGTGTATAAGCAGGAGAATACTAGTTTAAAGGGGATTAGGACGGAGAAAAAGCGTCAGGTGAGTATATTGGTTTTCCAATACCATGGTCGAATACCTTTCCGACAGTTTTCGTAGGTCATTCGTTCCAAAAATAATAGTTGGTAGTGTTATACGTATTCTGCTGGGAATGGATTGTTTGTTTCTTAGGATCACGCAAGTGGGCCTTATGAGATTGTCATGTTAGTATGTACGTTACTCTAGACGATAATTGTTAGATAAAAGTAAATTTTCGAATTCTTTTTTGTAATAGATAGTAAGCAGAGTTCGTTAATAAAGTCAATCCGTTAGCATCTTAATGAGTAACGGTGACTTACGTCCGTCTGTTACTGCACACAATAACTGTTGAACAAAAGTAAATTTTTGAATTCTTTTTTAAAATACATACTAAGCCAAGTTCGCTAATAACGTCAGCTCGTTAACATCCTAACGGTAAAGGTGGTATACGTCCGTCTGCAACTCCGCACGATAATTCTTGAACAAACACGAACTTTTGAATTCTTTTATATAAAATAGACAGCAAGCCAAGTTCACTAATAAAGTCAAACCGTTAGCATCGCAACGGGTAACGATGACTTACGTCCGTTTGTTACTTTACACGATAACTCTTGAACAAACATGACTTTTTGATTTCTTTTTTGCAATAGATAGCGAGCTGAGTTCGCTAATAAAATCAATCCGTTAACATCTTGAGAGGTAACGGTGGGTAACTGCACGATAGCTGTTGTACAAAAGTAAAATTTTGAATTCTTAGCATCTTCACGGGTAACATTAACAGTGCCTATGCATATCACATTTTGTACCATTGAAACTCAGATGTAGCGATTTTGAATTGATAAGTAAAGGTGTATAACTGTAGAATGCTTTAAGTTAATACCACACCGTTAGATGCAGTGAACATCCTCCGGTGTTGACATCTACCGGACAAAATTGAACGTTCGCGTGATCCTCTCTACTGCATTTAGCAGAATTTATTTATGTGAAAAAAACCAGTGATGGATCTAGAAGGTATATACTAGGAGGGAGAAGCCAGAACCCAGACTATATTAGGTATGTTGCGAGTTTATTAAACTTTCAAAAATATATAAATAATAGCATAAATTATTTTTGTCACTCAAAAAAACTGGAGGGCCTAGATCTCCCGGCCCAGAGCCGGGAAGAGGGAAGAGGGAGAAATCAATGGCGGATCTAGGCCAGGGCCGGGGGTCTAAGTCCCCCAGTTTTTTTGAATGACAAAGATAATTTAAGCTAAAATGATAGGCATATATAAATTTTCAAAAATATATATGCTTGATCCCCCTCCCAAGTTTTTACTTTCTAGATCCGCCACTGGGAGAAACACAGAATTAAGTAACAGATTGTACCAATTTGTTGTTTCATTCTCATAGAAGTAACATGTGTAGCCTACTCCTAACAGTGACACACATTTTTATTTTGATACGTGTGTTCGAATGAGATTTTGGTTGTGGTTATTCGTCATTAGCACGTCCAGCATGAGACCTATGAATTCCTGCAGCAGACTTAAAATAAACCCCCGTGTATGCATATGTTTATTTATGAGAACTCGTATGCAGATTTCCACAACAATTAATCCTCACGACGTGATATTAATGGAAATTCATTAGATGACTTGTGTGTTTTGGTTTGTTTTACAACAAAACATTGATTGAAATAATCTCCCCTTTTTTTACCTTTAGCTTTGAAAAACCGCTTGTCTCGCAATCTCTCTATCAAAAGAAAAAAAGACCACTCTCAACAAAATCAAATTATTCCCATTTCATGTAATTGGAAAGGGAACACTCCTATAGAGACGCTTGGGTAAAACTTGGTTTGTTTGGCTTATATATGCATTTGACATATTCATTAAAGTAATTTCTTGACGTGGTTGAGTTTTTGTGTGTACATATAAATGTTGTTCGGTAGGTTGAATTCTGTTGGCAGACTTTGTAATTTGACGACTCTGCTGGTCATATTCATCATACCTATATGCCAACTTCATTAAATTATGTAAACAGATTTGCTAAATATGGTTAAGAGTCTGTGGACAGGAGCAAAAGTCTATTGTAGCTAAAAAGAGAAAGAAAAAAGTGCACCCACGTTCAAGATTAATCATGAATATATGTAGAAATACGTGTACACACAATGCTCAGATTCTATTTTTGATATTAATTAAGACATACATATACATATATATGGATATGGAAATGAGTTTGTTTGCTCAGTGTCACAGTAAATAACAGTTCATTATTTCCATGCTGTCAAGAGAATATTAAATAATAAGTCTTCATTTAAAATTGAATAGCTCTTATAGTTTGTTTCAAAACTTTAGGAAATGTAAACCATTTATAACTCAGTCTGATTATTTGTACTAAGATTCGTTCTTTGGGTGAAGTTGTGAATTTTAACTACACATAATTAGTAAAGTTACAACACCAACATTTAAGCTTTAACAAATCTGTGCAATCTATCTATGTATAGAATGCGAAAGGAAAGAATAGTGTAGAGAGGGGAAGAGACGAATAGTATAGAGAGGGGAAGGAAGGAATAGTATAGAGAGGGGAAGAGATGAATAGTATAGAGAATAGTATAGAAAGGGAAAGGGAAGAATAATATAGAATGCGAAAGGAAAGAATATAGTATAAAGACAAAAAGGGAAGAATAATGTAGAGAGGGGAAGAGAGGAATAGTATAGAGACGGGAAGGAAAGAATAATATAGAGACGGAAAGGGAAGAATAGTGTAGAGAGGGGAAATAGTATAGAGAGGGAAAGGGAAAAGTAGTGTAAAGAGGAGAAGAGAAGCATATTATAGAGAGGGGAAGAGAGGAATAATATAGAAAGAGGAAGAGAAGGATAGTGTAGAGAGGAGAAGAGAAGAATAGTATAGTGAGGGCAAGAGAGGAATAGTAAGAGGGGGAAGGGAAGAACAGTATAGAGACGGAAATATAAGAATAGTGAAGAGAGGGGAAGGAAAGAATAGTGTAGAGAGGGAAAGGAAAAAATAGTGTAGAGACGGAAAGGGAAGAATAGTGTAGAGAAGGTAAGGGAAGAATAGAATAGAGAGGGGAAAAGAGAAACAGTATACAGAGAAGAGAGGAATAGTATAAAGAGAGGTAGGGAAGAATAGTGTAGAGAGGAGAAGGGAAGAATAATAGAGAGGGGATGAGAGGAATAGTATAGGGAGAAGAAGAAAGGAATATTATAGAGAGGGGAAGAGAAAAATAGTGTAGATAGAGAAAGGGAAGAATTGTGTAGAGAGGAGAATGAATAATAGTATAGAGATCGGAAGGGAAGAATAGTGTAGAGAGAGAGAAAGGAAGAATAGTGTAGATAGGGGAAGGGAATAATAATTTAGAGAGGGGAAGGGAAGAATAGCGTATATAGGGGAAGGGAAGAATAATGTACAGAGGGGAATAATAGTATAGAGAGAAAGAGAGGGGAAAAGAGGAAAATGTATATTGTAATTTCAAGTTTAGTATTTACATTACCAACTTTGCCAAACGAGCTCCATTAATAACGAACAAAAGAGTTACTATATAACTATTATATTTTGAATGAAAAGTAAAATAGATGTATTACTGTTTGTTGTGTGATGTATGATGCTTCTATTTTTTCACTAGATATACAATACCTCATTCAATATTTGAAACATTTATCTGTAAACTTGATTTCACATTCTTTACATCTGCACATTTTGATTTTTACGTATGCAACATGAGAGAAAAATGTTTTCACAGAACACGTATGTGGTGCTAAGGGATAGAAATTCTTTGATAAGCTTTTAGCTGTCAATTTTGTTTATGCATTCGCCACGCACAGCCTCAAAAAATCAGGACGGTTTCTGTTAGAAAGCAATTTTCATGGGACATTCCATGACAGTTTCAGAAGCTGATCCTGTTCCGAAAAAGCCAAGGTTTTAATTTTTAAATTTCTTTTACAATAAAATGAATTCCTTGTCCACTCATTTCTTTACCTGTGAAAAATGTGAGAAAGAGAAATAAATACAACTGCAAGTTTCAGGCGTACAACTGCAAGTTATCAATAATGTTAAAGGGTTATTATATCCTCAGAGGTTATGAGAATTCGAAAAGTGTCGAGAATAAGTCATAAACGTTGTTTGCTCCTCGATTTGCTCACAATAGTTTTTATTTTTTTAAATCATCAGTGCTTCTACTTTGTTCTGGACTTTAAATATGTTCTGGACTGATGTTGCTTGTAATATTAAATTCAGTTCATTCAAGGAAGCAAAAATGTATGTTAAATACAGCACCTGTAGAATCTTAAATTCGAACGAAAATTCTGTGAAATACCTTTAAAAAATCGGACAACACTGTCAAAATGATTTTCTCGTCAATTTCTCTAATACTCATTTTGCTTAACACTTTATCAACTGTTATTCGCAGACAGAAGTCATATCCACCACTATAGGTGAAACGTGAATGTTGTAGGTGCTTATTATATCTTAACAGCATAAATGTATATACAAGTAGCATAAATGTGTAGATCTGTCCACCAAAAAATGGTATCTTACGTACCGAACCATTGCCCCTAACAACATATACATATTATCGTTGCATTAAATGTTTCCCGAACTACTGAGAGTTGTTAATTTATTAGTTCTGTATAAATTAACAAAGAACTTCTGGACCGTAATGTTACCATGTTGTTTTACGTTAAGTCCACTTACTTATTGAATGGTCCTCCTTTTTTCTCATCTTTTTCTCAAAAGGAATTTACAATAAAATTATATTCCTTTTTTCTCATATATATAGGCTAATGCAGGGTGTTCATTCATTATGCAGCCAAAATTCACTGGCGAAATCCTCACACCTAAACAATAATAATAAAAAAAAGTCCATATGAACATAAGACGAAAAATGCATTGTTTCAAACTTTCGAGATGCCAAAATCTAGAAAATTGTAACTCTGAGGCTGCCTTTGAATACTATGAGAGATACCAAAGGTTTTAAAAAAATATTAGAGGAATTACTACACTGTCTATCTAAATAACAATGCTTAAGAGCTGGGACATATCAGTGCAACGGATTTTATAGAGAGAGCTACGGTATAGGTTCCACTCTAAAATCAAGTACGCCGTTACAACCCAACTCTGAAACATGGTTGTTTACATAAACAGTGTAGCAGGCCCTCTAATATTTCTTTAACCGCCTTTGAAATCTCTCATAGTTTTCGAGCTAGGCACAGGCCGGTAACCAGCCCAAAAATGTGGGGGACCCGGCTGAAGTTAGGGGGGGGCCCGATCCAAATATTATAGTTTACCACCATATTATAGTTAATTTGCAAGCCTACCGTGAAAATTTTAGGGGGCCGGCCCCTATAGACCCCCTGGATACGGGCCTGGCTAGGCAGCCTCAAAGTTACAATTTTCTTGATTTCGGCATCTCGTTACTTTGGAACAACGCGTTTTTCGACTTATGTTCATATGGATTTATTTTATTGTTTATGTGCGAGGATTTTAACAGTGGATTTTGGCTACATAATAAATGAACACAATATATATATGTGTTATTGATGTGTTTCATTTGTCAGAAAGCCCTTCACTATGTATTGCACTTTTTACGTATAAGTATAAAAAGTACAATACATAGTGATAGGCTTTCTGACTTAAATGAAACACATCAATTGCAAAGATTAACTATTTCATACGTACACATTGCTTTTAAGTAACTATAATAAAAAAATTCAAATTTACAAGAAACAGCACACACTAGCGTCAATTACTCGCTTTGCTGGATTGAAATAAGAAAAATCATAATATGTCCTGTCAGTCAGTCACATTTTACTTTCATTTTCGATTATTTTTATACATCTCTCCACTCGCCAATCCCCAAGTTGCGGGGTTGGGATTTAAACGGTATTGGAAGTGTCATTGTTCATCTCAGTGACCCCGAAAACTATGGATTTCAATACTAATATTGGTCATTTTCCATCATACATATATATGTCCCCCCTCCCTTAAATTGCACCGTCAAAGTGAAATGATAAAAGCCACCCTAGACTAGAAATTCATCCATCTTGAAAATTTGATCAAGTTCGGTCGTGTAGTTCAAGGGTTAAGTCAGAAAAATAGTCAATTTCATTTTCCATCATTTTAAAATATCTCTCCCCTTCCCTCCTCGAAGTTGCACCATCAAAACGAGGTAATGAAAAAGAACATTCCAGAACCCGAACCTCATCTATGTTAAAAATTTTATCGATATCGCTTAGATAGTTCAAACGGCAAAGTCACATACATAGTGACTTTCATTTTTATATTAGAGAAATGACTATAAAAATGGTAATTAGTTGCAAGAAAGAACAACTAAGTCGTGCAAAATAAATAAAGTCCTAAGAATGCTTAAGTTAACAACGTGAGTTTCTGTAATATGCACCCAATCCTTTTGTAACAGACATATCCTTAATCACACTTTGTCAAGGACATATTGTGCCATCACAAACTTTTGAAAGAGGAAAGGTATTTGTTTCTCATATTTAAAAATATCAATTCCGGCTTAAAGCACTGTCAGATTTTCTTTATAGAGGGTATATTCTCCTTGAAAAGATCGTTAGGTAAAATGAGAATTAAATCAAATGCGAATTTATATTTTCCCTAAACTGTCGGATGTGATTTTTATCTGTGATAGTTGATACAATTTTAAGCAAATGAGAATAAGGCAAAGTAGGAAGATACTGTCCGAATAGCCTTTATGGTGTACTCGGACTGTCTTCTTTCGTGATGATAACTTCAAAGTTATGTTACGTCAGCATGATGATCATCTGACCTTTTAACATTCAACGGGAGGAGTGCATTTGGATGTTGTTAGAATGCAAGTCCATACGACGCTTAAAAAACAAAAAAAAAAAAAAAAAAAAAAAAAAAGTGAAAAATGGACAGAGAAAAATGTAGGCTTGATGTGGTAGTCTGTGTTCACAAGGAAGAGTGCGAATATCCAGGATCATAAACAACAATATAAAACATTACATCACCATTTATCTTGTGAAAAGGAACTGACAGAAACATAGACAAAAGCGTGTACATAGGACAAAAGAACACAGAAAAAGTAGATATTTTTAGACAAAAAGATAGAACAAAAAACTTCATTGCTCTTACAGGCAAGAAGTTTACCTCTAACAGTTTATCCCATAATGATTTTCCGATATTTTCAATATGTTTGATTCTTTACAATAGAGGAATTGACATTTATTATTTTTTCAAGTGCATGAAAGCTTCGAACAGTTACTTATATATGCATAAAAGAAAGATGTGACATTAGACCAGCAGTTTCCAACCCTTTCCTTATAGTGAACCCTATTAGTATGAAAGACATCCATTCACTGATAGTAATTACTAGCTGTTTGTACTTGTCGTTGAAGAAACTATTGTAATTCAGAATCTGAATAAAAAGAATATGCAGCCGTTGCTCCCGATCTTATATTCAGAACCAGGGTTCAAGAATCTCTCCACAACAATTTCAATGCCTGGGTAAATTATTCTGTGCTGTTATGCAACCCTCAAGACAAAGAAGTATTGCTGGTAGCATAAAGACAAGCTTTATTAGAAACCGCGAGGAATGTGGACACACTTTCGAATTCATTCCATCGATCTTGCATCGTTTGGCCTAATCCTTGTTTTGCCTAACCAATTATCTCACACTTTTATGACAGATAAAAGATAAGCTTTATGTCCGCCATTTTAGGCGAAATAAGGATACTCGTTTGGCCTAATCCTCGTTTTGCCTAAAATGGTGGACTACAAAAAAATCGCGGATATAAAACTGGAGGGAAATTTTTCGAAAAAAAAAAAATATTCCCTACTATGTGAAGAACTGAGAAATACAAATTAGTTTTCCCATAACTAATTTGTAATAGGACTATTTGCTTTCGGAAAAGTGTTTCGACAATTGTACAGTTACTTTTCCGTTCAATTTTGAGAATATTAATGCCCCCACAGGGTGTATAGTAACTATATTTAAGATGAGAGAAACACAAAAAGTTACACCTGTTATTAATTTTGTTTAAAGGTGAGTGCTATTCAAAAGTAACTTTTAGTTTGCAGTTTGTTTCCAAATATCTGATATTGTCAAATGGTACTGCTAATCGGTACGTTAAAGGAAATATAGTTTATGTGTTTCTTCTTATGTAGGTGCAAAAACTATTTTACTGTAGGTTTTGCTGATCTTTTAGACGATTTCATTCCAGTTTCAACGCTTTTTTGAAACTGTTAATGCATTATAAGAGATCCGATTGTGATTCTATTGTAATTACAATTCGTATGAAATTTGTAACTATTTCGAGCTAGATCTGACAAAAGATCCCGAAATTTGCTCATAACTTAGCAATGGATAATTGTGATCGCAATGAGTGATTTGTGACAAATCGCTCCGCTGACAAATTGCTCTTTGGATAATTCCACAATTCAAACATCTCAATGTGTTACTGACAAAGAAAGAAGAAAAATATATTTCATTTCTTATTATTACTTTTGAAATTACAACTTTTGAGTTGAATTTCCACTCGTTTCACATACTACCGGCAATGTCCATAGCATAAGTCTCTGAGATGCACAATGAGATTGAAATCCGGGCTTCTCGGTGTTTTTTTCAGCAGGAAGAAGTTGAATGCTCCTCCAAATAGATGGTGGCCAACCGGGATCTGTTACGAGGGTGGTTGTCCTGCTGGTACACTCCATTTCCACTCGTATGACAGAAATAAAGATATAGTTAACTCTGGTGATCTTCGTACTTCGATACAATACGGGTGAATAGTAGGTACCAAAGGTCCAAAACATTGCTTACAGAAAAACACTATAAATCAACATGGTCTCCGTTATCTTGTACAATTCCAACCTGACATGATTTCGTTGGGCTGGCACCAATTTATAGATCACTATCGGCGTGATGAGGTTGCAATCGAGACTCATCGCACCAGGGTTTGCTGGTTTAAACAGATGTTAAAAAAAAAAAAAGAAAAGAAAAATGTTCGTAAAAGTGTAAGTGTTCGTAAAATCTTGATGGACACACATTTATGGATTATCACGTTTCACTCCCGCATATTATTCATATTATATTCAGACCTAAATTCCCCATTCATTACTCAAAAATATTATACTACAGGAGCAACTTTTGTATTTTTTATAAGTTTATGAATGCTTCTTCTGTGATTTTTTAAAATAGTTTGTTATTATTGTTATGCAATTTCATTCAAAGAAAAATTCTAAATATTGTTTCGTTTTAATAATGTTTACTCTTGATAAAATACATCGAAATGCTGTAGTTTTTTGGGGGAGAGGAGGGTTCATACAAATCCCACGAGAGGCATTTATTGAAATCAGAAGTATCTTTGGTATTTATTTATGTATAAATCGGTCAGAGCCAAAGTGGACTCAAATAATTCTTATCTTTATTCACTTTTCTTATAGATATGCAAATTAAGTCTATTTCTTCTTCTTCTCGTTGTATTTCTCTATCTTGGACTAATAAAAGTCGTAATGAACTAACTTGGACTAAATCAGGTCTTCTGTACTCTGCAGCATTTTGAAATTGTCCATACATGTAATCCTGTATAATGGTTTCACTTGTGCAACTGGTTATCTTTTTGTCCTTCTGAAATGACTCTTGACAGTTACATTAACAAGTACCTAAAGATCAGCACAACGTATTTTTACCAGGAGTCCTTCATGGCAGACATATGGTCAATTAGTCCCGGTTTGGAGTTCAAATGGAGGACAATTTCTCTCGGATGTAAGCCGAGAAGCGGTTTGATTCCGCTTTAAGCTTATGTGACCCGGTTGTTGCATAATAACACCAAGATGAAACAAACTTATTTCTCTCCATATGTGATATAAATACATACAGCAAATTATTTAACCCCTTTTATCCCCGTGATGCCATATGGCAACGGAAAACAACCTTCAGAAAGCCAACAGATATATTTCTATCTACTCATTTTCCTTGTTCATTTACTAGTAAAATCTAATTCCTTAACTAGTAAATGAAGAAGGTAACAAACGAAAAACATTATTTGTTATGTTTTATGTTGTTAGGAAAGTACGTAAAACAATACACACAAAAAAAATTAAAAAATAATTCGGGATAATAAGGGTTAAACAAAAAAACCTGGTTTAAACTCAAAAAATACCGGGTTTAAACAACAACAAAAAATGGTTTATTGTTTTTTTTAAACGGTTTTTGCCAACCCTGCATCGCACCATGCTACTCGTTTTTATGGTCCAGTCACGGCACTCTTTTCCAGTGTAAAACATTAACCGTAGTGACATATAATGACAAGTAGTAACCTCGTGGGTTATCGGCTTCTGAAGTCCATACGATGAAGCGAACGTTGTCTACGAACTATCCGGCTGAACCCCTTATTCAGTTGGGTGTACGTCTTGGCTGAGTTTTACTGGTGTTCGGTGCAGTGAGCAAAGTTATGAAAACATTTATACCTTGTTCTCGTACATGTGAGTTTCTTTTTACATTGTTAAATTACTGTAGATTTCCAAATTATGCAGATTCAATATTGAAACCGGAAATATATCTATAACTTACGGCAGGAATAGAGTGATAATGTGAGACATGCAACCTGTTTATCGGAAACTGAATTCTCATCGAAAACGATTTCTCATTATCTCTTACGAGTTTTAATATTTAGGAATCAATATTGAAACCGAAAGTTGTACTAGTTCTTACTTTAATAGAAGACTCAAGCTGAGATGAAATCTATTTTTAAGATTTGGAATCTATACCATAAATCGTTTGGATCGTTAGAGAACGTGTCGATATATATACGACATATGGGTAGGCCAATGACAAAACCCGTTAAATTCACTTAAAAAAATGAGATAGTGGTTGCTCTGGAAACCTTAGATGGAAAGCTATTATTTCCAAATAGTATTCAGTAGAAAAAGCCATTTTAACTAGTTGAAAATTGAGATTGAAATATGTGCCAATTACCAAAATTTGTTAAATCCATCATGACAACAGATGCAAAACCAGTTAAATCCCTCTTCCATATTCAGTTTCATAAACTGTTAAATCCCAAACCTGCAAATAACCTAATGAGAAAAGCAGAATAAAACCCGGTTGATTCCATATTTCAAACAATTTAAAGTTTCGTACTGTATAGGATTAGTTTAGTAATCTGAATATTTATTGCAACTCTTCGTAAATCATTCGAAATTTTATTTGGCAGAATTTGAAGTGTGTGCTTTCATTATTTTTTTATCTTTGGACTGAAAATTGAAAAAAAGAAAATGAAATCTTTAGTTTTACGTCCCACGATTATGCAGGTTAGGCTAAAGGAGACGGTGATGATGAGAAATGAATGAAATGGTGGAATGAAGAAAGTGGGAGGAAACGGGAGAACCCCGAGAAAACCCACGAGCACGGTGTTTGTCCACCACAAAGTCCACATGGCGCGAGCTGGGATCGAACCAGGGACCCCAAGCACCGGAGGTGAACGCTCTACTACTTTTTTTTTAAAGATAATTTATTGTAACTCAAGAATCAATTACATTGAAGTGGTTATGCTTTTGTAACAAAAAAAAGGAAGTTACGAGAACAATGAGTTGGCTATAAAATTTGCAAATAGTTTATTACGTACATCCTTTGCTAATTTGGAGTATTCTTTTTGTAAATACTGTACATAGAAGGCTCCCCCTGCTTCTAAGTTGGAATTAAAAATATATTTGACGGTCGTTCCTATATACCAATTGACACTATGTTGTTTACTAACGGGATAAAAACGATAATCAGGTCTTAAAACTATGCTAATATTTATATTGCGTTCCGAACTACGAGTAAGAATGACTAAAAAGTGACGTAACTGAGACCAGATTTTTGTGGATTCCAGACATGTCGTGATTCTATGAATCAACGTATCTATATTGTTACATCCATTGCAAAGAGCATCAGGACTAAAACCATATTTGTTTCTCTTTTCTTTAGTATCAATAACATTATGAACAATCATAAACCAGATAGATTTGCTGGCAACACTCAAGGTCGAGTCATTAATATTGGTCCAAATATTGGACCAATTACACAAGCACTCATCTAACACAATTTTAGGTGGGACATATAATCTAGTCATTTTAAAAACATACAGCTTTTTACTACTTAAAGTTTTAAAATCAAAAAGCTGAGACAGATATATATAATCACACAAAACAGTTTCCAAGTACTTACAGCTTTGAGAGAGGTCAGCCATATACAGGGGTAGACTCCTGTCTGTTCGTTCTAATACGTAAGTGAGCAGTTGTTGTGTTACACTATTAGCTTCGTCTGTGTACAAGGTCATTGAGCGAGTAACATACAAACTTGCAGCTTTTTCTTGCACATTGACCAGACGATGCCACCTTGTGAATGTAAACAACACATTACATCATATTTAACACGGAAGACCTGATGTTTCCATAGAAACCAACCACATAAACTTTGAATTTGTTTTCCTATAAGTTGAGGCATAGGTAATACATTTGCCAAATACCAGATTTTGCTTAAGAGATAAACATTTATAAATTTAGCTCTGGAATATAAACATAGATTTCTGGATTGATTTACATAACCTGAATGACGCAGTGTGTTTACAATATTCGTATAGTTATGATCAATAGTGTGCATTATGTTTGAATAAAAGGTAATTCCTAAAATTTTGATACTGTCGGCCTGAGGGACGGTATCTATATCATTAAAATCAATACTATTGTTTATGTTTAACATATGTGATTTACAAACATTTAATCTAGCCCCAGATGCTACCTCATATTCACGAACACATTCCATCATGAGAGAATAATCTAGTTTAGAAGAGACAAAAACTGTTACATCATCTGCATAACTAGCCACCTTTATAGCAGGGGTAATAATATTTAGACCAGTTAGGTGGTCATTCATAGCATATAACAGGGGAGCAAGGCTAATAGCAAAACTCAACATTGAAAGGGGATCACCTTGTCTTATTGAACGTTTGATGGGAATGTTGTTGGATAGGTGACTGTTAACATTTAACTTCGTATGAGCGTCTTTATAAAAATATTTCATCCATGTAACAAATTGTTCATTAAAACCGAATTTTCTGAAAACAGACCATAAGTACGAGTGTTCAATATTATCAAAGGCATTTTTAAAGTCTAAATTTATCAGAGCCGCTTTAAGAGCGCAATCATTACAAATAGTAATACTATCTCGAATAGTTAATAAAAGGTGATAGATGGTTTTCTGTTTAACAGCCACATATTGCAAATTTTGTAATAACTTATCCATGTATTCCAGGAGTCTGTTTTTAATACATCTACTAAAAATTTTGATATCTGTATTAAGAAGGGATATAGGTCTATAATGGCTAACATTAGATGGTTGAACAGTTTTAGGGATAAAGACCGTGACGGCTGTATTAGGGCGCTTGATAGTCTCTGAGGCAAAGAACCATTCATTTACAATCAATGTTAGTGTATCGCCCATTATATCCCAAAATTTAACATATAAACGGCCAGAGATAGAGTCGAGGCCAGGAGATTTTCCTTTTTTTGCAGCATTTACAGCTCTTTGTACTTCATTTTTAGTAAACGGAGCACATAAAATTTGATTGTCTTCATCATTTAGTACTGCAGGCACACTGTCAAGTAATTTATTTTCGCAGCCGGTAGCAGCAGCGACCCCAAATAACTGGTAGTAATAATCATACAGGGTGTTACGAATATTGTCCTGAGTAGTTTGAATAGCGCCTTGAGCATCTGTGAGTGACGTGATAAGTTTCCTCCGTCCACGTTTGGCTTCTGTTAACACATGTGTAAGAGAGCATTGTTCTTCTTCCGGAAACCCTGGAACTTTACTACGTAACCTAATCCCTTCCATTTTCTGTTTATGGAATTGTAATAATTTGGCTTTGTATTTACGGACAGAGATAAGGGCCGAGCGATTTGTCATCGCTTCAGTTTGTGCCTCTAATAGACATCTATAATAGAAATTATAAAGTTTTCGCTTATCAGCATAAATTTCAGAGGAATACCACCTACAAAAGCTTCGGATTTTGTCCTTACAGTATTGATTCCACCACTCAATATATGTTTTAAACCACTTCTTTTGTTTAAGCCAATAAGCCCACTTTTTAGAAAAGAGCTGACAAAATGACTCATCATTGAGCAGACTTTCATTCATGTGATAATATCCCCGTCCCCGAGCAATCTTCTGGTCATTAATTTTAATTTCCATTATTAAACAGAGATGATCAGTGAAACACGTGGGATATCGGTATACAGAAACAACCTGTGATTTGAAGTTATCATTTACATAAATCCTGTCTATCCTTGAGCTCGAAGTTTTTGTAATAAATGTGTCCCCCCTTAAATCTGGGTGTTTGAAGTCCCACACATCTACCAAAGACAAATTCTTTACCAATTCATTTAAGGTAGGGCAATAATGGTAAGTTGGTTCTGTTGTGTGAGTTATACTTGAATTATGATCTCCGCCAAAGATAACATGATTTGGGCCACTAAAAAACGGCGCTACCTCATTTGCATAAAAATTATTCCGTTCTTTTCTATTATGGCTTCCACTGGGCGCATAAACATTGATTAGAGTTATATCATTAACCTGACCTTTGATAATTCGACCATTAGGATGTAATTCTACATTTGTAAGCGGGATGCCTTCTTTAACCAAAATTGCAGTACCAAGGCTATTATATGTACAATTATTATATACATTATATGCTGGATGTACGTTTACAATCTTTGGACCAACTTCTTGGAGAAAAGCTACATCTATTTCAGATTTAAGTAGAAAGTCATTGAGAGCTTCAAGTTTGACTGGCGATTGTATTTCGTTGATATTTATAGTTGCTAGTTTTAAGATAGTACACATAAATATTGTTATAGGAAGTTGTCTAATGTTAGCAACACACTTCATAATCCCACACCACTATTTGGCTGCAAGCACTGTGTTTCTGAATGTTTAGGTAGGAGTAGAAACTGTTTGTGACTCACCTGAAGAAGGAACTGCGGTATCAGGTAGATATTCCGTACTCACTAATTTAGCTACAGACGACCTGGTGATCCTAGGTGATACTTCTAAGGGTCCCTGATCCGTCTTCTTAGGTTGCTTTACTTGAGCTATAGCCGTTCCTGCTTTCTTCCGTTTCTTGTCTTGGGAGGCTTCCTGGGAATTCCGGGCATCAGATCCTTTTTTCCCACTAGGACAACTCACAGGGGAGAAAGGATGATCTTTTTCCTTGGACTGAATTGGAAAAATGGGACTTACAGAGGAAACTTCCGATACACTATAGATGCACTCTAGCTTCTGATCACCATCAACAACGCTAGTGGAGGAGGAATCACTGTCTATCAAAAGCTTCTTTGTATCTTGTTCAATGACAACTTGATGTTCCCGTGGAAAATCTGACTTAGCCAGTGAAGAAGTACCATGTAAAGCTGGAGGGGCTGCAGATGAGGTCCTGTCCTGACTATCACTAATATCCTTGGGAGAGACGTTTTCCTTAATTTCTCCGGAACATGGTCGGCTAGGAACACTGTCTTTTGGCACTATCGGAGTAGTGTTTAGAGAACGGCCCTGTATCACAGGAATAGTAAGCTCAGTCATTAACTTTGGAAAGTCAACATCTGACGTTAAAGTAGGCAAATTAGCAGGTTTAACCACATTAATTTCTGGGGTTGGCGAACCCCGAGAGCGTTCCTTATCACTTTCAGTATGTTCTATGGTTGTTGTTGAAACAAAGGCCCGTTTTTGACGCTGAAAACATTGATCTTGTAAATGATCTCGAGATTGGCAGTAATAACAAGTACGGTCCTGACCGAAATAAGTTACTAGGAACTTCTGGTTACGAATATCCAGGAAGGACGGTATAGGTTTAAACAAATACATAGTCACGATCTTTCGTCCAGATCTAACTTTATAAATATGAGTATCGTCATAAATTTCGTCTTTTATACTTTTACACTCTCCATAGATAGATAAGGCACGCGTGACATCATTATCACTATATTCCGTGGGAATGGCATGTATTCGCACATAGGTTAAAGGTCGATCAGCTAATTCTAAAGTTACTGGATATGTTCCACTATCATCTTGAAATTTAACACTATCACCATGATCTCTTAACAATTTGTCACACAACAAGTCAGACAATAACTTAATATACACACATTTACGATAAATATCCAACTCAATTCTTAGTATTTGTTCTTCCTTTAACTTAAACGTATTTTGAATAAACTCATGGATTTTTATTGTGGACGGACGGTTAGGAATCGCACGAAATCCTAATTTTAATGTATTGACACGTTTGATAGACATTTTATAATTCCAAATAAACTCACTAGTTACCACTAAACTGAAATATATTAGAATCAAGTCAGCGTAAATTCCAAGCAAACACAAAGTACACTGGGCGCATTCAATGCCTCTCGCACGATACAACATTGGACGGACGACCAGCGAAAGACGTGTTACCTCTTGGGCAGCTAACACGCGAGTCACTACTGAGCCACCACGCACCATGGACTGAAAATGGAGACACTATACGTCTTAACCTAACTGTTCCTGAAACTTTTCTGTGCTTATTTGCATTTCTTTAATAATTACTAGACAAATGCACGCAAAATCGAAAGAAAACGATACTCTAAGCAGCGATGATCATAATTTTGTTATCAGACAACACCAAAATTGTCTAGAAAAGGTACAAGACACATGAAAAACTGGAAACAAAATGTAGCAAAAAGACAAGGTGAGTGGACTATCTATGGTTAAAAGTCGTTTGTTTTGTATTTCAAGGTAACTCTTTACTTTGAACAGAACATTGTTGGATTAGGTTCTTCTCTAAACGGTCTCTTCAGCTTCAGCAGAACCTCTTTCTTAAAATGTCTCGTATCAATTATCATTCAAAATTATAACATGCTTCTGGTACAACATGTTAAAAAATTTTGCCACTTATTTACCATTTCTGATTCTCTTTCTGCCATTGTTTTGCTCAAACTCAACGTTTGTACATTTTGTTTTGCTATATTTCAAATTCATATATTGGGATAATTGGCAAATTAATATTCACCCTATGTTAGTCCATAAAAGGTTACAAACTCTTCCAAAATATAGTCATTCAGTTTAGAAATGTATACGAATAGATATAATTAACTCCGCTGGTAGTTACGAAGGGTTTGACGATTGAAAGCAGCCCAAAGCTCAAGTTTTACAAAGAGGTTTTTGAGAAATAGAAAAGCGAGAAAATGGTGATGCACGAGAGGACGACGACGATATGGATTTCCATTTAGTAGATTATGATAGGGAGGAGGTTACATAATTCATTTTTTTTTGCACATTTGGATCCATTATTTCCAATTTAGAACAAAATTAATGTAGCATTTATGTATCCATATTCTTTTGTGCTAATCTTGTGCAATGTATAGTTGATAATACATCCCCCCCATATTTTAGTAGGTATAATACTGATTTCTGACTCTGACTCCCTTTCTTTTTCATGGGTTTTGTATCTTGAGCCTCAACAAAAATGACCACTCGTCCAAATGCAAAAGCTGTTATTTCCATTTACATACGCAAAACCTGTTAAATCCAAACTATTTTCTTCAATAACGCAATTCACAGACTAGTGTGATTATACAGCTATCGACAGACCAACACTCACATTATTCGTAATTTTTTAATGTTCTCTAGTTTCTAATGTTATTTTATTTATACAACTATGACGTGTTTAAACAGTTTTTCTCGATTTGTCACAAATTTTAAAATCTGAATTTAACGGGTTTTGCTATTTGCCTACTCACATATATTGGTATTTATCCATGGTCCTAGTAAATACATAAAGGAGTTTTGGTAATCCTAACTCCTCGAAAATAGTTAATATAATATTAATCTATATATTTTGCATTTCTTAATTCTTTATATACTAGGGAATTTCCTCTTATATAATTTCCCTCTAGTTGAAATTCCACGATTTTTTCTTATTGTCCGCCATTTTAGGCATAACGAGGATTAGGCCAAACGAGGATCCATTTTCGCCTAAAATGGCGGACACAAATCTTATCATTTATCTGTCATAAAAGTGTCAGATAATTGGTTAGGCGAAACGAGGATTAGGCCAAACGTGGCGACACGCATTCCATCCCTATATTCGAACTTCCGAGGCAAAAATGGAAACAAGGGCTTCTTAGGCGGTTAGATCTGGAAAATATCTGATTGTGTACAAAATTTGGTGGCTCTAGATCTCAATAGGAAAAGGAGAAGGAATAGAGAGAATTTTTTTTTTTACGTAAATATGTCCATATTTCGGAATCTGTGAAGGTTAAAAACGTGAAATGTAGTATATGGACTTCTCATTTAAAATAATTTTGAATACATTTTTGAAATTTTTTCTTCAAATATTTTGTGTTTAAGAACTGAATTTTTCTTGCGATTACTATAATACCAGAAGCGAATATTTTTATTAAGTTCTACAATATGATTAGCGTTTAATAAGAAAAATCCAAAAAATGGTAGATATACCAATCGATGGATCTAATCGAGCTCGAAAAAGTGATAGGACAAACGAAAATCATCCTCCGTAGTTTCTGAAAACGTCGAAAACGTCGAAAACCTCGGTAATCGTTCAAAGAAACTGGGAACATTATATATAAATATTATAAGTTACGTAATAAAATGTTTGAGGGGATTTCTTTTTTTAGTTCTCAATTTACTTTTATCGTAATATTTAGAAGATATCTTAGGTATGTTGGTTTTCTGGTCTGCTTTCTGTATATATCATTCTTCAAACATGTAAAAAAATGGTAGAATAAAAATGTGGGAAGAAATAGGAGATAACCTGGATTCCAACGAAAGACCTCTTGCTCAATCGTCGAATGATCTACCACTAAAGACTGATCTATCGATCATACTTCAATTTGTGATTTAATTCTTTCTATGAACTCTTACTATACTCAACAAAAACACAACACAAGAGCACCAAGCAAGGACAGTTAAACACGCCTAAGCTCTTCAGTAGAACGCGAACGCACGATGGTGATCTCCCTGCTGGTTTGATATACAAAGTCCCGGCTTCGATTTCCGTGGGAGAGCCTTGAAATTTAAATTTTCTATCGAATTCTTGTTTTTCTGGCAACATTGTCGTTATGATCTTTCCGTCTGCTCCTTGTTCTCTCTGTGTGATCTCTTGAGAATGGTAACCTGTGACGTCACAGAGCACCCAGTTGGAATACTACCTATAGAATCTCTAAGAATGCAACGAGCTATCTTCAATCGACACTTAAATAATTAGAATTAGATTAGAAAATTCGTTAGTATAATAACTCATTTTGTTTAATTTAAGCCAAGTTATAAAATCATTTGTTTTTTTTTCTTGCGGCATTTAATTGTAATTAATGTTATTTACATGCTTCTCGACTGTATCACATTAAAAATAAATGTGAGAAACACAGGAGAACATTAAAAAAATGTAAGTTGTATTAGAGGAAAATGTGCTAATTGATCTAGAGTTAAATCGGAAATGTCAACCTCTCCAAATGCAACGCCTTTCATTTCCTTAGCAGAGAACAATTGTCAAGCGTTCACTCATCGGCTGGCTATAAAACCCACCAGGGAAACGTATGACAAAATTGAAACCAAATCAACTCGGTTATTTCCCCAGCTACAAAGTCACGTTATTATCCTTTCATACACAACTCTCCCAGCAGGAATTCACCAATAATTTCGTTATTAATTCATGCAATCACGTGGAAATCTCTAGCAGCAATGCTTGTTAGGAATAGTATTGTTTCCAACTATATAAATGTCATGCCTGGAATTTGAATAGACATTGAATGTGGAGTTGTAATAGTTTCTCTTTCTCTCTTACGCTCTCTCTCTCTGTTTCTACACACACACACACACACACACACACACACACACATATATATATATATATATATATATATATATATATATATATATTGCAGTTTAAGAATACACATAGTTGAGTAAGTAGAATATAATAAATCTGAAACATTGCTATTGTGCTGCCAAAATGTCTTGAGCCGTGGCAAAAATTCAAACTAAAGCTCACACCCACGCGTTGAGCCAATAAGGGTTCAGCTGTTGCTAAGCGAGAGAAAGCGAGTGGAATTCCTTCAGCCGATAGCAGCGCTTGCAACGAAAGACTAGGGATCAAGTCAATGTGGCATATCTTTAGTTGTGACATAACCTTGGATGTAGTATTGCCTACAAGACAAGAAATATATCATTTCGTCACGAATACGGGACGTGGTTCTGCTTAGTGTAGTCATTAATGTTCTCATATTTAGTGCGAACGTCCCAGTTAGAACGCTTGGTCGAAAAAGTGTAAAAGTTTTTTCAGGCTATCCATCCTTGAGGTTTCCCTCGGTTTTGCTCATTTCCAGCAGGAAAATGGTAGGGTGGTACATAATATTATTGTCCCAGGTCGCTTTCATTCTTCTTCATCCCTTTCTTAGTGGTTCCACGTAGCGTAGTCGCTAACGCTGTCGCCTTTGTTGCGAACGGTCCCGGGTTCAATTTCCGAGTGGGGACACTCTGTCGAAAAACTGTAAAAACTTTTTCAGACCAACCTGATTGAGGTTTCTTGGGTTTTTCCTCATTCACACCAGGCACATACCGGAATGGTACCTAACACACAGATCCCAGGCGTTTCCTTCCATTCCCAATCCTTTCTTCCTTTATTTTCTTCAGATAGTGTGATCGCCGAGGGACGTCATAACTCATTCGTGTCGGGCTAATATGGTCTTAGGTGCCGAAAGCCCAGAAATCTAATTGTAATCGTAATTCATCTCTTTCTTCCTCCCCAATTCTTCGGTCACTGTGATAGCAGAGGGACTTCCTTCCTCATACATGATGGGTTAACATAGTCACAGATGTCGAAAGCCCAGAAATCTAATCCTATTCCTTTATCAAATACGGGGCGAGAAGTACATTCTCAAATTCGAGACGAAACGAAAATTTCTGAAATCTCGAAGCCAACACGAATTCACGCAAATGTTAGATATCAAACATTGTTTTCGTCTTACATGATTCATAGTATATATTTTTTTAAAAAAGTATAATTTGATGAAGTGATTATACAAACACAATGAAGAGCACTTTTCAACGTTTAAAGATAGGCAATATACTTCAATAAAAATATGGTTTACATGTTGCTATGTCACAACAGTGGTGGACCTCCCATAACGTGGAAGGACTACGCTAATTTCTTCATGAAATCAAGAAAGATATCAAGCTATAAATTTTGTACATACGTTTATAAAATGAGATGGGATGAGGAAAACTTTTCAAGAATCGAGAGAAAAACGTTAATTTTAGTCCTATGGGTAACATTATTTGAATTATAAAGGTAACAAAGAAAGTTCTGTCGCTTTTTGTGTAGGTCTGTGTTCCATTGACCCTTACACCGTGAGTTGAATGTGAATGGAGATAAGGCGAAGGTCAGTTGTTGGTGTGGGTATATCTACCTGGTTGTGGCAATTCAGTTACACCGTGATCTTGCGTAAGGAGAGAGTGAACAGGGAACTTCCACATACCATTATAAGGGCTTGTACGCTGTGCGAGTTCAAAACGCCGCTGCAGTAGAGCGCAAGATATGTTAGGCCTTTGGTGAGTGTGTCGTGACTACGCGGACAGTGCAGAGGTGGTTTAACAAGTTAAGGACGGTGACGAAACACTCCAAGAAGCACCACGTGCCGGAAGATAGACACATGTACAAAATGAATATCTTCATGCAGCAATTGAGGCAAACAGTGGCCAGACATGTGAGGAACTGGGACTACTATTCAGTAGGGCGGGGCGAACTTCAAGAAATGTAAACAAAAGTTTTTGTCTCTAGTTCTAAAAGTTGATACAGGTAAAGATAATTTCGTATCTAAAATTTCATATTTTTATCTTTTGATTTAAGGGTCCCAACTTTAAGTTAACAATGAAGCTATTATTGGCATATGATAAAAAGCAGTTTTTTTTCTGTTCAGTAGGTTTATTGCTCTAAAACATGTATTAATTTTTTAAAAGAAGTATTACTTAATTATCTGCTTTCAGAAACGCATGCTTAGTATCCAAATTTCCAAATTTCCTTCTTGATTCCTCGGATGAAGCAATCATTCCATATCTGGCTTTATGACCAAAACTTTTTTGGAAACCGTAGAAACTTCTTTTACGACTCATTCAACTGCTTGTGAATGACATTGAATTCCTGTAAATTCCAGTGGTCCTATTTCAATCTTTGCCAGCAATTCTTCATCTGACATTGAGTTTACAAGTGGAGGTGGCGTTGTGACGGAAGCATCCCAATCAATCATCTTGTAGTAGTTTTCTGCTTCGAGATGAATCATAATATTTGATTTACAAAATTTTCTCACTCCAGCTTGATTCGTCGTTCTTGCAACAACAATCTTGTTTACTGCATCTTTTCTTACTTCAATGTCTGGATCTGCAAGAGCTGCAAGAAGAATATTTTCACTGTGGGCAAAATAACAATTTAACTTTAGAGATCTTATCGCAGCTTCCTTCATCTCACTATCGGGTAAATTTCTAACTTTTTCCAAAATAAAATAGAAGTTACGTGATCCATCAGTGCAATTGGAATGGGTTTTTATCTCGAACCAACTTGGAGCATACACTCTAACAATGTAGGTTACAAGCTGCAATAGGTTTTTGGATGGATTTCTTGTGCTCATGAACAAACGAAGGGTTCGATTGGCGAGCGTCAACCACCTGGCGTGATTAAGGGCACCTGGAGAAGCAGTTTGTAATAATTTTACAACAGCAGCATCAGCGTTGTCCTTTCCCTTTTGTACTGCGATGCAAGCCTTCAGCAAATACTTTTGATCAGCGCTAAAATCTTTTGTGATATTCACACAAAATTACTTGACATTTCCAGTGACGGGCTGGAAATCAACTATTGGAACATCCCGTGGATCAAAACTTAGCATCTTTCCGATATGCCCCGAAAATCCCTTTGCACCAGTTGTTTTGCTATCAATATTTTTAAAAATTTCTCTTAGTGGAAGCTCATTCAGATGCAGTATACAAATGAGCCACTGTAAAGCTGTTTCCAGTCGACGTATAATTCCAGAGTGTTTGTATTTGTTCCATCACATACCACAACACGCAAAGTAGCTGTCGAATCCGTGTCAGGTATAACAGAGAGTATTTCATTTGAAATATCTTCTGCTTTGCCACTTTGTGGAGCAATATGATCCACGTATTGCTCACTAGGATATGCAATAATAACGTAGTGATCCTCCTTCTTTGTTAGTTGTCCTCCATCTGGTCCAAATAGTCTGGTTTCATCTATGCGCCCATCAAAATCAACATAAATTAGCCTGCGCAAGTCAAACGAACGAGATTCTGCTCTCTTGTCTCTCCAATAAATTCGCTGTCTCCGCAACTTTGTTGGTTCTAGTATATTTTCCGGTTTATCCAGTTTCAGGTCATTCAGGCATGCATTAATTAATTTGCAAGCATCTCGGTTACTAATGCCAGTTCCTTCCATCATTTGGCTTAAGTTTGGGTACTGATGCCTGTTTTGTGCTGGCCGTTTTTCGGAATCTGTGTCTTCAGAGTCGGATGTGTTTGCTTCATAAGGTGATTCATCTTCCAAAGCCACACCACTTGCTTCATTTTCTTCCATCAAGTTCAACTGACAGGCAGTAGTTTTAGTCGTAGTTAGGCTTTGCAAATGCTTTTTCCTAAACCACTCTTCCTGGTCCTTCCTCTCTGCTTTTTTCTGAAGTGAACTCGAAACAATCTTGTCAATCGAACCGATTACCATTTTCCGACCCGAAGTCTGATCTACCCAGAAATTCCACTGAATTAGTGGTACTTTTATGGCGCATTTACACAACTGTCTGTCCATTATTTTGTTTCTAACACACTTGCAAGTACAGATATCAAATACTTGTTTGAAATTACTGAAGTCCGCTTTGAATGTAAGTGATGTGCGCTTTGCTGGTGGATATTTTTCGAGCTGTTGGGCAAGTCGTATGAGCTTTGAAAAATTGCCCAAAACGCTGGAATATCCTATGACTGGAATGCTAGCTTTGTTCCAGACACTGACAAGATCATTCGCCACATATTTTAAAATCGCTCTCGTAGGTGTTCCTTTCCTTTTTTTTACCATGCAAAACCCGTAGAAGGGAATACCTTCTCTTGGGAGTGTAGTTAATGGTATAGGGAAACTAAGGATAAAGTGGAAGGGCAAAGAGGTTTTATTTCATTTATTTGATATCTTTATTTATTCATTATATGCGGATCTTTATTCATCAATTGATTAATAATAATCGTCATTCAACGTATGTTCATTATTTGTCATTGTCTATGTATGATGGGGTGAAAGATGCAGTGCAAATCAGACGCCACAACATTGGTTAGTTAGACAGATGAAGGGTTGTCTTCTTGTGCCGGGGCGACTCGTCACATAATGAGAGACAGTATGATGCCCTTGTTATTGCGAATTAAGGTGCAAAAGATGGATAGATGTTGAGTGATAAATCTGGTGGTTGATATGCTAATAGATAGTCGTCTATGTGTTCGTCAGGATGGGAAAGAACATACATTGTAATTAAATGCTGAAGGGGTGTAGGTTGTAGACGGGGTGGAACGTCTTGTTCAGCATCTATACGTATACTGCAAAGGATGGGATGGCCTTGCCTCCAACGAGTAGTGATGTATCTGGTACGCAGTTTTTCCAAATGAAGAATAAGATGTGGAAACGGAATACGATCATATAGTAGCCGGGTAGGACTAGGCAGTTTGATGCGATATGCCAGGTGTAATGCATGTCTTTCAATGATCTGGAGGCGGGTGTAGAATTTGTTACTGGCATTAAGCCATGTGATGTGTCCATGAAGTATAGATGGTCGTATGAAGACTTTATAAGTATGTAACACAGTCTCTTGATGAAGGCCCCATGAAGTACCGACTAATCTCTTCAGAAGATTTAGTTTATTTTGCGCTAGAGATATGAGATGTCCACGCCATGAAAGATGGTCATCAAAGATTACACCCAAATACCGCGCTGTACATGTGACAGAAATGCGTGTGCCTGCTATGGTAAGATGTAAAAGAGATCTATTGCGTCGGACCCGACTGGTACGTCCTGATGGTAGGATGACAAGTGCCTGTGTTTTAGTGGAGTTGATTCGGAGTCGCCAAGTATTACACCAGTCACAGAACTTATTTATTGCCTCTTGAAGTATGCTATTGATATACTGAATAGATTTCCCACAGGCAAGGTAAGCAGTATCATCTGCAAAAGTAAAGGTGTGGATAGGGTCAGGATTTCCCTTAAATACGGAAATAAATTAGAGAATAAAGAGGGCCCCTTAGCAAGAAAGCTCGCCCCCTTGAGTGATGCACCAACCTATATCTACGTGCACCTCCTACATGCAGTTAGAGATCTAAAGCAGCATGTCGTCTGTGGTGTCGCGCCGCGGTTTTTATCCAAAGACATTTACCGGACAGTGTAAATTAAAGAAAGAAAGAAGGGTAAAAAAGAAGATAGGAAAGCGCGTGAAGGATTTTTCGCCTCACCATTGGCTTGGGTAGTAGGAGGAAAAACCCCGGAAACACATGGAGTCCAGGGAAACCCCCTTTATCGGTCATGCACATGCTCAAGTTATTTACATGGTAAACCACACAAAGAAGGGGTGGGAAAAACCATGTAAAAGCATATTTTACTGTCTGTAATATTTCAACATTAAAGCTGGGTGTGATTTAATCTAACTTGTTAATTGTCTGTAGTTTGGTGGGATATTTTGGTTAGTTGGACATGATGTTATTTTTTAGCATGCAATTTGGGCTTCTTCTTCTTCCCCTTCATCCCGTTCCTGCCTGGTTTGGTGTTGTCTTGGTTGGTCTCTTCCTGTCTCTCCTTTTCTTTGGGTCGATATATTCTGGATCTGGGATATACATGAATCCGTCTGAACTGGTTATTGGCTGTAGATGTGCATTGAGGATTCTCAGTGATGCTATTTTGATGTCTTTAGCTAGTTGTCTGCTGGTTTCTTGGTTTGTAGCGTTGGTTAGCAGGCTGGAGACCCACACTATGATCCTATTTGTGGCTTCTTTTATGGCTTCATTAACATACTGTTTGATGTGATCTGGTACTGGTATCTGCTGTTGTGGTTCTTTGGGTTGTTGTCTTGTCTTCTGTTTCTCTTGTGGTCTGTGTGTCACACTTTGATGTTCTTGTTGTTTGCTTTCTACAGTATGCTTCTTTGTGAAGATCGTCCTTGTTTGTTGTGGAGGTTCTGGATGACGAGGCCGTTTGGGGCAGCTGCCACTTCCGGTCCTGTGTCCGTCCGTAGCACAAGTTGCGCAGAACATGTTTGAAATAGGTCTGTTACAGGTGTTACTGTGTGATTTCCCACATCGAAAACAAACTCTTTTCTGGTTGCACTGCTGCCTTCGGTGCCCGTACTGGTAACAGTTCCAGCATGGGTCTGGTCTTGCCTGCATTTTGGATTCCTCTACTCTGTGGAGCTTTCCCTTGATGTGTATTCCATGCATTATCAGAAAATGGACCTGCTCTGGATTTGCTGTGAAGACCCGTAGCAGCGGGAGTGGGCCATCTGCTGATCTTATTCTTATGATGTTCAAGAATTCAATGCTCTTCTTGCGTAACTCCTGTTTAATAGGTTCTAAGTCTTCATCTAGTGGTACTCCTTTTATTACATAAGTAAATGTTGGAGTTCTTTGCTTCTGTTTGCGGTTGGGACCTGTACTTCTTTTTTCTTCTGGGCCTGGAAAGGGCCGGTTCTCCTGCGTTTCTGGCTGAGGTTTCTTCTTTCTTCTAGACTTTACTTCTTCAAAGCCACAAAAAATCTTCTTCATCTTCTTCATTGTGGCTCTGAGAAGGGCCACTTTCGCTGTTTATGCACTCGGACGGAGTAGAGTTTTCTGCTTGTGGTACTTTTGGGGGAAACTTTCTGTTGAAGGCCTCAAGTTTCTCTTTAAAAGCCGGGCTTGCATAATAGTCTTCCTTCCTCTGACGCTGTTGATCCTCTATTTGATCTTTCTCTCTGTGTGTTGGTTGGCTTTTAACCTGTAAGGTTTCCTCCTGTGTGTGTGCAGTTCCATGGCTCTGAAAAGGGCCACTTTCTTCTAGTTCTTCATCAGAGCTCGGCCTCTCCTCCCCATCGTCGATCACGCAGTGAACTCCGAAGTCTTCATGACTGAAGATGCGTAAGAATAGCTCTCGAACAAGCTGAGAGGGAAAGTTTATCATAAACCTTCTTTTTCTGATTTGTGTTACTTCCATTCCGGAAGTGTCCATCTTCTTTTTTATCGCGGTGATGACATTCTCTGGAGTCTGGAATTTGTGGCCAACGGAGTACATCACCACGGGTAGAAATTCGCTCCGTCCCTTCTCTGGTTCAGCTACTATAGTTTCATCTGGGTTTGGGTGCTGTGGCTCCTCTTGGTTTGGTGTCTTCTCTGCGGCAGGGTTCTTCTGTCCCTCCTTCTTCTTAGCTGGTCGCTTCTGCTTCGGCATCTTGGACAGTTACGCTATGTTTCAGACTGTGGCTCTAATAAGGGCCGAATATCTATATAGGTATTGTGGACCTAAAAAGGACCTTATTTTCTCTATTTTGTGTGTGTTTTGTCTCTATGCGAACTAAAAAGAATAGTACTGAGTTCCTGTCAGCCGACTGTCGGCAAAGCCTGTTCAACCTATACGGCCAGTGCGAATCTTGGTCCGCAATAGGGGGTCCAGCCGACAGAAAAACAATGACTATTCCTTATAGAAAGCAGTGTGTGTAGTTCAATGTTGTGTTACTTAGTAACTTTATTTCGTAAATCTTCTCTCAGCAGCCTATCTGAAAAGACTGGCTACTGGCTCTCTTCTCTAAAGGTAACTCCTTCAGTTGGCACCGTTAGGTTTCCGGAGTATTAAATTGCAGGTCATTTGATCTCGAAGTTCTACGACGACCAAATCTTCAACTGCAATCTTCTCTCTGTGCTCTCTACTGCTTCTCCCACTACACACGAGCGACGATCCTGCAATCTTCTCTCTGTGCTCTGGGATTTCCCTTCTTCAGGTAGCATTTTTCTGTAGAACAGGTAGCATTTAACTACTTGCAAGTTTTAGGATATAACTACGTTAATTGCATCGAACAAACATTTATTTTAAGCAAAACAAGAGAAAAATGAAAACATGTATAAACTATAATTAAAATATGTGGTAAGGAAATTCTGCAACTACACGCAAAACCATTTGTTTTACAAAAATACAGTGACATTTGTGGTGCCATCTAGCGAGAAATTAGAAAATCATAAAATAATAAAATTACTGAATCAAATTCCAGTTGCCACCAGTAGAAGTGTGATTTTTTTAGAAATCATACTGAAAGTGTGCTTAGCACATGCAAGAGCAGCGATCTTCATTAAATTTGCATCAATTAATTGTTTTGCCTCGCCCTACTATTCAGTGTGAGTGGAGAAAACTTTCGGCAGCACCTCCACCAACTTGGAAAGCACTACAAGTTGGATCGGTGGGCCCCACATAATTTGACTCCGGGCAGAAGGCAACCCGAGAGACACTTGTATTTCTTTGCTATCTCGTCTGAGGAAGGAGCCATTTCTGGACAGGGTGTTGACATGTGATAAGAAGTGGGTCCTGTACGAAGCTCCACGGCGCCATCATCATTAGTTAGCATCCCATGAACTGGTTCCAAAACAGGCGAAACCACCACTGCATCAGAAGAAGGTCCTCCTATGTGTTTGGTGACCTGCTCGCGGCATCGAGCATCGGAAACTACTACCAGCTGGTCACAGCATTAACGCAACTGTGTACTGTCAGCAGTTGAGCCATGTTTAAGAAACAATCAAAACTCTGGAGCCAGCACTTCTGAAACGCAACGGAGTCCTCTTGTTACCAGACAACGCTAAGCCCCATTGGCTAGAATGTCCCGGAACACCATTCTTCGACTTGGGTGGGAAACATTATGGACATTGCACCATCCAATTATCACCTGTACCATACCTTGGACAATCACCTTAGAGGACGCCAGTTCAAATCTCTAGTAGAGGTGCGAAATGCATTTGATACCTTCTTCGCTTTACGGCCCACCACGTACTATCCATGGCCTTTTTGAACGTTAGCAGAAGGTCATCGATGCTGATGGGGACTATTTTTGATGTTCCAGATACGTCTTACGTGACGTATCGATGTTCGAAGGTGGTGGGTGAAAAAGTGACATAACTTTTTTGGTTATCTTATTATTATTATATATTTGGAAATCTAAATGAGTTATTGTTTATAAAATTAGCTTTCGAAAAATGTGGGATCTCCTTCTGATGTTACAAATACGAGGGGGGTGGGGGTGGAGAAACCTACTTAACACGGTATCAAAAGTATACATTTTAAAACCCCTTTCCCTTACGAGATGCATTTTACGAAATCTAAATATCCTAAAATGTCCTCTCTGTAGTTACCTACAAATATTCCTCGGCAGCAATGTAGCAAACTAACAATGTGTATTTCTATTAGGGACAAGCAACAAACATTCATCTTTATATATAGTGACCCACTTCGCGCAAGAAGAATGATGTTCATTCACAATATTTGAAAATAAATGAGTTGAATAAATAATGATGTGCAACACGTTCGGCTTTGAGCATGTCAATTCCTATATAGCTGAAGTGCGCAAAGTCTTCGGCGTTTCACGAAATGTCAGAAAATAAGAACACTCAACAGCTTTGGCCCAGGCCAACTGATATGACTGTTTTTGACTGAACCCCGAAAAACTATAGATTCGACTCTAGTACCGGTCATTTTAGACTTTCATTTCTTACCTTTCCCCACTCCCCTTCCCTGATGTCGTTAAGAGTCTTCATCCCGGCGAAATTAAAATTCCGCTAATTTTACAGTAATTATGTGATATCTTCAAATAGATAAAAGATAATCGAAATGTGGAACAAGAGCGCCCTGGACAATATTATTTTACATGAGAAACCGTTATCACGACTCACTTATCTGCTTTCGATTTCGAGCCATTTTGAAATTCGGCATTTATTTTCGCGTTTCTAAACAGCTGAAAACGGAAAGCCACTAGGTGACTTGTGATAACGTACCTCACGCAAAATAATATTGTCTAGGGTGCTCTTGTTCCATATTTCAATTATCTTTTATCTATTTGAAGATATCACATAATAACTGTAAAATTAACGGTATCTTAATTTCGCCCGGATCAAGACTCCTAATGGCTGAACTTTGATTAAGACGGCTTCCGAAGTGTCACTATCAAACTTAGCAACTCCGTAAAGTATGGCTTCGAAACCAATATTAATCTTTTTTTTTTTTTTGTTTACATATTACCCCTTTCCCTTCTATAGGTACAACAAGGTGGCTTAATCGCACAGTATTATTTTAAATTATAAATCATACACTGAGAAAAATCCGTTATCCGGACAGCGGTACATTGTACAAATATACGGAATCCTTATGCTTACGGAATGAGAAATGAGTACGAAACATACGTTATTCATACTACTACTTTTTTCCCGCTTAGATGTTACATCATGAAGTTGCAGGATGTCTAAGCTTTCGTATATTACACATGTATAAGTATGTGACATGTCAGCTATATGTTACATACGTCTATTTGTATGTGAGATCCTGACCACCTATATACAGTTGTTTCGTTCTTACGGAAAGTACGTTTATTCGGAACACTTATACGGAAAGTATGTATAAGGTATACTTTTTCAGTTATACGTTTTCTGTACGTGAAGTCCAAAAACTACAGTATTTACACATGTAACCAACGTTTTTACGTACGCTACGTGCGTTTTTTTTTTCTCAGTGTATGTATAGTGTCAACTTGCTTTTAAAAAGTAGTTTATATACCGACTTTCATCTTCCTAACATGAAGCATTCATGCAGGGGTGCCCACAAAGGGGGGCTATGACGCAAACTGCGTCATTGAAATATTTTGGGGGGTTAAAATCTATATAAATATGTTTGAGGGGGTGTAAAAAATTAATCGAAAGGATTTTTTTTTCATGGAAGAACACCTACGGATAGACAATTGAGGGGGGTGCGTCATGGACATGAGGGGGGGGGGCACCACTGACTTATGAGATACTCTTTTGTCGCATATTTTAAAACCAGTTCTACCCTTTAAAACCATTAAAACCATTAGTATATCCAGCAAAAATTCTAAATAAACTGTTGTTTCTTCCAGACTTTGGTCTCTTCGATGTAATTACTTAGAAGTGTGGCAAACCAACAGTGTTGATTTGTATATCGGAAAAAAACATAAACAAATGAAATGAAATCTTTGAGTTTTACGTCCCACGGTTATGCCGGTTAGGCTAAAGGAGACGGTGATAATGAGAGATGAGTGAAATGGTGGAATGAAGAAAGGGGGAGGAAACGGGAGAACCCCGAGAAAACCCACGAGCACGGTGTTTGTCCACCACAAAGTTCACTTGGCGGGGGCTAAAAAAACATAAACAAATCAACATTGAGTTTTATATAAAATCTTATACAAATTTTATGTGTTCTAAATGGAGAAGAAGGTAGAACCTTCCTCAAGTAATTAAGTGTGCACCACCTCATCCCACATCCTCTGTTTAAGCTACACTCTTCAGAAGACACAGCTTGAAACTGGACCTCGAACAAAAAGTTCAAGTACCTTAACCACTATGTTACTGGGTAGCCGGAAATAGACAACGATTCGTGTAGATATATTAAAGCTATTACTGTACATTCAATGACGTCAGGGCGTTTGTGTTAAAAGACTTCCATTTCAAGCCGTGGATAAAGCATTTAGCTGAAGTCCCGGAAGAATACAAGCTTCATGAGAGTTTAATGGGTCTTTTGCGTGCGTACCACAAAGTGGTTACCCATCCTTTCATCTGGATGAATTAAACAGTTACCACGATAACCACTTGACTTGAAAATGGAAAACTTCCTATACTAGTAGATAGACAATGACTGGTCATTATGAATTTAATGAAATTTCTTGACACTTTTTTTTTTATATCAACAATTGATTTTTACACTTAGTTCATACATCTTAGACAGCAGATCTTAAATCATGTTTAATAAAGATACCTTTGTCTTTCAATTTTCCTGCATGATGTCATTATTCTTGTCATATATATATTTATAGTAGAACGTCCAGTGAATCAGTAATAGAGCACCCACCTCTGGTGTGATGGGTTTTTGTTAGATGTAAGGCCAGAACCCAGGATTGAACTCAGAATCACATGCGCTATCAGGCTCTTAGGTGTTTAGTATATGTTAATGTTATAGTAATTGCAACCCACAATTACAAAATGTCCATAATCTCGAATTATTTTCAAGTTAGAAACATAACATTTTTGTATTTAGACTTTTTGTTTAAAATATAAAGGTAACCGAGAAAGTTCTGCCGCTTTTTTTCACCCACCATCTTAGAACATCGATATGTCACTTAAGACGTACCTGGGAGATCAAAAATAGTCCCTATCAGCATCGACGACCTTCTGAAAATGTTCTGGAAGACCATGGGTTAAATCGCGGTGGAACTTGGTGGACCGTGAAGAAAAAAAGGAATCAAGTGAATTTTGCACCTCTACTAGAGATTTGAACTGGCGTCCTCTAAGAGGATTGAATAAGTAATGGAACAGGTGATAATCGGATGGTGCAATATCCGGGAAGTATGACGAATGCAATAGTGTTTCCCATCCAAGGCGTAGAATGGTATCCCGAGTCATCCTAGCCACGTGGGGCTTCGCGTTGTTCTAACAAGAGGACCCCTTTGCAATTCAGAACTGCTGACTCCAAAGTTTTGAGTTTTTCTTGAACACAGCTGAACTGCTGACAGTACACAGTTACATTAATCCTCTGATCAGCTGGTAGCACTTCCCGATGTATGATGCGGGAGCATTCCACCAAATACAAAGGAAGACCTTCTACTGGTAAAGTGCTGGTTTCAGCTGTTTTGAACCGGTTCATGGGATGCTAACCAATGATGACGGCGCCGTGGAGCTTCGTACCGTAATGATCACTAAATCAAAACAATATACACTGGAAGAATGAAAAAATATGTAAAAAAATCTTTAATTCCAATATTAAGCAAAATAAACCTGTATTCTCCTACAAGTCAACAAGAAATCGTTGAAAAAGTTTCCGCGGCTGCATTAAGACACGGAACACAAGCTAAAAATTAACTTCCAAAGTAAAATTTCGTTACAAAAAGTAGTTCGTGACCTGAAAAACCAAGAACAGCAAGCAGTATTTAAACTTCCGGTTTTGAAGTCACGAGGGTCGTTCTCGGAGGGTAGGCTAAGGTGCTGCACGTTCGCCGAGGAGTTCTTGATTAACAGGCTGTCTCGATTTCGGAAGAGAGTGGTCCAGAGTTCAATCTAATTCTATCCAGCTCCATAAGCCACGCAAAAAGGTTTGCTGTTTGCCGTAACTGTAGCCTACCTCAGAGGTCCTAAAATTCATACCGTTCTATATAGCCACGCAATAAGGTTTGCTAATGCCATCTTTACAGGTCCAAAGTTCGATCCTGACTACTAGCCACATAAAGAGATTTGTAGTGGGCTGCAACCTGATCGCTGCTCTAGACTTGGAAGAGGAAAACGTGATGCATCTAGTGAATTATAGTGCCTATAATTAGTGTGCAACTAAAATAGTTATCGTGGGACATGAAAAGGATACGAGAAGCTAACATCGAAGACGAGGCCGAAATGTGTAATTAGCCAGTAATAAAATTTCATGCATAAATAATAAATTCACTCTTAAAACACTTCTAAGCAATATAGCTCAAGGCTTATCTTATGCCTGTCGTATTACTTCAAATCACTTTGATAATATAATAGTCTTTGTAAGTCAAACAAAAACTTTATTATTTAATTAAACTCTGTAAAACTAATTTTATGACACACAGAGTCTGGTCTTAATTTACATTCAATATAAGAGTTTGACCCTGGTTCAGCATAATTATTAAATACAAAGATAAGCAATAGTAACTAACAAATTCCCTTTTGTTGTATGTATAGCTTATGTAAATAAACAATCATCGTCATTATATATGTTCTCTCTTATTCTATTTTGCAATTCTTAAATAAGGTTAACAAAAGGTTGTAAAAGCTAGTAGCGTTATATTAGCAAAAATTCACCAAGTAGTTTGTAAAATAATCATGTCCTTATTTATAATGAAGTTGCATTGGCTTATCGCCCAGCCTCGTTAGGAAAAAAAAAAGCATATACTGTTTATTGCATTGAAAATAGCATACCCTACAGGAAAATCAAATCATAGATCACACTCTATCACTGTACTATCACATAAACACTAATAAGAATAGTAATATGCTAAGACAAAAACTATTGTCTTGTTCTAGTACAGGAACCACTTCTCATCACATGTCATCACTCTGTCCAGAATAGCTTCTTCCTCAGACAAGAGAGTAGAGAAACACAGGTGTCTGCTCATGTTGCCTCCTGGCCCGGAGTACGCGTATCGCCCAACTTGTAGTGCTTCCCAAGTTGATGGAGATGCTGCCAAATAATTTCTCTACTCACACTGAAATGTAGCCTCAGTTCCTCACATGTCTGGCCACTATTCGCCTCAATTGCTGCCTGAAGATCTTCATTTTGTACATGTGCTGGTCTTCCGGCACGTGGTGCGTCTTGGTGTGTTCCGTCACAGTCCTTAAACTTGTTAAACGACCTCTGCACTGTCCGGGTAGTCAAGATACACTCACCAAAAGCATATCTTCCGTCCCGTTACAGCGGCGTTTGACCCCTGTTTGAACTCGTACATCATAGACGCCCTTACAACGCTCTGTGGAGGTCCCATGTTCACTCTCTCCTTACGCAAGTTCACGGTGTAACTGAACTGCCACAACCAAGTAGTATGTTGGATATACCCACGCCAACAACTGACCTTCGCCTTATCCCCATTCGCATTCAACTAACGGTGTGAGAGCCAATTGAACACAGACCTCTACAAAAAGCGACAGAACTTTCTTGGTTACCTTTATAGAAGAAAATAAAGAACTTCTGAAACTGGACGTTCGAATTTCGTGCGAGACTTCATGTTGAGACGAATTCTATATGAAAGGTGCAAAAGGAAGAAGTCACTAATTCTTTCTGACTGATCAACGTCTAGACTAAACTGTTTAAAGCTATTCACTTGAAATTTGGGCAGCACATAATATTAGTAATAATAAGTGGCATTCGGAAGGAAGGGAGAGAACGGAGGTGTTAATTATAATAACAAGATATCCAAATCTTGGAAACCCTTCAGATTAGAGACATGAAATTTCGTAACTGAACTTTGTAATAATTAAACACATGTTTAAATACGAAGGGAAATCCAAAAATAACCAGAATCATACTCCTGCGTATCGAGCACTTGTAGTACGAGGTTGCGTCGCTAGGAAGCAGCGGAAGGACTTCTCCTGAGTCATATGCCAAGTTGCATCAACCGACAATGAAGCGCGTGGTTACTCTGGTAGTTTTGTGTGTGTCTCACGATCAACGTGCTTCTGTGAAGCTTTGTTTTTTTCCTCGGTAAGAACGCAGCAGAAACAGTTGTGATGATGGAAGCAGCTTACACAAAACATGCTCTCAGTAAAATGCAAGTTTACGAATGGTTTGCTCTGTTTAAAAGAGGGAAAATTACGATTGAAGATCAGTCTCGTTCCGGTCGTTCTTCAAGTGCATGAACCGAGGACAATATAGCCAAAATCCGTGAAGAAACACACAGAACAATCGACAAACTCGAAGACTTATCAGAGATATCCTGGAGCACATTTTGCACTTGAATACAATTTGGGAATGCGACGAGTGGCTGCTAAATTTGAGCCCAGACCTTCACTGAAAAGCAAAATTACTGTCGCGTGGAAGTGTGTCGTGCGATGAACGACGTAGTCACAGATGATGCAGAGTTGTTTTCAACAAAATCTTCATAGGCGACGAGTTATGGTGCTACGGGTACGAACGCAAACGTGAACAACACTTAAATCAATGGAAGTCACCTGGCGCGACAGCGCTAGCAGGAACCAAAGAGGCCGAATTTTCAAGGAGCTTCCAACAATGGAATGCATGTTTGGATAACTACATTAGTACAAAAGAGAATACTTGAGGATGATTAAAGTTATATTTGAAACAAAGTTGTATTTTTTAAAAAATAAAGTACATGCTTTTTTAATTTTTTTAATTTTTTTTTTTTTTTTTTACAGAAATTTCGGATATTTTGTGTATTTAGTGACATTTGACCTAGAAGATATGGACGTTAAACATATGGAATTTGGTATTTGGACTTTTTATTTAAAATAATTTGAACACTTCTTTCAGTATTTTTCCAGAGGTTTAACGTAGAATGGAAGTAAAACGATGGATGTGGTTCACTGTAACACACCCAGAGGCGTTTGCGTATCGTGCTATATTTCCAGTTTCAACGAATTCTATATGAAAGATGCAGAACGAAGAACAAAAATTATTGCCCACGGTAAGACACTGAGAAAAATCTGTTATCTGGACAGCAGTATATTGTACAAATATATGAAATGCATATTTTACTACAGAAATTTGTATATAGCATACGTTATCAATTGGGCTACATACATACTTCCTTTTTCCCGCTTAGATGCTACATCATGCCGCTGCGGGTTGTCTGACATCTAACAGTCTTCTGTATATTACATACGTATAGTATGTTACATACGTCAGCTATATGTTATATACTTTCATCTGTATGTGAGATATTTACCGCCTATATACAGTCCTTTCTTTCATACGGAAAGTACCTATAGATGGAACATTATTATAAAAAATGTTTTCAATCATATGTTTGCTGCAGGACGTTATACAGGATTATTCAAAAAGAAAGAACAGATTTCAATCATTTATTTCTTTCAAACTACAAAAGATAGAAACATGATTCGAACCTTACTTGATTAAGAAAAGTCTACAATTTAAACAGCCCGGATAGAAGTGCCAATCACCGCCACATTAGCGCTGTTGTTTGTTGTTGTTTGTCTGTAGTGAAATGGCGGTGTCACCACAGGAGAAGTCTTTTTGTGTGCTACAATTGGCAAAACTTGAGTCCATTGTTGCAGTTCAGTGAGCATTTCGCGGTCAATTAATTAAACAACCGCTGCATCATAAGCAAATTTACGAGTGACATCGAAAATTCATAGAAGATGATTGCATCTGCAAAGGGGAAAGCACGGGACATCCACGCACATCGAACGAGAATGTCGAGCGTTTTCGTACACTCCGTGTGATTTTTATCTATAGGATTACGTAAAAGACCGTGTTTTTATCCCTCCTATGCCTGACACTCTTGAAAGTCTACGACATCGAATTGCCGAAGCTGTGAATTCGATAACTAGAGACCAGCTGATTCGTGTGTGGCAAGAAATGACCGATTGTTCTGACATTTGTCATGTAACACACGGTGCTCATATTGAATGCACACCATAATTACTAACAATAAATTGTAAACTTTTCTTAATCAAGTGACGTTCGAATCGTGTTTCTATCTTTTGTAGTTTGGAAGAAATAAATGTTTGAAATCTGTTCTTTGTTTTTGAATAATCCTTATATTGTCGTACGTTAAGAAAAAGAACTACAGGATTTACGCATGTACCCTATGCTCTCACGTACGCAACATTCATTTTTTCCCTGTGGAAGTAGGAGTATTTGCTATTTATAATAATAAAGATGCTATAAGCTTTGAATGTATTTATCGATGAAGAATGCAGCAACGATGTCAGTTGTTGGAAGAATTGAGCTGTTTGATTTCAAATAATTTTACACACATTTAAACGAAAAATAATATTACTAAAACAAAAGGATTAGGAACTAGATTTCTGGGCTTTCGGCATCTATGATCATGTTAGCCCGTCATAAACCATGCAGTAAGCGTCGGTGGATCACCAATGGACAACTAGCGACATCTCGCCAAAAATTGGCGGCCCCGCAGCAACACTACGCGGTGCCCCACTTCCATTTTGAAAATTATACTACCAGTGGCCCGCCAACAGCAGAGACGCGAGGAACGCCAATGAACCAGAAAATTATTACCCCAAAATACGTTAAATCGCCTACATCCGTGATTTGTTTACATTAAGGCGAGTTTAAAAACACTTTTTAAAAAAAAAGTAATAAGAAAGTTCCCCGGGGTGGGCCCGAACCCCCACCTCATGCTTTTCCGACTGCGTCACGAAGGCGATGAAGAAAAATCGGTTGTAGAAGAATAAATCGATGAAGTCTTTTTAAACTGGCCAATCAGAGTGCTCCTTTAACCGTGTATATTCGACGATAACCGTTTGGAATCAGATAAAATGCATTCGCCACGTAATTTTGTAACAAAATGACACACGTCTATTTACTTTATTTCATAGTTTTCCCATATTCACTTTCTAATGATCGCCAACAGTTGCCATCTAAATTCATACAAGTATACGCCCTCATCTCAAGATTTTTCACTTCATGATGTAAAGTCAGGAGTTACTCTAGACCCCTGGAGCTCACTTTAGGAACAATTCGTCATGAAAAAATAATATATAATAATATCCGCATGCACATGACTGGCTATAGTTCGTGTTGGTCCCTTCGCGATTCTGCACGACGAATTGAAGGAGCACGGACCGAAATGAAGTCCTCGATGCTACGTGGTGGTAACTTCAACACCCCGACTCTAGATATCTGTTTCGACTCGACGAAACCCTGCCGCCAGTGGCACACTAGCGGCAATCCTTCGACGCGTCGCTATATCGACGACCTACATTTACCGGCAAGTGGGCCATTAGGTATTGGCGACGTTTACGGCAAGAGGTACATATGGGGGTGACGTCTCTCGGCTATCACACTAGCAGGAGAATTGGAAAGAAAGAAAGGAACGAAGCAGCTTGGAATTAGTATGTTAGGTACCATCCCAGTATTTGGTGTGAAACAGGAAAACTCAGGAAAACCTCACTCAAAATGACTGGCTTGACAAAGCTGTTACACCGAGTGTATCCATCGGTAATTGAACCCAGAAAAGGAAAAAAAGACCTCTCAAATCTTTCCATCTTTCCTTATATATATATATATATATATATATATATATATATATATATATATATATATATATATATATATATATATATATATATATATATATATATATATCCGTGTATATAATCTTCAAACAAGATTGGGTTGATGTAATTCAAATGGATGTCTAAGTGAACAGAAAACTCCTTTAGAAACATCTCAATTATTTTTAATAATTAGTTCACCACTTCTTTTCATTTGATCATTATCTTTGAACTTAATTATTGAACTTAATTATGAGGAATAGAAATGTCTCCAGGAAGACTAGCGCTACCGTACCATTTAGAATGGGAAATCCATTCTCTACCATAAAATATTCCTGCGATTTTGCTTCTACCTCTTCGTGCTTAATTTCCGAGAAGATAGACTGACTTCACAGTGTCTTCCTTATAAAAGCAAAAGGAAAATGGAAAAAAAAGAAAGCAACGTTAAACTATTAAGGAAGGGAAAAAAAAACATTAAGTTATACGCTAACTAGATTTCGAAAAATGTGTCTGAAAATAGACATGATATTAAAATATTGAAAGGTAGAAAGCAATCACAGGTAAAAGCTTTTTACCGCCCTAATGAAATTCTTCCAGTATACCAGGAAAAACGGAATGATGAAACGCAAATCAAGTTTTTGATATCCTTCAACATCTCAATTTAAATATTATTCGCTCGAGAAGGCTGAAAAGAAGATGACTTTAAGATTTTTTCAGAAATTTTTCATATAAAGAATATAAATTTATTCTTGGGAAGAGTTCCTGACCCCTTCCTTATTTTCCTGAAAGAATAGAGTAGTGTTCTATGTTAAGTAAGAGATAGGAGGAAAAGAAAATTTATGAAGAACCTGATGAACGTATTTAGTGTAGCTGGATGATCGTGTTGGGAAATGTATTCAACGTGGAAGCACGTTAAGAGTGATGCGGAAACTTCTAAACTTTAGTTTTATGGAATTTTCTGATAACTTTTTTTTTCCTTGCGTCACGTAAACACTCATTTCGTTGGAGGAAACCTAGTTACTTAAAAGAAAAGAGAAAAATGTAGAATAATATAGAAGGAAACACATAAGATCGCTAAATGAAGCTGTACTGAATATCGTTAAGTTAGACAGATAGTGCACAGACAAACGTTACATATGACGCTGTGATTCCACAAGAAATAACTCTTTATATAGACTTGAAAATAATGTTATGCACAAGCAAGGAAAAACTTTAGAAAATAACATGGACAGATATCAGAGGGAAAACAATAAGAAACAACGAGGAGCATTTTCCGAATATGGATTCACTACTTCGTTATCTATTCCTGTTTTTCCTTTTATGTCAGTCCGTCGATAGATATCAGAGGAAAAACAGTAAGAGATAACAATTATCTTTTTCTGAATAGGGATTCACTACCTCGTTATCTCTTACTGTTTTTCCCCTTATGTCAATCCGTCGAGGGGAAAACAGTAAGAGATAACGAGAAGCGTTTCCTTAATATGGATTCAGTATATTGTTATCTCTTACCGTTTTTCCTCTTATGTTCATCCGTTGACAGATATAAGAGGAAAACAATAAGAGATAAATAGGAGCATTTTCTTAATATGAATTCAGCACTTTGTCATCTCTTATTGTTTTTCCTCTTATGTCCGTCCGTCGATAGATATCAGAGGAAAAAAAGCAAGAGATAACAAGAAGCGTTTTCTTAACATGGATTCAGTATCTCTTTATCTCTTACCGTTTTTCCTCTTATGTTCATCCGTTGACAGATATCAGAGGAAAACAGTAAGAGATAAATAGGAGCATTTTCTTAATATGGATTCAGCACTTTATCATCTCTTACTGTTTTTCCTCTTATGTCCGTCCGTCGACAGAGGGAAAAAAGCAAGAGATAACGAGAAGTGTTTTCTTAATATGGATTCAGTACCTCGTTATCTCTTACTCTCTCTTATGTCCGTCCGTCGACAGATATCAGACGAAAAACAGTAAGAGATAACGATGATCTTTTTCTAAATATGGATTCACTACCTCGTTATCTCTTACTGTTTTTCCTCGTATGTTAGTCCGTCGAGGGGAAAACAGTAAGAGATAACGAGGAGCGTTTTGTTAATATGGATTCAGTATCTCGTTTCTCTTACTGCTTTTCCTCTTTTGTCCATCCGTCGACATATATCAGAGAAAAACAATAAAAGATAACGAGGATAGTTTTGTTAATATGGATTCAGTACCTCGTTTCTCTTACTGTTTTTCCTCTTATGTCAGTCCGTCGATAGATATCAGAGGGAAAACAGTAAGAGATAACAAGGAGCGTTTTCTTAATATGGATTCAGTACCTCGTTATCTCTTACTCTCTCTTATGTCCATCCGTCGACAGATATCAATGGAAAAATAGTTAGGAATAACGAGTAGCGTTGTCTTAATATTGTTTCAAAACCGCAAGAACATACATCACCTCCGCCTTAATTTCCCTACTGCAACCTAATCTACTACCATCTTGGGATTCAACATTAATCTTTATAGGGTAGAAACGGTAAGACGTATCAAAGTGGTGCTTTAATGTCGCTACAGCGTTTTAAGAATAAGTTCATTTGTTTACCTTTTCCCTGCATTATAGCCAGAAGTTATACATAATCTATTTCCGTTTCCAGCATTGAATCGTATAGTTCGGGAGTCTCCCATCGTTTCACAATTGGAAACAAAACTGTAACTAAACTCTATGGCCTATGGACCTGAAGGTTCAATACCACGTTCATAAAAGCTCTCTATTGAGTTTTATCCTGAGCCAACCGGATCCAGTTTCTACTTTGTATTCTTATTTCTACGAGGTCCATCTTAATATATATTATCCTCCCGTCTGCGCCTAGGTCTTCCTAATGATCGTTTTCTGATTGGTCTCCCACTTAAGACTTTGAAATCGTTCCTCCTTTCTTCCATCCTGGTTATATGACCTGCACATCTACATGATATCCTAGATTTAATGTCCTTAACAATGATAAACCGTATAAATTATGTACTTCCTCATTATGAAGTTTCCACCATTATCAATTCCTATTCCTCTTGGATCCTATTACTTGTCTCAGGATCTTATTTTCAAATACTTTAAGTCTACATTCTTCCCTCAGCGTAAGCGACCATGTTTCAGAAACCATACAGAACAACAATCATGATTATCATTTTATATATTTTAAGCTTCAAATTTCTCGACAGAATTCACGACGACAAGAGATTTTGAACTGAATAATAACACAAATTCCCTGTTCTTAGTCGACATTTAATTTCTTCGTGAATATGGTTTTCGTTTTTAATACTGATCCTAGATATTTGAAATTTATTGAATATTTTAACGCACCCATAATTTGCTTCATTTGTTAAAATTCAATTTTCATTTTTTTTTTTTTTTGCAATGCAGTAATATTCTCGCTGATAAACACCACCTTCACGGATACACTTATGTGTCCGGTGGGGAAGATTGCTTTCGAAATGTGTGTGTGGAGAGGAAAGGAGTGTATTAGCTGGGTCGAGCGGAAAACTATTGAGAAGGTGTTACAAATAGTAGGGGTGAAAAGAACAATTTTAGGTATTATTGAAAAGAGAAACTCGTTGGGATTTTGGCCAAGAAGAAACACTATCATGAGAGACGTGCGAAAGGTATGGTGGCAGGAAAGAAAGGGAAGGAGACTACAAATAATAGACGACATAAAAACAGAAACATCGTACGTGAAGAGAAGAGGTTAGCTGAAGACCATGGAGCATGGAAGCTTCTCAGTTGATGTAAGTGAGCTGCCAATAATGGCAGAATATCTATGATGATGATGATGATCAAGTAATATTGCATAACGCAAGTGTTACATATGTTATAACTAGAGACCGCATTTTAAGAATAAAAATAACAAATATATGCCGGCTTGCACTTGCCCAAGCTGATAACCTCAACCCAAAATCAAAAATAAATATGTGAAACAGGTAGGCGAATAGATATTTAAAATTCAAAATATGAACTGTAAAATAGATACAAAAACCTAACTAAATATCATGAAGGTAAACATTCAGCAACTGAAATAGAATCTAGATACATATATGATCCTTATTGGTAAAGTTAATGTTTCAAAGGAAGAAGTGCTACATAGTTTCATGCGTATCTAAAAAAAAAAAAAAGGTTGTTGTATGACGTAATGCCATGTTATTAATAATTTGAGTTTTATAGCACTACAGCATTCTGAAGAAAGAAACTCTTGATCACTTTGAAATGGGAAAATAAATTATTAAATATATATTTTAATTTAATCCATTTTTTGTATTTTTGTAATATGCCATTACAGTCTAATGAGATTATGTTTTTAATAGGAGGGTGCCCGAAATTTTTTGCACCGACTGTACTTGACGTTTAACAAAAAATTTCTGGCTGTTCATATAATTCGTAATTTTGTTTGTTATTCTATTTCAAATTAACATGGAAAACTGTAAAAAAATTTATTAGGAATTATAGTTTTGGGAGTCAATACCTTTATTTATATTTTAAATTAGTTATAAGTCTTGTATATGGATATGTAAATGGATTATTACAATTCTTACGGTGTCAGTGCTATCTGAAAATATAGATCCACTATTGGACGGAACTTTCAGATTAAATAACCAATCTAAAATTCGACAGAATTTTCAGGACCACCCTTCACCCCTCTTTTAGATACCTAGGTCCCTCTAAAAAACTAGTTTAATCCAGATTTTACCAAATTTTATTCGTTTCAAAGCCCCACCGCCAAAATGCTTAGTTTTGATTGGCTGATAAACCCACGCTATGATATTAGGGCGCAATTATTCCATTCCATGCCGGGAAGTCTCGCTGAAGACGCCAGATTCTGATCTTCTCGATCAGAAGTCGAAAAGGAGTGAGAAAAGCTACAAATAAAGGTAATATTGGGACTTTATTAACGTCTAAAAATCACTGGAAGTCTTGGGAGCCACAAACTATTAAATTTCAGAGTAAAAACTGGACTAAAAAGCAAAAACAGGAACCATAATTTAGTAACGCCATGTTGAGCAGATATAGTCGATAGTGGACAGGTTTGTGAAGTGCATCAGTTCGCGAGTTATTCTTAGGGATCCACAAATAGTTTCGGAAAGTGGTGTTTTCCCCTTAAAATACTTTATCCTTAAAATTATTCCTTTTCTAGTTACGTAAGACCTGCCCCACTACCATTTGTGTTCGTGTATATAGTGGATGTGATTTCTTTTGTATTTATTCATTCGTAACATGGCGGTATTTAATTTCTTGGTAGTTAAGATAGGTAGAATAATGCACGGGTAAATTTACAGTAAGGGCTCCTATCTGACTCCCAAATTGGGAGTACGGCTTCCAGCGGGATGAGTTGAACATTTAGTTTGTTTCCGGGTTCCTGCCCCTTCAGGGCAGGGGTCCTATTGTTAGCTAATACTTCGATATGTCCCCTCGGGGCATTGATTAAACACTCAAGAATGTGATTTAGTAAATATAAGGGCCAGTTGGCCCTGTTCATTTCTTTGCTTTTCCTTTCGAGCTGATTTAACATGGTAAAATATGAATGTTTTCTGTGTATATTTATTAGTATAACATGTATTAATGTAGTGTGTAGTATGAATGTGGCATGTATGTGTTCGCAATGTAGAAACATGTTCTAGTAGTAGTAATTGTGATAGTTAAGTGATGAAAGAGTGTGTGAGATAATTAAATATGGACAGTGTAGTATTTACTATGTGATAAATTTTTTATTATTCCGTCATTAAGTGAACTCATACACAATATTCAAAAGTGAACGTAATATAGTATAATAATTCCGTGTACAAGGTCACATTCAGTTGTTCAAGGGTTGATTATATCGTCGCTAGCCCTAGTGTCAAAAGTCAGTACTAACCGCCATTCTTCTGTCGAGGTACTTAGTGATTTAGTTTTCATGAAATTGACCTTTCTTTCCGAAATAAAACCTAGAAGGTATAATTCACAGCCCATATGAATGTACAGTTAGGTCAAGTGACCCAAAATTAATATATTCTGAAAATTTCAACATTCTGCCTAGTCTAGAAATCGAAATATTTAAATAAATAAACAATACGTAAATTTTTAACAGAAGTCGGGCGATATGATGCTAGTTCTTCGCTTTTGAATTATATTAGATGTTCATTTTTCTTCGTGGCTGCAGAAGTTCATTGTTGCTGCAGAATTTTATAAGCATTAAACATTATCGCAGATAATTCTATTTTCAGTGAATATACGTAGGATTTTTTTTCTTCGTTCTTAATAAAGCTACCAGGTATTACATAGTATTGTGTGTGTGGTGAAAGAGTCTTGAGTTCGAGTGAGGTTGTCGTGCGGTGATCGGAATGGGAAATGTTTGCAGTGATTATAGATTTTAAAGTGTTATGATGAAATGTGTATATAGGCTGGGCGTAGATAGAGGAAACAGGGTGTTTGTAGAATATAGCGTCGTGGCAAATGAAAAGAATGATGATATGAATATGATATGAATATTAATGTGAATATGAATATAAAGTATATGAATATTGTAGTAAATGAATATAGAATATAGGACACCCATATAGTTAAATATATAGTAGCCCAGTGAATACTTCGCCGTGTGTTGATATATAGATATTGAATAGATACGTGTAACTACAAACATCTCAGGTTCTGACCCCTGCACCATGATATCACGCGGACAGGAGAGCGATATATAGTCGGACTATGGTAATACTTTGTAGTTTAATGTGTTATAGTAATGATCAACCATAGTAATACCATCTGATAGCATGGGTAGCATCATATAATCGCTGACTAGACATATTGAATAATAAATTATGAAAAGACAATAGTAGTTATACAACAGGGCTGTAGTGAATCATATCTTCTGGTCGGTTTTAAAAATAGAATGTACCACTCCGTGAAATTTTTTTTCCTCACGTTACCTACTCAGGCTAGCTTACAATGTTCATTGAGGCGACGGTTCGGACAGGGGTACAGAAGCAAAACAATTAATTATTGAAATTTATTATCCCGTACCCGGGCATCGACCCCTACCCCTTGAATATTTTCGTTTTCTTTTCTTAGTTTCTTAAACTAGATAGTGATGGAAATTAATCGATGCCTCAGAATTTAGCGCATTCTGCGAAGGGGAGCTATCGGTGATGTTTGGTCATTGAAATCACCGATCCAAAATTCAGTTTATTTAATTTTTATTATTTTGGCAAATCATTAGTTAGGGATATCTTAGCTATTACTTTTACTCTAGTTTCATTACTGTCCTAGAACCTCCTTAGTTCTTCTGAGGGGTCGAATGTTTTTTTTTACTTAGAGATTTCAAAATTGGGGACGCAGTTACCTGGTCCCTTCCCCCTCTCCTTTTATCCTGCTGGTCTGGGCCGGATACGGGGATCGGATTTCAATCTTACAAGCAAATTCTTGTGGGATTGGGATCTGATGGACACAGAACTTGCATCCTTGGCAGCAGGGCCTCCCTCCTCGTTTACGTATTTAAGTAAACTACCCTCTTTCGGCATATGTGAATAATTTTGGCTATGAGTTGTTATATATATTTAAATTCGATCACTCTTCTGTGTAGTGAGTAGTACTTTAATCTTTCTTCTTTCGTTGGCGCCGCTTTCTCTCTCTTGTCTCTTTCTTCCTTCTTACTTCGAGATTTATATTTTTTTTTATTTTTCAACCTTCCCCCCCCCCCCCCCGATTTTGAACTTGTCGCTTACGATTTATTTAACGTACAACTCTGATCTGAAATTACCAGCTGAGACGTTGCAAGACACGATTCATGGATAAAGTAGATAATGATTGGGTCCTCCATCACATTTTGACCTATCGCCGAAATGAACAAAGACTTCATATTTGACGACACTTCAATTACGTTCTTTCACCGTCGTCCCTTTAAGTTTTTTTTTTAATTCATTGGTCACTTTCTTTTCTGTTTTGGTTTTCGATTACCTCGTAGTTGATCTGGGCCCAGAAATTGTATTTTAGGTTATCTAGTTATATCTTTAGAAATGCTCTGTGTTACGTGCCTGCCTTCCAAAGTTTTTTTTCCTCTTCATGATTTAAACACGAATTGATTATATAAAAGTGAAAAATTTATAGATGCGCGGTATCAAGTAAAAATCAATTTTCTCTTTCATATGTAATGTCGGAAGTCATTTGTTTTCTTGGACAATGTTGCAACCTTTTCAAAAATTATTGTTGGGGTGATTAATTTAAATATGTGCGCATTTATTATATATATATATATATATATATATATATATATATATATATATATATATAGAAATGAATACGTCGAAATGTATATGTACTTAGTATGTGAATATGATTTTAAAGTAAAAGTATTATATGAATATATGTAAGAGCGCTCGTGTCTGTCCCCCTAAACGTGTGTTGGTTGCTATAGTTTACCAGTAAGTTCTCCGACGAATGTAAGAATGTAGATTTTGTTAAGAATACCGCCGTGCACTTAAGTAATTTTCCTTTTCTTTTGAATAAATGTAAATGGTACCTTATGTAATTATGTAATGGCATGTATTGGAAAGTAACGGCAGGTCTAAACGTAACTCACATCATAACGCATATTATCCCTGAACTACCAACCTAAAACCATTGTGGAAAGTGCACCTTGAATCCTTCTCACCTTCATATGTATCCTGTGACTTGACCAGTTTTTTTTATCCTCAATTTGAACCTTTATACTCCGTACACCTGCGGGAGATCGTTTTTAAAAATCCGAATTATATACACATATATACGAAAGTGATCCTGAAGAAAGGTCTCATGACGGGTCCCTATGTTAAATAAATAACTTAAAACTATTCAAATAATAAGTTTGGAAATGGATCGTCTAAGAGGAGAAACATCCTCTAGTGAAAGTTATTTTCTCAAAATCCCTAGATGGGTAAAGCGTCGTAATGTGCGATTGCAGACATAAACTGTTACGAGTTACAAACCAAATATAGACGATAAATGGTTTTTGTAAACCGATAGTTATATATATATATATATATATATATATATATATATATATAAATAAATGACCACAAACTAAGTCAAATGGAGCGAAATGTTTTGGACACTATGAGTAGTGCTTGATCTGTGATTTGAACGCTCAAAATCATTAATATTTTATTACCCGATGTGAGGTAGAAACTCATATAAGTTCTGATACACCAAAAAGTTTTTTTTCTCTTTTCTTTCCTCTTTGTCAATTTTTTATTCAAGTGAAATAAGTGTCTTTTTTTTGCGTATGTCGCAAATCATAATTTGTTTTAGCATGCCTAAGATATAATACATGTAATTATTTTTTTTCTTTTTCCATTTGGCAAGATGATTGAATATATAAAAATTTACTAAAATATAACTCTATGTATTCTATTAATATATAACCAAGAACTTGTGCTTTTAAGATTTTCTTTGTAATTATTTTTCCTTTCCACTATGAATGTAATAAACTATTTGTATCTTTGTAGTTAGTTGGTTTCCTTTAAACATATATACACTGTCCTGAGTGAGTGAGCGTGTGAATGCATGATAGATTTAATTTAAGTAATCTCAGTGATATCATTTGTTGTATTAACATCTATAATATATGTGTCATGTTTTAATATATGTGTTAAAGTAAATAACCTAGGTCATGAAGGACCGCTACTAATGGTTTAAATCGGCTCTAGGAGTGGAACAAAAATAGCAGGATGAGCCTAAATACGACATCTTTCTTCCAGGAAGTTGAAATTCTTATTGATACGATACGTAAATTTATATTGAGTTTATAAGTCTGATTTTTTTTTTTCTCTTGGCTAATTCATATGTGTGGTCGATCCTAGAGAACAGAGTTCAGATGCTGGATGGTTATCAATCACCGGTTGGAATAACAGTACAAAGAATGATTTCACCTTTCTCGTTTCCAGGTCTAGGTCTGGGCAATCCCACGGTCGTGGTGCCTGGAGCTAGGTCTGGGTGGTATGAGGGAACATGTGTCTATCCCGAAGCATTCCAAAATTGAGTAATCGTTAATAACATTTAGAATGATTCATCTTTCAAGGACTTTCTCGATTTTTTTACTATATTTCCGGAATTATCCAGTAATCTGTTTCTTATTAAAATACCCTATTTCTTTTCTTTCTTCTTTTCCCTACCTCCTTCTTTTACCCTTCTACTTTCTTCTCTTTCTTTCTATTTCTAAATGAAAGAAAACGGAGTCATGACTGAGAGTAGTCGCTATTGGCACGGTCAATAAGTTGTTTCGATGAGTTTTCTTCGGGTGTCCGATATGTGATAATTAACAATGAGATGAGTATGCATTGAGGGATAATTAACAATAACAAGAAAGTTTATTAAAACTTACTTTATTGGAAAATAATCAAGATTTCAATTAGTAGATGATGTTTCGTAAATCGTCCTCGTTAAAGAGAATTAATCTTAGCGACTTCTCTCCAGTACATTGCACTTTATTATTTTTTCTTCGTTTATATATATATTTTTTCTTTTTTTGACGTTTTCTTTCATTTTACTACAAGGAATCAATAATTTTCAATACATTTTTAAAGTTATGAACTTTTGATAAATTATGCCATTCATCATATGACACAATTTTCGAAATTTAAAATGATCACTCTGTTTTCTTAGATGTAACCAAAGTACTGTACATTTAGAGCACACAAGAACATGTGGATCACAATTCAGTGGCATATTTTTACCTCTGCGTCAGTGGCGTAACTACTTTTCATGCCCTCCCCCCGCGAGAGAATACCCAGGGCCCCCGCCTTAACAACATATGTTTAGTGGAATGATATATAACATAATAAATAACCATGCTTCCCTATATCTGTGAATAATGAGTTAAATGCATGCAACTACTAGGCCTAAATATTCATAAATGGAAACCACTTTGTTATACATACAATTTATTCAATAAGCTTCAGAATGGAAGATGGACTTAACTTTTTGTAGTCAGTGACGTCAGTCCTCGTGAAGAGTAGTATGAATTAATTGAATTGTTTCCTTCTTGCTTTCCTGACAGCAAAATCCCTTACTAACTCTCGTACATCCATTTTTCAACTTCCTCCGCATTTATTGATAGCAGTGTTATATTACTTTATCTAGCTAGGCCCATTGTGCTTCTCACATAATTCTTTTTTTCTAAATCATTAACTTCAATTTTGCGAACGACCTCTCCGCAAAACTGACAGAGACAGGGAGTGTCAGAAACAACAAATACGCGGTAATATATTCTGAAAAGCTAGACGCTAATGACTTACATTTCACAATTAAAAGCCTTGTTAAGTCAAACACAGAATTCTGAACACTTATTTCCGATTTCAGCTGTTTCACAAAGCAAAATAACTTCCGTCGAAAACGAAGAACCAATATCACAACTATAAGTTGTTTGAAATATCTGTATCCTTTTTAGAATTTTATCATCAGTGAGATGAATTATATTAGCAGGAAACAAAAACTAAAATTTTGATACTGTATCACGAAAGCATCTAAACAAGTAAGTGTGAATTTAGTATGTCAAATAGTTTAATATAGATGTTAATTCTAGTTTGATTCACTGTCACTGAGACGGCTATCTTCACACAATTCATCAAAATAACGTTTGACCATTTTGAATCGTTTGCATAAACGAGGACCCGAAATTTCTTGATCTGGTTCAATATTTCCCGCCAAAGGAAAATATATATCCTATAAAGGCCGACTGGGCTGACTTCCCCTCTGTTTTGTTAGCAGTGCTTTACCTACACCTTAAGCCTCCCAAAGATAGCCGAAAAAAGGAGACGGTGGAAGAACATTGCTGACTAATACAAAACTGAAAAAGCATGTTGATTCGACCTTGGAAGTGTCGCCCCCCACCCGCATTGCAGGGTTTCGCACCACAATAGTTACGCTTCTGTTCTGAGTACTTGTCTAATTATCTTCAATTCTGCTAGATTCGTACCAGCTGCACTAACTCGCTCACATTTCTCACGGTAGTGTTCTTTCTTTGTATTGACGAGGGCGTGAATTAAGCATCCTTGGCATCAACATTAAAAATAAAAAAACTAATATTATTTCTGGCAACCGACAGAAATCTTTATTGAATTGTGAATGTGTAATTATCCTAGTGAAGTCGCTGAATTTGAAGGAATTTTTTAACAAACTAGGCAAAATTTGGCCTTTAAACAGATATAGACAGACTGAAATAGGCAAAATAAAGATTGCTGAAATTGAACTAAAGATCATCCAAGTGAATTTCAGCATGTTCATTTTTATGATATCTTTAACATTAAAAAGTTAGAACTTTAACTACCATCCGATATCCAGCCATAACTATGTTGAATGTTATATGAAAGTGTATGGGGAGAATGTGATAGTCCTCTCTAAGAAACTTCGTCCAATATAATTATCGTAATACTAAAATGTTCGCCCAGTAAAGCTTCTCCTTCAAGCGAATAAAGCATTCGAAGGAAAGTAAAAGCGCCTAACCAGAAACATTGGCATAGAACTGAGGCAGATCAAAGCGTTTATGTAAGTGTGAGGCATGAACTCTAGAAGAAGCCTTTGAAAAGTAGTGCTATAGAAGGATGTTGAAAATTAAATGGATGATTAATTTTATGGGTGAATGGGTGGAAATTTATTATGGAATTTATGGAAAATTAAATGGGTGAAGCACTGTTAATACACCAAGATCGACCGTTAGCAATAAACGTCGGTCTGTCTCCTGTCTCAGACTCGAATTTCTGAAGAGGTACTTGGACTTCTCATGTGAATTAACGCATGAAATTTCGAGAAATAGGTAGGAAGAAAGGTTGTGTGTGGCAATGTTACGTGCAAAATTATAAAGATAAGTCAGTATCTTGTAAATATTGTGAACATAAATATGTATGCGCAAACGTTGATAAAATGGTGAGCCATGTGTCTTCAGGCAGTTACCCAAACAAATGTGTTTATGACATTTAAAAAATTAATATGTTTATAATATCAGTAGTAGAGTCAAGTTTAGAAAATTTACTGACATATAAATTTAAACTGTTTAGCGGTGTAAAAGTATGTGAACTTACAATATCATTTTCCCCACATTTTTACTTGTATAGAACATATTGTAAGTAAATATACATTTATACGTACTCTCTAAATATAATAAAACACTAATAAAATAACATAATACCGTTCAGAATATACATTTTAAAGAATCCTTTGGAGACAACAGTAATAATATACTGTGATAAAAAAAAAACAAATTTAACTTTGAAATCATAATATATTAAATGAATGCAATTTTCTTTATGATTGTACATAAATTCCCGGAAAATTCCCATTTTGGGGAATCTACCCGGGAATCTTCCCAGGGAATTTTCCCGAAAAATATCTTCCCGGGAATTTACCCATCACTAATCAGGATACGGAAAAGTAGAAATTTGGATCACATAATGTAAGATATGGAGAAGGAAAGGTACATGGAAATGAAAAATTTGGATCAGGATAAGGAAAAGTGTGAATTTGAATCAAATAATGTAAGATATGGAGAAGGAAAGGTACATGGAAATGAAAAGTTTGGATCAGGATGAGGAAAAATGGAAATTTGGATCAAATAATGTAAGATATGGAGAAGGAAAGGTACATGGAAATGAAAAATTTGGATCAGGATAAGGAAAAGTGTGAATTTGAATCAAATAATATAAGATATGGAGAAGGAAAGGTACATGGAAATGAAAAATTTGGATCAGGATAAGGAAAAGTTGAATTTGAATCAAATAATGTAAGATATGGAGAAGGAAAGGTACATGGAAATGAAAAATTTGGATCAGGATAAGGAAAAGTGTGAATTTGAATCAAATAATGTAAGATATGGAGAAGGAAAGGTACATGGAAATGAAAAGTTTGGATCAGGATGAGGAAAAGTGGGAATTTGGATCAAGTAATGTAAAATATGGAGAGGAAAGGTACATGGAAATGAAAAGTTTGGATCAGGATAAGGAAGAGTGGAAATCTGCATCAAGTCAATCGAAAGATCGCCGAACTCAGAAGAAAAGAATTTTTGTAAGATACCTCATTTTACTTTTGTCCGATAAGTTGAGTTGAGTTAATTTTGAGTTTAACGTCCCTTTCAGTAACCTACTGATTAAGGTGGAATCCGAACCACATGAGCTCCAGCCGGGAATCGAACCCGGATCTTCCACACCAAGGGCGCGTACGCTAACCGCTTAGCCACGAAGGAGTTCTTTTGTCCACTAAATTATGATTATTTATGCGTGCCTGTGGTACATACAATGAATACATAACAGCGAATCACTAGCCACAAAGACTTGATTCTAAATATTTATTGAAATGGCTGTTTAAACGACATAATAATTCTTTCACTTTATTGCTAAGGCTTGGATATCTGAAACCTAAAACCACTATGCAGTGTTGCCAACCAATTTTTCCAAAAATCAGGAAAATTCTTATCCAAAATCCAGGAAAAATCCAGGAGATGCAACTTAAAATCTAAGGATGTTAATTAGGATGATTATTTTTTTTACAAGGCAAACAGTGAACCCATCAATGATTATACTTACCAACAAAAGTCTAATCATCTTTATCTGCGTACATGCCAATATTGACTCTGCTGGTCAGAGAGCGATTCACAGGGGAACCTAGCATGAGCTGTTAGAAGTGAGCGTTCTTGTGTGCAGCACTCCTTGCAAAGTTTAAGTATCAAGTCTAACTGTTTCGCCTTCATCAAATTTACGATTGAAAATACTTTTCTCTACAGTGACACTTGAGGAAGGCAGAGCAGAGACATAACAAATGTGGCTAAATTCGGAAATATTAACTGGATAGGCTACCTACTTTTTTTTTTTTTTTTACTAACAAGCATCAGAGGCGTCATTTAGTGAGGACGGGAGGGGAATTTTACTTATATCAAAGGGTCTTATCACCCTAAGCAAAATCTGAAATGACACTCCTGACAAGCATCGAAAAATCTTGAACAGAAACATCATTTTCAGTTTACAAATCTGTGTTTCGCAATAACCGCCATTCTGTGTCTACTTGTTGCAATTTACTCTATTCTAATATATAATTAGGAAAGTCAGCTACGAGAGGAGCAATTGATTGTGCCGCTCGTTTGATGGGCTAATCATCTCTAAATGTTTCATGACGGGATCATGAAGCGTATCTCTCTCTCTCTCTCTCTCTCTCTCTCTCTCGAGTTGAGTTGAGTTGAGTTTAACGTCCCGTTCAACAGCGAGGCTATATGAAACGTAGACCTACTGATTAACGTGGAATCCGAACCACATAAGGTCCCACCGGGAATTGAACCCGGTCCTTCCACGCGTGCTTAGCCACGGAGGAGCTCATATCTCTCTCGAATTTGATGTACTGCTTCAATATATAATTCAAGACACCTGAGTTAAAAAATCTTGCAGTCCATAATTTGGGAGATTTCTTGATGCCATGAATAGGGAAACTTTTGCTGCAAAGCACATTTTATCTGTAGATAAGAACTCCTTTTGGTTTCTGAAGACTACATTTTCACAGATGATACGCAAAACCAGGAGGTTTTAACATTTTTTAAAGAAAAATCAGTAGACCAGGAGAAAACTTGAAAAACCAGGAAATCTCCTGGAATATCAGGAGACCTGGCAACGCTGCCACTATGTCCTTTAACAAATGAATGTCAATCTGTAATTATAATCTCGTCTACAACCAACGCTTCTAGCATAACGCAAAAACTGTTCTTGGCAGCGTCTTCGGTATGTCCTATTTAGAAAGCAATTATTGCCACTTTGTTATTAACTAAAGTACTTCTGCATCAATTTAAATGTCCATTGAGAATTAAAGTGCCGTAAAACTTACGGAAAAGAAAAGCAATGGAAATCTTTGAATGCTTCACTGGCAGCAAGATTGAAAATAACCACAATAATGAAAATTATCAAATGTTTTGCTGAACATTTCTTTTACAAAGTGGGGCAACTAATTTACTCTAGCGTCTGATTTTTCTTTAATTTTTAATGAAAATACTTTGCGACAAACGCAAGCCTCTTTCCGCAGATATACGTTACTTATTGTAATAAGAATCGAACACCTTAATATTCTATATAATATAATTATTTATTGTTTAATTCAAGATGACCTTTGCTTCCCACGTTTCTGGTTAACAAAGGATATGTGAAAGGTTGAACAGTCTTGGAACAAGAATAGAATAATAAAAAGATCAGTGTTTACACCGGAGATCAAACACGAGATGTCAAGTTGGTAGGTTCTTTACCAATTACACCACTATATGGCTTTTAACTTTTCAGAAGGTAAATTTTACAACTGAGTCTGTCGTAGACAATCAAGAATTCGCTGCGTTAAGAGATACACATACTAATGGTGTACACAAAACTTCATAGTCTAGTAGTTTAGCGACTGGATCATGCAAAATGTGATACCAACATACCACTTTCCGGGATGATAGACCTATTAATAAGAAGTAAATCCTGATATAGACCCAAATCGGCGGGGGTCTTGTTTTAGGTATATGACGTCATCAATATGGCCGCCAACGAATTTCGACTTAACTGAGTTTAAAAATGTATAACTCCATTACCATTGAAGGTAGAAACTCCCTTTTATCTTTATTTTGCAGAGAATACATTGTACCTTTATTGTCATTATAAATACTTGCCTTATATTGCCGCCATTTTTAAATATGGCGTCTCAAACTGGAAAAATGTTTATTTTCAAAACGATTTTCTATGTTTTATGGCAAATAACTTTGAAACTGCTATGATTATGGGAAAATACCTTGATACAATCGTCAAAGGTCATTTCAATAGCTTTCAAACGCGACCAGAATCATTGTTGTATCTCAACAAATAACCGAGATAATCAATTTTATGTAGGACTAAATGTCGAACTTTCGTGAATAATGTTCGAATGAATCCGTAGATGTAGTTATATGGCATTTGTAGTTCCATTGCCCTTTGATAATAGGAACATAGTACCGCTACCAGTATGTTCCTTTTAACGTGGAGAATAGCAAATCACAAGTGTTTATCTTTTGTCCGTGCTGAAAACCCTTTATAACGTCATAAATCCAAGATGGCCGCCGCGGTTTATCTCCGGTGAAAATTTCTCGCCTCAGAAAAATAATAGAAACATGCAACAAAAGCCAATCTCTTTCTTTGGATGTGAACAAAATCTTGACATAACATGTGATTGACTCTCCTTTGTGTCTACAAGCCAGTATATCACGTCATAAACACAGTATGGCGCCATGGCTTACATATGGATTATGAAAATTATTTATTTCTCGCATTAGAGAAACGATAGAAACGTGCAACAACCATTAATATCTTTTTTCATATGTAGAATCGTAAAGACAAGTTTTGTCTTTTCTTTCAGGTGAAAAACGAGTATATGACGTCATAAGCCCAAGATTGCCGTCGACTCTTAAATATGAATAATGCATAATATTATTTGATTTATTTTTCTCGGCCCAATTCAAATTTTGGTACACGGCAATGAACCATGAAACATTTCTTTTTTATTTGCTGGACAATCGATTTTATTCGATCGGCGAAATTCTCCTCCTATTGTAGTGCATTGGATCAGATTTGTCCCTGGATGTTCGCCCTAGATCATATCAATTATGCCTGTTGGATGTCAGTATTCGTAAAGTCTTTGGGAGAATTGAATGTACGCAAGTATATGATGAATTTCAGAAAGGTAATTTTGTGGAAAGAAAGACTAACAGTAAATATTTGTACATGTCCCACGACCTGTTACATGAACAATGTAATAAGGATCTAAAATGTGAAGGAGGTGCCATTGGTCTATTTGATAATGAATGTGCTCTTCTGCGTTGGATGGTTTCGGGTCCAGTGATTGCAGGGTTACTAACCGAACTTGAGAAAGAGGCAGAAATAAGTGACGATTCAGATTATCACAGTCATCATGAAGATACAGACGCTTTTTCCTCTAGGTTCAAAAAACATGTGAAAGCTTTAATAAATGCATGTGAAGATGATGACAGAAATACATTTGCTCAAGGAAATGGTGCCCTAATATGCGTTGCCACATATGCTGTTATGGATGAGAAAGCAACTGAGTCTGTCTTCAAAGCAGAAGAATTGGGAAAGCAAAAGGACAAACATTTGTTCGGAAACGGCTCATCGAATGCCAGACGCCTTTAAGAGAACCGATTAAAAGAAATAAACTTTCGCTTTTTCACACATCCAAAAAAAAGAACGAAGAAAGGACTTAAGGAGTCAATTTTAAAGAGTTACTGTAACCTGTTTTCTCGCTTATACATAGCTTGTCAAAGTCGAGGTGGAAACATCAAAGATTTCTTTGCTCACGAAAACCTTTCGTACTTTCCGTCACTCTCTTCAAATGGTGAATTGCACAAGGGAGCAAAATCAGATGTTATTTCTTCCTTAGAACCATCTGGAACATCACAATACGATGTACCTAGTGTATCGTGTGTTATATTTGATGAAGCAGTATTAGCTCACATGCTGAAGCCTATTCCGGGACAGACGTTTTCTATGTATTACGCTAACACAGTTCAACCATCTTTAGAAAAGTTTGCGAGTGATGTCGTCAGAATAGACATAGTCTTTGACAATTATGATCCCGACAGTCTGATAAAAGAAGAACGAGACCAACGAGGAAAAGAACCAAGAATACTTGTGAAAGACTCCACACTGACTCCCAAAAAATGGGCATTGTTTTTGAATAATTCTGAAACAAAACTGATTTATTTCGACTTCTGTGTAAACACTCACAGAACATAAGTGATTCTGGTAGTAGGAGAGAGATTGTGTGTGCATGTGATGATACCGCAATCAGCAAACTCTAATATGGACGTGATAAGCCTTATGCCCTGCAAATAAGAAGAAGCAGACACACGCATGTTCTTGCATGCATTGCATGCCAGCAACCATGGACATAAGAATATCTCAATTAAAGCTGTCGCTTCTGATGTTGTTATTACCGTTGCTTTATTCTTTGAGCTCAATGTATCTCACTTGTGGATTGAATATGGGAGTGGTAAAAATAAGAGATATATTCCTGTCCACGAAATTGCAACAAGCCTAGGAAAGTCTCACTCAAAAGCCCTGCTCTTTTGGTACGCATTTGCAGGGCGTGACACAGTGTCCGCGTTTGGTGGTCATGGCAAGAAGACAGCTTGGCAGGTGTAGCAAGAATTCCCTGAAATAACGGATATATTTATCAAACTTTCAGTTACTCCTGCTGAAATTTCAGCTCAGGACTTTGCAGCTCTTCAGCGCTTCACCGTACTCCTGTACGATCGCTCTAGTTCTTTACTAAATGTTAAAGACTGTCGACAAAGATTAATGACGAAAAAGAATTGTTCTTACGAAGGGATCGCACCTACATAGACAGCCTTATTTCAACACTGTCTGCGAGCTGCCCTACAGGCCGGGTATTACTGGTCTCAAGCTCTCCAGAAAGTGCCCATAATACCCGAAATTTGTAAAGGGGTTGGCAGAAGGTGGATCGTGGTTATTATCCTCTGTGGTCCTTACTTCCAGAAGTTTCTGCGCACTGTAGAGAACTTATTCGCTGTGGTTGCAAGACTCTTTGTCAACATTCTTGCAAGTGTCAAAACTTAAGGTTAGTGTGCACTTTGTTGTGTACCTGCGATGAACAGTGTGATAGAGTAGATCATGTTATTGTGAGTTGATCTTGTCTAAATAAGAAATGTGATTAACAAAAATGACTTCCCCTAGTTCTCTGAAGTACGTTTCAGATGTTAAGTTAATAGTCATACTATCTCACAAATATTTTCTCTTCCAAATTCTTAACATATTTAATTGTATAACTGTTTGTTGTGTTGCAAATTTATCTCTCACTGCTATACTGTTAAATTTATACATTGAGTCTGTTTCATAAACATTTTAATACAAACTCCAAAAATATCAAATTAAGCTGGGCGGTGGTTTGAAAATGTGACGCCTGTTGCCTCGAGCTACTTTGTAAAATAATGTGAAAAGCATAATTTTCAGACAATTACATTCTCAATGGACTGATTAAAAATATTTTAAATGTAAAATATGTCTTTCGAAATGCACAGTTCCCATATTCCTTGAAATATTCATTTAGCGCAAATACTAGTGCAAGCCTTATACTTTCATATAGCACATAATTCTTTGTTTAATAACATGAAAAATATTCACTTTCGGATAATTAGTATTAAAGAGAATATATTTCAAATTTATTTTCGAATAATGCATAACTTCAGCTTTGTTAGTTTTTCAGTTTAACGCATTATATAATATTCAAAATACATACAGCGGCTACTTTGTATAACGATGTCATACACTTAAACAAGACAAATACTAACCTTTGGGAGCAAACACGATACACCTTTCTGTTGCTTCATGATTTAACTTATTTAAGGAGAAAAAATAGTTGCTTTGCACGTTTCTATCACATTTCTTAGGCGAGAAAGGCACAGTTTTCTTCATGCATATTTAAGAGTCGAAGGCAATCTTGGGTTTATGAGGTGTTTACTTTCGCCTCAAAGAAAAGACAATAACTTGTGTTACTTTTTGATTCTACATATGAAAAAAGATATTGGTAGTTGTTGTATGTTTCTATCGTTTCTCTAATGCGAGAAATAAATAATTTTCATAATCCATATGTACGCCATGGCGCCATACTGTATTTATGACGTGATATACTGGCTTGTAGGCAAAGGAGAGTCAATCACATGTTATGTCAAGATTTTTTCACACCCAAAGAAAGAGATTGGCTTTTGTTGCATGTTTCTATTATTTTTCTGTGGCGAGAAATTTTCACCGGAGATAAACCGCGGCGGCCATCTTGGATTTATGACATTATAAAGGGTTTTCAGCACGGACAAAAGATAAACACTTGTGATTTGGTATTCTCCACGTTAAAAAGGAACATACTGGTAGCGGTACTATGTTCCTATTATCAAAGGGCAATGGAACTACAAATGGCATATAACTACATCTACGGATACATTCGAACATTATTCACGAAAGTTCGACATTTAGTCCTACAAAAAATTGATTATCTCGGTTATTTGTTGGGGGTATGTTTAGTACAAGGGGTCCAGAAATACGTAAAAAACACAAAATTTACAGGAGAAATGAGTGATGCAAGTACTTAGACGTAACATAACGTAACCAAATCTAACCTAACCTAACATAAACTAACGTAAGCTAACCTGAACTAACCTAAACTAACGTAATATTAGTAGAAATAAGCGAAATTCTACCATTTTTTTGGAAAAATATGCGGGACTGCTACACTAATATAACATAAGTTAAACTATCCTAACGTAACCTAAACTAGCCTAACCTATCTGAAACTAACCAACTATACCATAAACTAACTGAATGTGAACAGAAATTACTAAAATTGTAACATTTTTAAGAGAAAAGAGCTGGACCCCTTCTGCTAAACATAGGTCATTTGTTGAGATACATCAATGATTCTGGTCGCGTTCGAAAGCTATTGAAATGACCTATGACGATTGTATCAAGGTATTTTCCCATAATCATAGCAGTTTCAAAGTTATTTGCCATAAAACATAGAAAATCGTTTTGAAAATAAACATTTTTCCAGTTTGAGACGCCATATTTAAAAATGGCGGCAATATAAGGCAAGTATTTATAATGACAATAAAGGTACAATGTATTCTCTGCAAAATAAAGGTAAAAGGGAGTTTCTACCTTCAATGGTAATCGAGTTATACGTTTTTAAACTCAGTTAAGTCGAAATTCGTTGGCGGCCATATTGATGACGTCATATACCTAAAACAAGACCCCCGCCGATTTGGGTCTATATCAGGATTTACTTCTTATTAATAGGTCTATCATCCCTGAAAGTGGTATGTTGGTATCACATTTTGCACAATTCGGCCCTTTTATGCTGCTAAGCTACTAGACTATCATCAAAGATGGGTTTCAAGCGTCTAAATTCGTATCGCTTCAGGATAAAAGCAATTTTCGTACTCATTTCTTAATATCATGCCTTTTATTTTCCGACACTATCTTGTAAAACAGAAAGTGTTTAAACCTGGTAACGCTCCTTTGAGTACGCTACTGACACCAACTATTATAGTATCCTGTCATCACGTGTGTATTTATATGTAAGTTATGTCATGTCTTGTCCAGCCTAGGCATCTCAATCTTGTTTACCGTATTCACACTATTCAATCCTGCTTCGAATATTTTTCTTTTAACTTTGCAAACATAGCAAGTCTTCTTTCGTGACCAAGTTGCACATTCATACAATACTGCTTGATGAAATATGATTTTATTAATTTATTTTCCACTTTTAACTTCTGTCGATATTATTACAATATTTAGTTTTTCAATGAAGTAATAGCACGCATTTTCTATAATTAATCTAACATTTATTTCGTTTCTGAGTTGATCATAATTTTCACTAATGTCAATTCTTGTGAAATGCTCTTTTCATTTCACGAAGGGAATTTTCAAAAGTCAGTGCACTTACTCTAGTGGTTGGATTTTGATGTAGGTTATACATAAAATTAGGATTGTCACTACCTACCATTCCGAATTGGACTTTCCTAAGTGATCACGGAGACGAGGATCCAACAAAAGGAGGATTGGCAACCTCCAAGTGAATTTTTCTACGAAAAAAAGCGAATGTTGATGAAGTATCATTTTCATTTTGTACGTCAGTAGTCCCAAAGTTTCGCTGGGAGGTCTACACATCTGAATGAGTACGTACGATTCGAAAGAATTATGGGGAAATAGTTTATTTGCTTACCAACCGACCATTTCACCATAGCGGATGAAGCATGGGAAGTTCGGCCCTGTACTTCGACAAAAAATGCCAGTGTGGAACATTCAGCGGATTGTTGGTGAAGAACCAACATCAACCTAAAAATGTTAGTTGAGCGAACGAAGATTCCAAAAAACTATCCTGTGTACAGAATTCACGCCGAAGAATTTCATTACACGAAGACTTGCACTACGTCGCTTCGGTGCCACATGTTCTGAAGGCAGAAGAGAAGAAACGTCGTCTTCAATTCCCGCAAGATTTCCTCAGGCTTTTTACGAGCTGATGTGGGAATACACCTCCAAACAGGGGCGGATCCAGGGGGGACGATCGGGGCAATCGCCCACCCCCGAGAAGAGGAAACTTCCTTATTTTATATATAAATAAACCCATCCATAAAAAGTTTGGAGCTCTTAAAAGTAGCTCTAACTAGCAGTATTACTACCGACCGCCCCCTTCCCAGAAGTCCGTCCTGGATCCGCCCCTACCTCCAAACTTAATAAAGCTTGACGCGTCTGATGGAATACTTTTCATTTCTAATTGGACATTCTCGCGAAACAGCAATACATGGACTGGTAGGCAACACATGCACCACCGATGAAGAAGCCAAAACATCAAAAACCGGTAATCAAGGTCATATCTGTCGTTTTTATGTGCAAGGACAGACTCGTGACTACCACTCTTCTTGACAGCAAGGAAAGTTAGTCCTTTTTTCTATTGCAATTTACATGGAAGCCATTTTTTTTCTTCAATAGGGGAAGTGCGAGCGGCTAAAAGTAGTTTGCCGTCATAGATAATTTGCCTACAGCTCTTGAAGGGCTCCAGCTCACTAGTGATATTTGATTCCACAAATCACGCGTAATACTAGCACTTTTTTTTTAAAAAAAATAATAATAGCAATTGAGTACAGTTTTCTACTTCTTTACCCATGTAGCTGCCCATTTGTTCTCATGACGCTGGGTCAATGTCTAAATATCATGGCTTCTTAATAGGGATTCAGCTCACGGAAAGACACCAAACTTGAAGCCAGGAATTTCTTAAACAGTAGTAGAAGAGATGTGTCGTGTACAGCAACAGAAAATAATATCCTCCAGTTTTACATCCACGGTGATGCCATGTACGCTAATCGAGACGGTGTTGATGAGGATGAATTAAATGCTGGGAAGAAGAAAGTTTAAGGGCACAGAAAACTCTTGAGAACACTCACAAACACGGTATTTGCCCACCACAAGGTATACTTAGCGCAAGCTGAAACAAAATGGGGACCCGATGTACCAGGGTGAACGCTCTACTAGTGAGCAATCGCAGCTCCATTTACGATAACGGTATTATTATTTTATTATTATTATTATTATTATTATTATTATTATTATTATTATTATTATTATTAATAATAATAATAATAATAGCAGCAAATGAAATTTCTAGTTTTTCACCTTACGGATATGCCCTATAGTCTAAAGGAGACGGGTGATTAATGAAAATGAATGATTACGATAGAACTGGTGGCATGGAAATGTACTAGGAAAGAGGAAAAGCCCGGAAAAACCCATGGACACGATGTTATCCAGCAAAAATTTAATGTCGAAATCGAACCGAAGACCTCTTGACCCCATATTAAAATAGATGATTGTATGTCTAATATGGAAATTGATAACAATGAATTGACATTTGGTTTAACCCTTTCACAGAGGAAGTCGACTTTTGTCGACAGAAAGAAAATTTCCTTAACATGCGAATGTCGACTATAGTCGACGGGTTAAAATTTCTTTGTCCGTATCTTGGCTTTGTCGAGAGTAGTCGCCAAAGTGGTACTGTTCAATTTTTTGTGTTCTATTGTTTTCGATAAACAATAGAAATCACACAGAAAACCTTTGGCGACTATACTTAACTAAAACGAAACCAAGATACAGACAAATTTTAACACGTCGACTATAATCGACATTCGCAGGTTAGGGAAATTTTCTTTCCGTCGCCTTCCACATTGAAAGGGTTAAATAAACCAACAGTGAGCTTTCATGTTAGTATTGGTTTACTGCTGTGAAGAAATATGTGTCCGAAACAGGCCCAGCGTCTCTTCTGAGAAACTGCTTTCGAGACCCAGCCATGAATAAATTGCATTTCACGAATATATACTTTCATTCTTAAGTTGGTCACACATACCGAGACAACTCGCTTTTAGGGAGAAAAACATATTTTTAGCATATAAAAAAAAGTATTATTTTGCCTTTCATTTTTAAATAAGCAGTGTTCGGATATCTTACCTACGATCCTGCACCACGTACATCGAAAGCAAACGTGTTACCAAGCGTTGTATAAGGGTGCAATGAAACAATTTCTTATGTTAATCTAAAAAGCTTCCTTTCACTTAGTTTCAATAAGAATGGCTATCCCTAGTCAGGATAGACGAGCATCGAAGATGTTACATTATATTTTATCTATAGAAAATATACATATATAAAAATGAAACTGACTGTGTTTGTAACTTAATAACTATGGAATCAAACGACCAATCTTGATCAAATTTTCAACATAGATGAGGTCCGGGCCTGGCATGATTTTTATTATTTCACTTTGAAGTTGCAACTTGGGAGAGTGGGAAGGGTATATATATAATGGAAAATGACTGATATTAGTGCCAAATCCATAGTTTTGGAGTTGTTGAGATGAACAGTGACACTTCTGATACTGTTTTAAATCCGAATTCAGCCCTTTATGTTCAAAATGAAACGTATTTGCCCTGTACGAAGAACCGGTATTCTGCTAGTACTTTATATAAAATCAGTAGTCATTCTATAACTTCTGCAGAAGACAACTAGATTCTCATACGGAAGATAATTGTAGGACGTTATGAAATCTACAATTAAAAATCTCTTTCAATAGTATTCGTAGTTGATGAAGGGTTAATGATATGACACACATCTGAGTTCTACAGAAGTCTTCTAGTTCTGAAGCGGTTATATTGGGTTCATGCGATGGACTTGCCCGACTATGTGTCACTAACCAGAAGCCATAATAAATAAAAACTACATTAACTCGTTAATCGAAGGGAACGTAGCATACTGTAGGGCAAACTTTCTGCTATCGAGTGTGTCAAACAATACAAAAGTAGTAACCAGATGTGTGATTGAAAACCCACGCCGGAGCTTCGAAGTGAACTTACAAGGGTAGTTCAAGGTTGACTGGGACTTTTATTTCTTCAGAGGAAACAGATAGCACAAGAAGCACTAAACTATGTCAGCTTTTCAAAATATCCGTGCGCGTCGAGGCACCGTTGCCATCGTTGTGGCAGCTCCCTGATTCCTTTGGCGTAGAAAGAACTTGGTTGTTGTCGTAGCCACTGGAGGACATCGTTCCGCAGTGCTTCATCTGTCGTGAATTTCTTCCTTCCCAGATGGTCTTTAAGGGCTGCAAACAAATAATAATCACTGGGGGCTAAATCTGGACTATAGGAGAATGGGGCAGAACTTCCCAGCGCATTTCAGCCAGGGTTGTTGTTGTCACATTGGCCGTGTGAAGGCGGGCATTGTCATGGAGAAGAATGACATTTCCAGGCAACATCTCAGATCTTATTACGAATGGGCTTTCGTACAGCACCACTCAATAATGTGAAGTAATACTGGGCATTAATTGTGCTCCCCTTGTCCAGGAAATCCACATGGATAACACCCTTCATGTATAAGAAGACAATTGTAATGATCTTCAGTCTTCCCGTCCTTTGCGAAACTGTTCACACCATTTGTACACCCTTGTCCATGACATCTTTTGTTCAGCCTACTATGCTTGCAATGTTCTGGAAATTTCAGCTGGTTTAATTTTCTCCATGACAAGAAATTTGATTACGCACAGAGCCACAGACTGTGCTCCAGAGCCACAGACACATCACTTGCCGCCATGCTCGCTGCTACTGCTGCGCATGCGCCAAATACGTCATGCCGGGCGCTAGTTACTCGAGAAGGAATACATTACGTCACCTGCAAATATTCATCGATCTGGTTATTCATCGATCACTTACGTACGAAAATCCCGGTCAACCTTCAACTTCCCTTGTATTATCTCTAACATCTTGTACTCAATATTATTACAACTGACATTATATTTCTTTCCTGTTATCAAAATATATTCAAATTGATCGTTCTTACTACTATAAACCATTTTAGTCAGCACCTGTGATTCACTTTTAAAAGGAAAATAAACTTTATTTACTTAGAAAATGTACAACATTTACCGTAATAAAATATAATTGAGCTTTTTAAAAAATGCTCGTAATTAACTATTCAATTACGTTGAAACAAGTTACAAGTTCATATCCCTTGTATTATTACTATTCCTCATTAAGTCTTTTTCAATTATTTTAAATTAATTGTTGGCTTACTAATTAAAAAATAATAATAGCGTTTGTATAGAACTGACAAAACAAACATGTTGTTTCAAAAAGCCAGAATCGGAATTGAAGATGGTGTGTTTATGTATAGAACTGTGTGGTTAGTGTTTTTTTTTTTTTTTTTTAATTTTGAACAAGTGCTTTATAGTTCTTTATCTCTCTTTTAGTGAAATATGAGTATAAATTCAATCCATTGCGAATAACATTCAATTTTAAATGGACAGTTACAAATCTGTATTTAATCTACTATTATAAGTTTCCTCTATAAAAAATTGAAAATCATTCATCAGTATGACTACATATAAGTATCTACATTTATATATTAATCAATTTGAATTTATTTTATTTAAAGACTCGCTATAAAAGCAGGCAATACTACACTTTGTTCGTACCAACAATAAAAGCAAAAAATAATATCAAAGAAATGTGTTAAATACATTATAAAAAAAACAATTTTCAAGAGGTGGCTGGCGGCGGTTCCCAGCAGGGCCGTAACTTGTGGAGGGGGCAGGAGGGGCAACTGCCCCCCAGGGGAGTTTCCCGCCGTTCGAGAGGGCCCATTTTAACACAAAATTTTCTTTCTCCATATATGATAAGAACATGAAATTATAACCCCCCCCCCCTTTGCATCAAACAGGTTCACTACATTACATAAACAAAACAGCACTCAATAGGTAAATAAATCAAAAATAAGTCGTGGGCCCATTTCGGTAAAAATTGTCTACTATTAGGGGCCCTAGAAATAACTGACTGACCCACAGTCTTTGCCGTGCAGGATGGCCGTCAGGCTCTGGGGGAAGCCATAAAGAGTAAGAGAAAGATGGAAAAAGAGGGCCCAAGAATTGGAAAAACAACTTTTTCTAGGGGGGGGGGGCAAATACGCGTATTAATGCTTGCACCCCAGAAAGTTACGGCGCTGGTTCCCACATTAAACACAACAAGAACATAGAAATATGAATTCAATCATACCTCATAGTAACTTTGAAATGAATAATAATAATAATAGTATTTCATTTCTGTCGTCATGAAAATATTTAGCTTGCATAATATATTGACAAACAGTTTAAACATATGTCTATTTACACTTGTATGCAATCTACATATTCATATGTCATATCGTGATGTTCATATCTGTATGTTCTGTTAGGCTCTCATAAGAAGAACTCTTAATCATCACAGTTGTCACAGCCTAGTAATCATTTTACTCTTGTATCATGAAATTTTGTTCTCCAAATTTCATGTTCTTCTCTTTTCTTGTAATTCTAATAGACAGTAGCGTATATAGTAGAAACACTTCGTTAATCTGTTTCTGTAGTATATCTGTATAAGAACTTGTTATTATAGTTATAATTCTCATGTAAGATCCAAACATCAACAATACTAGGCCCTTCCAATTCCAAGACTCCTTGCTTTTTTTTTTTTTTTTGACTTACTAGATCTTACTTGAATCAAAAAAAAAAAAAAAAAAAAAACTTGTGAAACGTTGGAAAAAGTGCATTGAGGTCCAGGGAGGTTACATAGAAAAATAAGGTATGTTTCAGTTTTCTATCATTAAAATAAGTACAATTTTTCTCAAATGTGCCTTTACTTTTTGAATTCTCCTCGTATGTCACTTAACGTTTCATAGTAGTGTTAATCTTGTTCAACGTCATTTCTTTGAACCAGTTCAGTAATTAACTCTCCATAATTTCCGTTTAAAGAGTTGCACCACAAGATGTCTCCCACGCAAATGTTCAATTTGAATGTGAGTAATAATAACATAAAGAAATGTGTAATACATTAAAGGTAACAAATATATATTATGAATAATAACAAATATATATATTATGAATTAAAATTGTTCAAGAACGTTCTACTGTTATAACAGTATTAATTAATCTAATCGTAGTAAATTGACAATCTTTCTATAATAGATAATCGAAATAAAGATCGATATTAGAATTTGTCAATTAGCATGATTAGGAGAAAACCGCAAATTACAAAGGATGGGAGGACTTTTAGCACCGGGGGCGAATTAAGGATACTAATCAGCCATGTCCACTTCATCACATAATCCAATAACATTATCTAGGACAGAAAAAAAAAATACAAATTGAACTTGTGCAAACAAACTGCACTATGTTGGCGACATCAATTGGAAATTATACATGTATATTTTACTGATGTAAAATAGTTATACAGATTATGGGATTAAATGTATTACAGAGAAACTTATTATTTCTATTGCTTGTTAAGGTAAGTGGTTAGATTACCAAGTAATTGCGGCGAATAAAAAAAAATATTGAGGAGTTATAATCAAATCAACGATGCCAAGCCATAGGAAAAATTCCATCTTGTGGGATTTTTTGATGTTAACTTCTCAAAGAGATAATGGGATTTTTTTTGTCGAAATTAGCATCATGTGTGGGATTTTTTTCATAGTTAACTCATCAACACCACCAGAATTGTCTGTGGTCCAGAAGTACACTGAATCTTTAATAAGTTTGACACTAGTCTTTATTGTCAAATTTTCTTACCGAAAAACTGCATGCTAGCACGAAAGTGGTTTTGTGAAGTGACTTGGTATCGTCAAAAAACAAGCACCAAGGAACGTAAATTGTGCATTGGTATTTTAAAAAGTAATGGAATAAAGTATAAAAAAAGCAAACGAGAAACAACCAACTTCGAAAACATCCCACGTGAAAAGACTGGAGGATTCTTTAGTTCAGAGTAAAGTAATTCTATTAGCATTACGTTGAATGATGCTAATGCTAATGGTTGTATGGAACGATGATGCCAACATCGACAACAAAATGTATTTGTTGTCTTCAACAGTTTCAATTTAATCTTTCAAACAAAGAAAATTCTTATCCCTAAACTATTCTTAACACATTAATAGCCATGTGTATTACAAGGTGATACACACGGTATGTTCCGCCTACGCTTCATATATTATTTCTGATACACAACGAACGTTCTTTTGTCGCCACGTGTATACACAGGCTGGTAAAATTTAGCACATCTTACCTGTAGTTAGGGCGCTGGAAATTCATATTGCACCAGTAATTCTGACGTAAGTTGACTACTTTCTTTAAGTAAGTATTCCGCCTACCCTTCGTGCATTGTTTCTGATAAACATCAACTTGGCACTGGAAGTAAAATTTATGAAAAATACCCTGGCTATCAATGTGTTAAATGTCGAAGGTTACCTATAAACCACTCATATACTAAAGAAAATTCCATACAATAGTTTCATTTTTTCATATTTTATAAGTTTCTTTTATTATTTTTAATTAATGCAACGTTGGAAATTGAAGAGCAAAATGGGAATTTCTGCCTCCGAAGATGGGATTTTATAATATTTCACGTTGGTATCAGTGAATCAAACATACTGACCGTAACTCAGTACGTACAATATGAGACAAAACCGGATGCTATACATTAGGGCAAGAAGCAAAAATTATATCATTACCAGTTCTCCCCGCTGGTCAAAGTGGCTACTGTGCGCGACATTTGTTCCCGGGTTTGATTACTGCTGGGAAATATTTGAAATTTCAACGTATTACGGTCGCTTCGTAGGTTCGTATCTCATATAATCTCGTGTAGAAAGGGGCGTTAAACTTTCAGCAAACAAAAAAAAAATCTTTTTTGGTTGCACTTGCAAGAAATAAGCCCAAGGGATATTTTGGACCTCATTTGAGGCAGTAATTTCCACCTCATACAGTCTCAGTATTGGAAAGAGACGCTATTACTCCAATTAATTAATCCAATATCCTGCAAGTTTTCTTTTTTAATCTTTTCTTTCATTTGTTTTTTACATTGCTTACACTGAATGCTTTTTCTGTAAATTAATATTTACTTTTTTAATTAATACTTGTAATTTCAGTGTAATATAAATTTGGCGTTGCTTTACGTCATGCAATAAGCAATATTTACACAAAAGAATGCTAAAAAAGCATGTTAATTAAATACAGGGTTATCTAAACATATGATAATTTATTGTAAATTGACATATGATAACAAGCTTGCTCACGCTTCCAGAATATTCTTCCGTCTATCATTGTAAATGTTGCTTTAAATTGTTTAATTTAGGAGTTTGATTGAGTATACAAATGAATTACGTTTTCTTTTTTTTAAATTTTGCTTTATTGTAAAATTCAATCAACATACGTTTCTTCAACATTAGACCACACATACTCTTTCTCTCCGTGCCTCTCTATCTGATCGTTGTCAATTTAATCAAACTAGTCATAGCAACGGATGTTACACAACATTGAGCTCTTCAGGAAGTAAGTATCACGTAGCAAATATGTTGTTAGCAAATGTTTAAATATGTTGTTAGCAAATTGACAAACAGTTTATACAGAAGCTTGATGGGATATATGCGAGGGGCTTGGCTGAAAGCTTACAAGAAAACAAAAAGATTTTAGGTAGGCCGAGAAAGAAAGCGAAGGAAAATATGAAGGAGAGCTAAGGGTTATTGGGTTTTAACAATCATAAATAGAGAAAAGTAACTCAAGTTAGAATCAGCTGGGAGTTCATGGTTCTCTGATGTTGAACCTGAGGGTTTTCTAAAAACTAGGAGTTCATGGTTCTCTGATGTTGAACCTGAGGGTTTTCTAAAAACTAGGAGTTTATGGTTCTCTAATGTTTAACCTAAGGCTTTTCTAAACCAAAGAACTAATTTATGTCCTCCCCTTTGCCTAATAACCTACCAGTGCTTTCAACTAATTTTGATCTACTCTTATGAAAAGGTAAAAATAAGGGAGAACGCAGTAGGAAGCAACTCCCCTACTTCCAAAGAATATTTATGGCGTCCCTCCACTTCCTGAAAACATTACAATGGACAAAGATAGTCACTGCGACAGAGTGATGTCTTTAGTTCTCCTACCTTTCTAGATCTACTTTTCTCCCCTGCTCTTATATTTGAGCACAAAGGGGCAATTTACGCTAGGGAACAGTGTTTATGGTGTTTGAAGATATCATTCTGAGTCTCTTTAAACGTTGTTAACAAACGAGAGATCTGTGACATTGCCACGTCTTTGTACGCATTCATGGGATCTGTCTGCTATTTGGTCACCTGCTAGCACTATAGTGCGTCTGCTTAGCTAAAACCGCTTAATTGTTTACCACTTGGTAACGACGCATCACAGTTCTCGTGTCATTCATCTAGTTCACAGGCCATCGATTATACCTAATGTCTTCGTAAGCATTTTTTGGTATTTGTTAAAAGTCCACTCGTTCAGGAAACTTCAAAAAATCCTGAAATAGAAATGTTAATTTGGTTGAACTTCAGCAACAGAAAATGGATAAGAGGTTTAGGACGTGGAATGTAACGGATCTTTATAGGGCAGGGGCATTAAAATCGGTAACATGCGACTTAGAAAAATAAAGTAGTACAGATTTGACAGCTCTAACACAGAAAAGGCTGTTGAGTCAGAGTCCACAATGGCCATATTTGCTATTTCTTGTATCTAGCAACCTCTGAAACATAAGTAACCACTATGGCAGCCATGTTGGGACTCATCATCTTAAATATCACTTTAATGTTTTACATACGAAGTTCGGCATGCAACGCATGTTTTATATGTAATTCTTCTCAGGAATGCAGTGACTCTAACGATTTGTCCGATCACTAAAGTTCACTAATTATTCTCTATTTTGTCTTTAGATACCACTGACTGAGCAAACTCCAGCAAACTTTATGATGGACAAACTCCATGTGCGTGGGTTTCCTCGGGGTTCTCCTATTTTCTCCCACTTTCTTCATTCCACCATTTCATTCATTTCTCATCATTACCGTCTCCTTTAGCCTCAGCGGCATAACCGTAGAACGTAAAACTTAAAGATTTCACATCACTTTACATTTTCAAACTTCGCAATGGTAGTCCAAAATTGTCTACAGATATGGTAACCACTGTCGCTGTTTTCGTATTTTTTAGTAAAAGCTCCCAACGCAGCACACGGCGTTTATATTTAGAATATGGAGTGAGTCGAACGTTTGTTTATATAGACTATTCTTTCCGTGAACAAGTGACACCGATACAAAAACCAGATACACCAGCATCTGACATACGACATTCAAGCTCATTGAGTGTTGTTTATCGAATGGGCGAAAGAGGGATTTCCATTCTACCTGGATACGACTGCAACGAGGTGTATTATTTACGTGTATGGAGAAATAAAGGAACAAAACTCCTGATACTGAAATGACAGGAATTTACATTGAATTAAAATATCAGTTATAGTTTGTAGCGAAAAGGTTATGGTCTGACGTGATATTTTTTGCACAAGAATCATAAGTACATTCTTCAGCTAGGGCATGCTGAACGCCAATCAATTCCTGCACCTGTAGGATTATACGATCCTGCCTTCAATTTTATCAGAGTATGGCCCATACCCAACGTATTGCTAGCAGAATAGATGGCCTCTCCATTGCAAACATACTGTGTATAAATACCAGCATCAGCAGTTCCCTAATAGATGGGTCGGGCGTTAGGCACCGGTGAACTGGCCACCACGCTCTCTGGATTTTACACAACAGGGCTTGTAGCTATGTGGTCATCTACCTTAAAGCCATACTGCACACCGTTAAGATCGGGATTTTATAGCATTTGGTGCTGCGAGTAAAGGATACACATGCCGCCGTGAATCGAGAGACATTGTAGCCAACATGCATGGGAATGTAAGAGGCGTGTGGAATACACCATTGTTGTAGAGGGTGGTTATTTCAAGAATGAGATACTAACATAAGGCGTCCAATGAACGTTTAGTAATAAGAGAAATGGTAAGCGCCATTGTACTAATAAGAGAATACTGCATAGAAAGTACAGGGTGGCCCAAAAGTAGGTATACACCCCTGCATTACTTAAGTATAACATTCTAGTTTATAGATGTATTTGCTTTGACTGTTCTGGGTTTAAGTTATAAGTAAAATGACTTTAAAAACAAATAATAAAGAAACTAAGCCTACCTGTTTGATAACAATAAGAAATGATATAAAATACAGTGAGCTGATCAGTGCGGAACTGTATACCTACTTTTAGACCATCCTGTATGCATCATATGCCAACCTTCGTATTTAAAATATTAAAGTAATACTTTAAAATAGCAGGTCCCAGCATGATGGTCGTAGTGGTCACTTTTGTTTCAGAGGTTGCTAGATCCCCAAAACATCAAATACAGCCAATGTGGACCCTGAGTCAACAGCCTTTCCTGTGTTAGAACTGTCATCTGACATTTGGCACACACTGTACAACTCATATCTACTACGTGAGTATTGTAGATGATAAAGTTTGTTGGTGGTTTTATCAAAGTGGCCTGCCGAAAATCAACTCAACTTTGACGGTCTATTAAGCACCGTTTATTAATTTATATTTTATATTCAGAATGATTCATTTTGGTCCCATTTGTCAGAAACTTAAGGTCTATTTTCTCGAGTTGCTTTTGGATTTGCTAGTTAGTGTGATGAGAGCTGTCTAACGAGCTAGTTGGTTCTTCTGTAATTCGTTCGTGGGCTGCGGTGGCTCAGTGGTAGAGCATTTACCTCTGGTAGAGCGATGGGGTATTTGGTTCGATCCCAGCTCGTGCCAAGTGAGCTTTGTGGTGGGCAAGTAGAGTGTGCGTGGGTTTTCTTAGAGTCTCCCGTTTCCTCCCACTTTCTTCATTTCACCATTCCATTCGTTTCTCATCATCACTGTCTCCTTTAGCCTAACCGGAATAACCTTGGTATGTAAAATTTCATTTCATTTTCTTAAAATCGTTCGCGTCTTGTAACGTTGTCCTCATTAAAAGTAGACTATTCTATGTGATAAACTTCTGAATAGGGTCGCTTTGCAAAAAAGGAAAAAGAAAAAGGAAAGGCTTGGGGTGTAACTTTTATTTGAGACAGGATGTTATAATATCAGATTGGATAATGTAATTGATTACAAGTACAGACAGTGACGTTTTAACTGTATGATGTTCTCCTGAGCTAACCAGTGTACTGGTGTCCCTATGACGAAATATTACTCGTAATACGTGTAATTCTGCTCTTGGGGCCTGCGGTCAAGTGCTTATCGGACACAAGCGTTAAGACGACCCTGAGACTAGTACTATATCATTTCGCTTTCTTTGTAATTTAATTGTAGATGTTAGACGCTACAGACTTACTGTTTGTACTTTTATGTATATACAATGGCAATATCTGACTGAAGTTCCTTCTTTTCTACCCGTTCAAATAAGAAATGAGTGAAGTTATCTAAATATTAAAATGTTTATATGCTTGTGGTCAAGGAATATTTATATGTTTGTGGCTAATCTTTTGGCAATATATCTCGGAAACCACAAGCTCTAGAAAGATGCCGTTTTTACTGATCGATTGCAAATTTTCTCTAGATTGTTCAGTTCTAATTGAATATTTTTCTTTTTATAAAAAAATGGCCGTTATTTCTTCATAACATTTTTAGGGATACACTGGAAGTATTGAAATTTTAAAAAGCATCATATTCTACGAGTTATCATTCCAAGACCACATTTGTATACGGAATTAGTATATCTCCCTGCCGTTTATTTCATGGTCAAATAATAAGAAAAACGAAGGATAATTATTTCTTCAGTCTAAGATGAATCTTTACTGTTTGGAGTGTTTTGCCCTGTAACATTTATTCCAACTTCAACTATTTTTGGACAGTTAGTCACATATTTGCCGTATATATATATATATATAATTATTTCACTAGTTAAGATGTAAACCACCCAATGAATGTTCAAAATAACACACAAAATAAAATAAAATAAATTTAAACTAATGTATTTTTCGAAGACTTTTTCATATTTTCCTTATACTTTTAATATTTCTTTCATTTAAATTGAACTTATAATACATGCATTTTACAACGATGTCTGCTTTGATTGTATCTTAACTGCCTTTAAATCTGTCTGTCCACACAAACTAACTACATAAATGTGCAGGTCTGGCCATAAAGGAAAATTATATCTTCCGTACCAGACCATTGTTCATATCAACATTTACATATTTATACGGATTATCGTTACATCCCAATGACGACCATATATCACTGACACTGACACTATAATTAATTGTGTGTGTAATGCATTTCCTTCTTACATACTGCACGTAAGAAGAAAGATAACACTGATCATACATGAATTAGAAACTCTAATCGGAAGTAGGCTCAAATCTTGCAAACGGTGCGAGATATTGAAAAAAAGTAATTTAAAAATCTCCCCTTTATGATACCGGTTGCCGATTTGTATCAAGAAGTCCTGCACTTGTGGGTGTAAGGGGACATGTACAGATATTGTGAGGAATAACAAGGAGATTCATGCTCATATGTGAATGATACGCTGTGTAGAGAGCGCGTGAGTTAGCTGTTTAAGTTTGTAATTTATAGTTGAGTTGAGTTGAGTTGAGTTGAGTTGAGTTAATTTTGAGTTTAACGTCCTTTTCAGCAGCGAGGTTGTATGAGACGGGACCTACTGATTAACGTGGAATCCGAACCATATAAGTTCCTACTGGGAATCGAACCTGGGTCTCCCACACCAAAAGCACGTAAGCTAACCGCTTAGCCACCAAAGAGCTTATTTTATCAATGAAGACCACTAAGTTTAGGATGAATAGATTTTGTTGTTTTCAACTTGTCAAGTACTGCTGTGACTTAATCTAGGTAAGTTGTAATTGAAAGTTAATCTTGTTTACCATGTATAAAAAATGAAGTAACGTACATGTCAAGGATACAAAAAAAAAAAAAAAAAAAAAAAAAACATCCTGACAAATTATGTTTCATCCCAGTAAGGTCGTGTCTGAATGGCATCTTTTGGTCATTCTTCATTAAAGGTTCGTTAACTGCTAGTTTTTACGTCACGAATTTGTTTGCTAATTTTGGACTAGCAAGAAGTTCATACATAATCGTGCCAAAATAGGGGAAATCTCTTTTTAAACGCATCGATGGCACACTTCATATTAAAATGTGATCAACGTCATTCTTCTCATCACCAAGTTTCTCACTTCTTTCTCTCTCTCACACTTTCGATTTACATGTCAATATATTTGAACAAGTTATGAGCAGGAATTGAGGCTGACAAATGCAAATTAAAGCAGGAAGAGAAATTGAAGATGGGCAGAGGAGGGTTTGCCTACCCGTCTCTGAACTATTGATCTGGTTTAGCTAAGCGCTTGTGGTGTTATTATCTCCAAAGCTCTGCCTTCTTAGCTCCCTTTTTTCTCTGAGAATGCATGGAACGGGCTCCACACACGTCAAAAGGAACAGAAACCTCTTATATATACCATATACTTTACCACACACTTTTTCCCCCTTCTTAAATATTAACATCTTTGGTTGTTGATCGATTTAATAACAGCTAACAGCAGAAGTTTTTCTCTTTCGAACAAGTTTATCGAGCTACATATCAAGAGTGTCGATACGAAATTGGTAATCATGGCATCGCAAAGAGACGTAGTAGGAAGTAGATTAATTTCTTAATTGAAGAAGGTTATATATATATATATATATATATATATATATATATATATATATATATATATATATATATAGAGAGAGAGAGAGAGAGAGAGAGAGAGAGAGAGAGAGTATACAGGATGTTTCAAAACAACACCGACAACATTTGGGGTGGTAAGACCAAGATAAGACAAAAAGTATAGACTAATCTTTGTGTTCAAATGCTTCTTTTCGGAGTTATAGACTGCCGAAAACATGATAAAATGAACTTTAAAGGTCCATAGCTCCAAACCTATGGGGCCTATCGTAGTCGGGTCAAGATTTCATTAGGAACTAGTAGGGGTCTACGAGGGATGTTCAAAAACAAACCGAACTTCTCCTGTAACTTCTCTGTTGTTCATTGCACATCTTAAGTACTGTACTTCTCAAAGTAATCTCATCTACTGTCAATACACCGTTCCTAACGTTTCTGTCATTTTTGGAAAGCTTCCTGAAACTCATTTTCTGGGATGGTGCGCATGTCTCTTTTCACATTGTCCAGAATCTCTTCTATGGTTTGGAAATGACGTCCTTTCAAAGTGATTTTAAGTTTGAGAAAAAGGAACAAATATGTTGCGGCTAGGTACGGAAAATAGGGCGGATGGGGCACAACGGGAGTCGAGTGTTTTGACAGATAACTGCGGATGAGGAGCGAAGTGTGAGTGGGTGCATTGGCACGTGCACCATCCAAATCTGTTTTTCCCACAATTCAGGCCTCTTCCTGAGCACAACATCCTTCAGCCGCGGTAAGATGTCCTGTTACAATGTTTATTCACCATCTGACCACGTGATGCAAATTCATGATGCACAATGCCTTTCTAATCAAAAAACACAACCAACTTCACCTTGAACTTTCATCTATCTACTTTTTTGAACAAGAAGACCCTGAATGAATTGAAAAGGAATTAAAATGTCTCTGTAAATGTTTTCCCAAATTTGTAGCAAAATTTTACATACACGCCTTATTCTTCAAGCTCTTTAATAGTCACTGTATCATTAATCTCACGAACAGCTTGTGCACGTGCTCACTTCTGCGGCTATAGCTCACCAACTATCGGTCATAGCTAAACGCGGCAAATGGTAATTTGTTGTCTAAATCTGCTGCTAGGTGCACTCAGATGCCGCTGTGCGCTGTACTGAATGCAAACGTTACCACTGCACTACTGTGGAGCTGCTACTCTCGCGCTCGAGGAAATGCAGTTCATGAGGACGAGTTGCCTCTGGTACTTTGGTGTTGGACACATGTACTTGAGCAAAGTCACTCTGTTTACTCGTGAGCCACTATCAGATGTGGTTTCCTGACTAACAGTGCGTCACATTGCAAGCCGGAGCAGTATGTCTGAAGGCCGTAAATGTGTATCTGTGCTAGTGGGTTTGACCCTCCTACATTGCAGACGTAATGTGGGCTCTGGAACAGAGAATTGAAAGTGTCTTTGGTGCTACGAGTCGTTCGTACAATGCCACAGCACGGTCGTTCAATGAACACAACGTGCGTAACTCGATTTCTGTTTCTTCTATACGCCATTTATTACTCAAAATATTTACGACAGGCAGTTTGACCAATGGCCCAAAGCCCCGAAACCCTAGTGTTGCTACGGAAGAGACACAGATACGAGTGTTGGCGGAGCTGACTGTGCATCCTCAACAGTCCCTAACAACGGTGGCTTAAATGCGCGATGTCACACACAATGACACACAAAATCTTTAAAAAACATAACTTCCAACCATACAAACTACGTATGGTCCAGGAGTTAAGTGAAAATAATCCTGATATGCGTATCGAGTTTTGTAAGCAGATGTGTGAGGCATCGGCGCGTGGGACCATTGTGCTGGCAAACTTCTGTTTCAGCGATGAGAATAGGTTTTACTTGAATGGCAAGGTCCATAGGCATAACTGCCGGTACTGGTGTGACACAAATCCTTATGTATTTCGTGAAGAGGACACACAACACCAACAGTCGCTGAAAGTCTGGAAGGGTATCTTCGGTAATCACATAATGGATCCCCTCTTCATCGATGGAATATTAACAGATAAGAAGTACCTGATGGTGTTGCAAGACTTGATTGTACCATTGATTGTGGAGGCAGTGAAAGAGAACCCGCAAGAATTTGGAAAGATTCCGCCTGTTTTTCAGAATGACAGCTATCCTGCCTATTTTCACCGTCTTGTACGTGACCATTTAGGTAGTGTGTTCCCGCGACGGTGGTGGGTTGGTCGTCGCGGCACCATTAAATGGCCAGCACGTTATCCAGATCTTGCTCCATCCGACTTTTTTCTCTGGGGCTATTTGAAGACTTAGGTATTTCACACACAGCCCAACAGCATAACGGAGTTGCACCTACGCATAGTTGATGCTTGTCATTCTATACCAGTAATGACTTTTACCCGTGTTCGAGAGGAGTTCGTCCAACGTTGACATTACTGCCAGGAGATGGGTGGTTCACAGTTCGACCAATCGTGCGTTAACGTGGTATGTTCCAAACGGTATTATGTTTCTGTCTGCTTACAGCTTTGCAATGTTTCTGCTACGGATGGCCGCCATGTTGGATAGGTACACGCTAGCGACATGCAGTTTCCAGAACTGGTCTCTACACGTGATTACCTTTCACACGAGGTACCACAAGATGAGGGTTGTTATTTTAAATTTTGAAGTTACTCCCCATAATCCTCTTGAGCCCACCTCATTGGAGTTCTCCTTATCAGCATAATGTTGCGTTCTATGCTCCTTGAAAATCACAAAACGTTTCATGTTTCTATCTGCCTTGTTTTTTTCTGGAGATGAGCCTTAGTGTTATTCGTGGAACGCATTGTACATCCGTAGCCGAATTTCCTCGTATTGTTGCGTAAATACCTTTGGATTCTGAAATGTGTATTTTTTGGATAGCGCACATATCAGTTTCTAAGTGAAGTTTTGACCCGAGTACGTAGGTCCCAGTTTTTTAACTATGGACCTTTTAAATTTAATTTTGCCATGTTTTCGGCAGCCTATAACTTCGAAAGGAGACATTTGTGCACCCAGGTTGTTCTATACTTTTTCTACCTTACTCGTATCTTGCTGTCAAGAATCATCTCCCAAACGTTTTGAAACACCCTATGTATATACAAAGGTAGGTGCTGGTAAATATGCCATGTTAAGAGTGTTTGATTTTTTATGACCTTAATTTTCATGAAACACAAAGAAAAAGATATGTGCATTGCAGAGTAACTTGTTCCACATGTAGAAAAAACAAATGTGGCAATAATGCGACTTACCTATATTTTGTACCCAAGGTAAAAGAAAAAAGTGTTACAAAGTGGCATATTTACCAACACGTGCAGGTAATTATGCCAAGTCTAGAATACTACTAGAAACCTGTAATAAATCTATCAACTGCTTACATCGTCTGTATTATACAAACTCAAATTTTACTACACATGGGTGAAGCAGAAAATAGAATAATCAAAGTGCATGATGAAGATAAAAAGATAAAATGTAAAAACGATAATATTCAAAGTTTAAGTGAAGTTCCAAACTTAAAAAGTTTAGTCCATAAGACGATAAACAAACAGTGTCACTGTACTGTGATTAAAAAAAAAACTACATCGATATTACATGGAACATGTGGGACAAATGAAAACATTTTGTCTTCTTCTGCAGTCGGTCCTGTACGAGCCCTGGCGTATTTCGCTTCATCATGCTTGATATTGATTTAGTATGTGCCACGACGATTTAGTATATATATATATATATATATATATATATATATATATATATATATATATATATATATATATATATATATATATATATATATAGATAGATAGATAGATAGATAGATAGATATAGATATAGATAGATAAATGGATAGATTTACATATGCATATGGATATAGGTATAGATATATTGTAACAACTTTGTGAATAATTTGTTTACCCTTGTAGTACCAATCAATGGTGTAACGCGTCACAGGCCACCAGGTCACTTGGGTAACTTAATTAATCACTACTTTTATCCGGCTAAGATCTTGCAGCTGCTGGAATAGTGCTCTCAACAGGTCGGGTCGGGTTGAAGACCAACCAGACCCGACCCGTGATCCGATCTGATTGACCTGACCCGACAACCCGACCCGAGCTGACGCGATTGACCCGAACCGATAACCCGACCCGAGCTGACCCGATTGACCCGACCCGACCCGACCCGTAACCCGACTGACCTGACTCGACAACCCGACCCGACCCGAGCTGACTCGACTGACCCGACCCGAGTTGACCCAACCCGACCCGTTTGAGAGCACTATGCTGGAAGTCTCTTAGCATTCTGTAGTGTGGAATAATCCCATTTAAAATACTTGGGTCAAATTTTGGAGACCCCATAGAACCCCTAAAATCATACGTTTGATTTATATTTTGACAATTTTCTTGTTTGTTGTTTCAAAATCCTACGAACATGTCAGGTTTTGAGTTTCTATAAAAGTATACTAATTTGAACACTTCAGAGCTTTTCACTGAACAATAACAGTATTTTAATAATATTAGGAATTTTTCTTGGCCTTAGACTCTTAAGAAACTAAAAATATTCACTTTTCACCATTTATCTGTGAGTTGGTCCCGAGAGACTATCAACATGTCGAATTATTGTAGTCCTACCGGAAGTGCCTAATAATGGCTCGTGTAGGTGTCCCATTTAAAATAACATGTGGAAGATTTTTCAATTCCTCGTAAAACTCCCAAAATTTGATTTTTTTATGTACTGAGTTTTAAATTTCTTTCGTTGGTCTAAGATAAATACTATCTAATGTAATGATGAGTATTAGTGAACAATTTTCCTCTAACAATGATGTACACAAAGATCTTCAGTTTAATTAAAAAGAAGGAAAAAAAACATTACATAAAATAACGTCAACGATATAAGAACAATTTCCTTGAAACGCTAGCAATCCACAATTACGTAAAAAGAAAACAGAAAAAGAAGAGAAAGAACTAAAGTATTAATAAATGCCTCGTAAAGGAAAACCTGTCACTCCAGATGAATCACAGACTCACTGTTGGCTTTTCTTTTTTCTGTTTCTTTCGTCCGTTTCTTCTTTCATCCTTGTTCTGCTTCTGACAAGGGCCACGTCTAACTTTTTAATTCCTCCAGGGGAAGAGGGGAAGAAAAGAAAGCAAAAAAATTTAGAAAAGGACATTTTGCCAGTTGGAGGACGAAGAGGCTGAAATGGAGCTAAATTAAAACCCTTCAAGTCCGGGTGGCACCAACTCAAGTCTACGCAAAAGAGTGTAATTCCTCATCCCTTTATCTAACAAACGAAGGTAGTCGTTTCTTCCTTTTGCTCAAACAGAGGACTGAAATATCTTGTCTGAATGTCCATCTCTGTTTCTCTTTGTATCTCTCTTTTCTTTGTATTGTATCTTTTGTTTTTAATTTCTGTGTTTGTTCACACAAAATTAATAAGGCATTTAATTTATTTTTATTACTTTCTAACGATGGTAGAAGAAAGAACCAGTTAAGAATACTCCAAGGGCATTGCCAGAACGAACTTAAAAAGTGAATATTTTTATCCACACCTTCTTCTATTTCTCGCAAAAGTGCGCAAAATATCATCTCTCCATGACTTACGGTTCCCGAGATATAGTTCCTTAAATCTCCCGAAATATTCATATTTTTTTGGCCAATATCTCAGGAAAGTGAAGCCATGGAGAGATTATATTGGTGTTAAGCAATATCTAAAAGAATGGAAAACATATTTGTTACCTATATGAACTGGTAGCCACTGGCCAAACCAGTGGCCACCGATACTATTTGCTACCAAAATTTCACCATCCTCTTAGGTATTAATCAACACCAATATCCTTTCTCTATAACTTATGGTTCCCGAGATATGGTTCCTTAAACCTCCCAAAATACGAACTTTTTTGGGCCAATATCTGGGGAACGGTGGTCGGTTAGCCAGTGGCCACCGGTTACTATTTCGTACCAAAATCTTCACCATCCTCTTAAGTATTGATTAACACTAATACCATCCCTCTGCAGCTTACGGCTCCCGAGATATGGCTCCTTAAATCTCCCGAAATAGAACTTTTTTGGCCAATATCTCGGGAAAGGGAAGTCATGGAGAGATGATATTGCTAATAATCAATACTTAAGAGGATGGGAAACATTTTGTTACCGATATTAACTGGTAGCCGCTAGTCAAACCAGTGGCCAGTTGGACTGTGGCCACCAGTTACTATTTGCTACTACCCTCATTCACCATCCTCTTAGATATTGATCAACACCAACACCCTCTCTCTATAACTTACGGTTCCCGAGATACGGCTCCTTAAATCTCCGGAAATCGGCTATTTTTTGGCCAATTTCCCAAGAACGGTAAGAGTGACGCAAAAAATTCCATTACTTTCTCAGATAGCTTTTGATGCTCTGTCGAATGGAGGGTTCAAAATAAAAAGGTCGCAAATAACAGACAGGCGAACAAAGAGATATAGAGAATATAGTAACCAACTTTTTAAGTTCGTTGAAAATAATGTAATTGTGAATAACAAAATGTTGGATTTGAGATTTCGAAGGATTTACAAGTGAAATGTTTCATCCTTTACTAATTCTAGTATGCAAAACGAAATCAATCACAGCTTTACTGTGTCGCAATCGGCGATTCTAATCCAATTTTGGCGTCATTTGGCATGGTAGTACAGATTTATAAAGTTAGCAAGTATATTAAATACTGTATTATAGTATGCCAACCTTTGTTTCTCGAATTTTGGCTATCATTTCTTTAGTTTTCGAGGTGTTCAAGTAAGTCCAAATACCAAATTTGATTACCAATAATCTGGAAATCAAAGGCCCTCACATTATATTATTGTACATGAGGTGTGCGTGTACATGCGTTTTATATGAAACTAATTACAGTCTATTACCTTGCCCAATTTTACTAAGTACAGATCATTGGTTCTGAGTTCTTTGCCCGGAAATTTACGGTTTTGACTTATTTTTAACTAAATACAATGTGACGAACTACGAACCATCTCAGGTATGAATTTTATAGTTAGATCCTTGTATGTTAACCATGCAAATTCTGGACTCGTTAGAACAACTCTTTCTTTCCTTGCAGGTAAATCACTGAAGGTGCGATGATTGACAAGCTTGAGGCATGGAGCACCATTAAGTTCCTGCGTCTTTAGCGGAAATCAGCAAAGCAAATTAACGAAAAGATGAAAGAAGTACATGAAGGTGAAAGCCTATCCTATGAAATGGTATCCAAGTGGTAACGTTACAAACTCTGTATACATATACCAAACAGAGTGATACTCAGACACTCACAAGCTTTATAGTTTTTAACAGGGTACTACGAAAATGTACCATGGAGAAGACATAATTGGAAGTTTTTTCTTTACTTACGAATTTCAAATTGGGATATTCTGCACAACGAGTCACAAAAGGCATTAACAAATCATTAGGGCCAGGATTGGAAAATGTACCCACTACTTGCTGTTGGTTTGTCAAATGTCTTTCCGGTGTCATAGATTGTAAAATTAGTCCCGTAGACACCGACTATCGTCATGTTCAGATGAGCTTCTCAGAAACACCACAAAAGTGGACCGTCGAAAAAGTGTTCATGTTTTTCTCCTCCGTCGAAGTAAAACCATTACTTTGGATCATCATAGTCATGAACTCCATAAATAAAAGTGCAGCCCAAACTTGTTCGGAAGCATCCATCAATGGTCTATTTTCTCCTGTTGCGTGACAGTGCTGTTGTTTAAAGGACGGCGCAGGCTTTACATGAGTTGTTGTATGAAACCATTGTTCACCCATCGTATTTTATTGACTTCTCTCCCTTTGACTACCATCTCTTCTGACTTATCGATAATTTCTTGGGAGAGAAGTTCTATGTTGATGATTGGACGGTGGAACGTGTAATTGAGGAATTCTTCGCATCGAACTCCAGATTTGTTTCGATCCAATCGTTGGCTGGGCGGTGGCCAAAGAGATGTGGTCGCAAACGGTGACTATTTTGATTAATCAAGAATTTTCGGTTTAACTTTATTGGTGTTAGGAAATGAATCACCTATCTGGACATTTCATTCGTACCACCCTAATAAGGTTTCGGAGAAGTATGACAGTTAATGGCGGTCCTAGCGTAGTGTTACCTGCATTACAATCAGTTCTATACGTACCGAACTCCAGAAACTGTGGAGCCTTAGCTTCAACTAGTCCTTGAACCTTCCACCTAGTAAAAAGGTAAAATTAAAGAGTATGCTTTTTAATCTCTCCACTTCAGTAGTGTGGAAATTGAAACTAACTATTTTACCAAAACGGATTCTAACGATTTTACTACAAGTAATTTTCTGGAAAAGTGACATTATATTTAGATGATTTTCTCAATAGCAGCTACAGCGATTTAGTTCATGTCAAATAAATACTTCAATAACTTCCGCGTAATATAGTACAATTTATTTGACTAGAAAAAATTCAGAAAGGGTAGCTTGTTGGTGGATGTTTTCCTGAAAGACAACTAAAACGATTTCGTTCATACTTTTTTAAAATAAATATTCATTAATAGTTTGTGATTTAGCTATGTTGGTTGATGATAGCGATGGTTGATATGTTGTTTAACGTCCCTTGTCATCATCGAAGCAATATGAAACAAAATTTGCTGCTGAAAGTGAACTCAGAACAACTCTTCGAGTTTCTCATCTAAATACGCAGCACCAACAGGAACTGAACCCAAGACCTCCAATTTTAAATAATAGAGGCAAAAAAAAGTTTTGCGGGGACCTTTTCATTTTATCTAAACACAATGGGCCTTATGCAGACTCGTTCTGGCGCGTGATTAGTGCAATACTAAACCGTTCGACTAACATAAGTTGCCTGCAGTAGTCAGGCCTTTAGTATGACGCTAATCATACGTCACGAGTTATTTTGGTAATTATTGGTGCAACCCCCTCAGACAACCCTGGATCCGGCTCTGTATATATATATATATATATATATATATATATATTATACAATTTATTAAAACGCATTCAAATTCAGGAGAAACAATTGCTCTGCCCTCCCCAAATGAAGATCCTGTTTGGATGTAAACAGAAAATGTGCTACTAATGACTAGCGCATGCGCCTTTCATGCACGCGATCAGCTTTTCATTCTTAGTGGAAGATTATTAAATGTAGTACCATAGTTTGGATTTCACCTTAAATTGTACACTGTAAAAAAATCGTTGTGTTATTTCAACGACATGCCTATGTGTTTACACGATTGTGTTAAAATATAACATAAACAAGTGGTTAGAACAACTCACTCTCCATTCGGAGTTGTGTGTCAAATGCTGGTAGTTGAAATGACACACAGCCTGTGTATTAAATTAACACAAGTGTAGAATCTTCGGTTTTGTTTTCTGCGTGATTACCAAGTATGTTGCGCATGTAATTATAAAGGCTTATGAACTGAAGCTACAGACAAACACAGTAGAAAGAAATACTTAAACAAAACCAGGTATACGCAAAATTTCAAAATGCAAACAGCGCGATGTGTTTTCAATTGTTTTACATAATGTTTCTGAAGAAACTCTAACAGCACAAAGTGTGCTAGGCATGTGCCATTTAGGTGTTCTAAATTCATCTCCCACATTTGATGCATTTATTGCTTCTTTTTCTAAGCGATTGTGTACTAGAAGCAACAAACGCATCAACTTTATTAGATGGCAACTGGCGCCGATCATTTGAAAGTGAATATGGAAGAACTATAAAATAAAGTAAATAGACAGTCATAATTTTGTTATAAAATTAGGTCTACATGGCGAGCAGATTTTATCTTATCCCGAACGGTTATCATCGAACATACGCGGCTTAAAGGAGCACTCTGATTAGCCAAATTCAAATGACCTCAACAATTTATCCTTCTACAAGCGACGTTTTCTTCATCGCCTTCGTGGCCAAGTCGGAAGAGCACGCGGCTTGTAATTGAAAGGTTTGTGGTTCGTACCCCACCAGCCACTGGAGTACATTTTTTGTACTTGTTTAAAGTGTTTTTTTAGACTCAGCATAATGTAAACACATTACGCATATAGGCGATTTAATATATTTTGGGGGAGTAATTTTGTGGTTATTAACGCTTACGGCACGGCTTAACACCGGTTGTGTGTTAAAGACGTAACACACCCCTGTGTTAAACGCCAACACTGCGGGGTATGTGTTGAACTAACACCGCATAGTGGTAGTCACGCTGGAACCACTGCCCTGTGTTAAAATTGAGTTGAATTAACATATTCATTTTTTACTGTGTAGGTCCACGTCTGATATAGGCTTGATACTGAACAGGGATAATTCACTTCAACACGCAAACAATCAATTATTCTATAATTGCGACTCGCTTAACTGATTTTTTTTTTTAAATAATATTTCGTTTCATATAAAACTTGCAACTACAACCTCTAATATAAATAGTAATGCTCGTAGGTGTGAATTAACAGATCGTACAACGGCGCGATACATTGACAGCCCATAAGCAACTTCCAAAATTTCAATTCTTAGAGTTCTAAACAATAATTCGCTAGTCCTTAATTCAAGTTACTCCCATATTACGACACGACACTACCCAACACCAGAAGCACAATGTTTTAAGGGAATTGCAGCCGGAACCATGCACATGCACCCTAACCAGTGCCGAATTTACGTATGAGCTAAACAAGCTATAGCTTAGGGCCCCACTCTCTTGGGGGCCACAAAATTTGTAAATTTTGATGTACATCCCCAAAATATAAGAAAAATAATAAATAAAATAAAATCTTTATATAGCAACAGTGCTACGTGTTGTGTAGACTCCTATAATGTAAATAATGGGACCCCTTCTGCTAGCCTGCTTAATAAAATGTCACTAGTTTCTTCATATCTGTATATAGGGTGCCTACATTCATCTTGATACTTAAAGGGCCCCATTACCTTCAATAGTTTAAGGCCCCACCAAACCTAAATCTGACTTTGATCCTAACCACTGGGAAACGCAATATTTCAGCCTGGTGATATATTAATTGGATAGGGAGCGAGGTGGCTCAGTGGTAGAGCGTTTACCTCCGGTGCTTGGGGTCCCTGGTTCGATCCCAGATGGCGCCGTGTGGACTTTGTGGTGGACAAACACCATGGTCGTGGTTTTTCTCGGGGTTTTCCCGTTTCCTCCCACTTTCTTCATTCCACCATTTCACTCATTTCTCATTATCACCGTCTCCTTTAGCCTAACCGGCATAAACGTGGGACGTTAAACTTAAAGATTTCATTTCATTTTTTTTATTAATTGGATACTACATCTTTAAAAAGAAAAAGAAAAAAGAAAGAAAAAAGTGTAAAAAAGGGAGCGATATCAAGTTCCTTTCATAAAGTAACTTCATGACAGTGCAGCATAGAAGAGAGTACGTGCTGAGCACACAGAGGTTAACTGGTTCAGAAATGTCAGGAACTTGGCGGAGATTATCACGTTTCCAATGTATATCATGTTACCCTCTATTTTTTGCTCTTTTGGGTGACATCTGTTGAATGCCGTTTGGTAACACCTAAAATTGCATTTTGGAGCAGATATTGCAATCCACGAGAGGAAGCTTAACCTAGAGGTGTCAATTCTATTTTGAAAAATGATTATATGGTGCTCGTTTATTCCTTGTAAGTTAGAAGGACAAATACTCTTACAATATATCCAAGAGAAAAGTTTAAATTAAAACACTCTCGTTTCAAAATTCTAGAAAGGATATACCTGCTTCGCTCGCCATTTATTACAGTCATCAAAGTAACAAAGAAAATTAAAAATAAAGCAATACTAAATATGAATTTGTAAAGGAATAAGCTTACAATGGAATATAAAATAAATACCATGATTCCTAAGCTGAGAGCTCAATATCCCAAATATCTATAATAATATTAAGAGTAATATATTATATGTATAAATATACAGGGCGTTTCAAACAAGAATCATCCGATTTAAAATGTAAGTATTATTCATGGTACAGAATAGAGACGGCCTCCTTGGAATGCGCCGTATATGTCCCATACAAAAGTCAAATTCGTCTCAAATTTTTGCTATTATTTCTGGATCTAACCTGACACGTCAGAACGACCACTGGATTTCCTTTTACACAATCAACCATATTTGACTGGTTGATTGGCTATTCTTGTTTGCGCCATGAATATTGGCTCAAAACATTGCGATCCTATTGGGTGGAGCGGGCAGAGTTGAGGTGGCGAAACAGTGACGTATGGCTTCACGATTTTGTTAAATAGCTAGACACTTTATTTTATAATATCCTGGTAACACCAGGGTATTGTCGCCAAAATTCACGCTGCACAGTTGTTACGCACTCACACTTCACTAAGTGTAGAACGAAAAATAATTCCTGCTCTGCAGTGAACATCCTGGTAAATACTGAAGTGATCGCTGAAGGAAGCGCGTTGCTGCAATCTACCGGTAACCGTCTGAAACCTGAGAATGCCTTCTTTCAGATGGTTTAATGTTGGGTCAAAATAATTTTTATAAAAAATCTACCTAATTATGACTGTTTGAAATCTGGTATTCTTTTATGTATATACGTGTATACCGATCCATACCGAACCAGAAGACGTTAGTATGTCCGACGAATGGTTAATGAATGTGTAAGTGATAATTGTGTGCGTTATTCAGTAAAACACGGTGGTGGTAGTGTGATGATTTGGGATGATATCAGAGGAGGAAAAGTTAGTGATTTAGTTCAAGTCAAGTCAACAATGAATCAAAAAGTTTATCATAGTATTTTAGTACGTTATGGTGCCATATGCACTGAGAAAAAAAATGTTGGTGGCGTACTTAAAAACATAGGTTACATGCGTAATTCCTGTAGTTTCTGGACTTAACGTACAGCAGACATATAACTAAAAATGCATGTTTTATAATATTTTCCGTATAAGTGTTCCATCTATACGTACTTTCCGTATGAAATAACATAGGCGGTCAGGATCTCACATACAAATGAAAGTATATAACATATAGCTGAGGAATGTAACATAAGTATATGCGTGTGATATACGAAAAACTGTTAGATGTCAGACATCCTGCAACGTAATGATCTAACATCTAAAGGCAGTGCGTATGAAGCATACGGATAACGTATTCTCCGTACTGATTAATGTATTAAACAAGGGGATTCCGTATATTTGTATAATATACCGCTGTCCGAAGAACGCATTTTTCTCAGTGTGGTCTTAGCAATATTGACAAAGGGTTTGTCAATGACCCAAAGCACACGTCGACGTTGTGTATCAGTTATTTAAAAACTAAAGAGTAGCAAAAGGTCCTGAAAAATCATGACATGGCCTCCACAATCCTCGGATTTGCATCCAGTAGAGAAAATATGTGATGCGTTGGACAAAAAAGTGCACATAATGGCTCCAACTAATATCAAAAGACTGGGAATGACTGGAAGATGCCCGGAGAAATATAAACTGTGAAACCCTCGACAACTTGGTCTCTCCAATGCCAACTTTATGCAATGCTGTCATAAGTGTTCGCGGAGGTCACATCGAGGAGAGCACAATCTAAATAAAAACTTCTATCTATATATGGGTTTTCCTCATATAGTAAACTATTGTTCCGAAACGTGTAACAAATAAAGTTGTGCATTATGTACTCATATTTTATGTTTTATTGACAACCTACACATCGACCAAAGACTTTCGCACGCTAGTATATATATATATATATATATATATATATATATATATATATATATATATATATATATATATATATATATATATATATATATAACACGTTGTATATTAAACGACGAAGCAGTGCGAATGTCGCAATAGTACGTGAAAGAATTTTTCAATCTTGTGAGCCCAGTTCTCGTGTTGAATAATTGAATGCAAATACATATGTGTGCGAGCAGGGTCCGGATGTCCCGAAATCCCGACTTCTCTGTAAATTTAGTCTAAAGTTAGGGGTGATTTTATAAATTTTAATATTGCCATATTGAATTTGGATCCCCTCCCCGAAAAGCTTTGGACTCACCGCTAAATAAGTTCCTACGTACGTTCCTGAGCACGAGCAATGTAACCCAATAGAAGGCTAGAGCCCTTGCAAGCGATACCTGATTAAATAAATGGCCGCGAGATCGAACTAGCGCGATTGGTAGTTAGAGTGCGAGAATGTGTTGGTCTTTACTACCGTAAGTGTCACTGATATTACTAAGCGATGCAGTGATAGCGAACCCAAATGAGCTCCAATTAACATAATGTCCCTGTCGCTGCTGTCGGTAGTAAACATAAATATGCCCAGAGTAGCGAGGGCACAGCATTATTATTGTCAATAACAAACAAGGGTGCCGATACTGGGGGCGTGGAGGGAGCCCGGGCTCCCTTAAAGCTCATGTGGGCCCCCTATTGTATTTATGAGTGTACAATATTTGGCATAATTTGAGTGCAATTTTTCTTAAAATCTTCAGATATATACCTTCTGCATCTGAATGCCCCTCCCCCAAATTTACAGAGAAATCGGCGCCCTTGGTAACAAACGTAAATGATTCAGAGTTAACAGTTCTCGTTTTATTCCAAAAAGAGTGCTGTGAATTCAAAGAACAATTCACAGTTATGAACACGTACGTAATGCAATAAACTAATCATTAGGGGCAGAAGTTTTTCGCAAGTTGCGAAATCGCGAAAGTTTTCCGACAAAACCTAGAGTGGTTATTCAACGAACTACTTCCAGATTGACTAAGGAAACAGGTATTTGAAGTCGCGACAAAATGCGATAGCTGACATTTTGAGCAAAATACCGCAAAACACGACAAATTGCGATTTTTTTTAAAAGACCAATTTCAGTTGTTAAAACATAGAAATAAAAAAATACAATTTTCCAAAGAGGAGAAAAATTTAAATTTCAGTAACTTGAGCCTGTCTGCAATATGGCTTCCAATAACGAATAAAGATTGTGAGTTTTTTTTTTTTTTTTTTTTTTTTGAAATACAGTTTGGTAATCAATGATAAAATGCTACAAATGTAAGAAGAACATGTGGAAACATGCATCATGCTGCACTTTGCATCAGAATAATAATTTTCATACGAGATATACAAGAAGATACTGCGCTAATGTATTGTATGTATGTGCTTTTGCATGGGTATGTGTTTTCGGTGTATAGTTAATACAGTGTTTGGTGTTTTGTGATTGCAATCGTGAAAATACTGTGATAATGTATTTTAAGTTTTTGGACTTGGAAAAGAAGAAAGAAGTAATTTGTTGTTAGTAATTGCATAAAGAATAACTTCATTGTCCTAACTAGTATTATTGTTTATTTATTAGGGTTTGTTTAATTTATATTAGAATTTGTAAAATAATTTATTTAGCGACAAAATGAGAAATTTTATATCTCAAAATGCGCTAAAATACGAAGTTTTTAATTTCAAATTGCGAAACACTCCTGCCCCTACTAATCATACACTTCAACCAAATATATCCCTGTTCTGATCAAGTTATAATTAAGTTCATATTTGAACTGTGGAATTTGTATTTTAGAATTTGTTGAGTCGTGAATCGGAGATTTCACGTGAATATTTCGACAGTAGGGATGATAATTCACAGTATCTGAAGACATGTGTTATTTGCTTGTGAAAATTGTATGGACTAACACATAAGTAAAAGATTCCCAAATCTGGCTCTAGGTATAAAATAATTCCCTTTGCGTAAATATAATGTCTGTAATTTTGAAGAGCATATGATAACTTTAAAGCAATTTTCTATATATATATATATATATATATATATATATATATATATATATATATATATATATATATATATATATAATCTTCCCCCAGTTGTGGGGATAAATTTGGATTTAACCTGTGTCGAAAGTGTCACAGTACACCTCAGGGGCCCCGAAAACTATGGATTTGACACTGATATATATATATATATATATATATATATATATATATATATATATATATATATATATATGTGTGTGTGTGTGTGTGTGTGTGTGTCAAATGTTCTTCGAAATAGTTATTCGGCTCATTGAAGTATTAAAGTCTAGGGGTATGGTTTCTAATAATTCTGATCTACATATTGCGAAAATAAGGTTATCTAAATGTGATAAGTATTTATAGTTTTGCTATAAAAAATGTACTTAACAGCATAAACAGGGATTTTATTTAAAAAAAAATAATTAATAGAGCTAGCGTTCTTAAAGAGGAAGAAAAATATCTGAAGAGATCAGGAACAACAAGTTAAATAAAATATGCCACCAGATGAATTAGAATAAGGGGCTAAATCTCTATCTGTGTTATCTCTTTTCTTATCAAAATTCCTAGATTACTACATCTCGGTGCTTAGATAGGTTAATAGTTAAAAGAACTGAATCTTCATTCGGTTTCCTTCCATCATTCTGGAAGTCATTAACAAGATGTCTAAAAATCTGGCCCAGCTATCATTCTAGCCCAGCTATCATTCTAGCTGTCTGTATACCTTTAATAAGAAAAAAACGATCTTAGCCTTCATTCAGGCTTCAGTCGTCACTCCGACTGTCACTAACTATCAAAAAAATCTGGGAAGACATTCGTTCTTGTCAATCACATAGATTCACCTATCTGGCTATCACGCTAGACAGCTGAAGGCATAGGGAATACTGCTAAGGCAGCTTGAGAGCACCGAAACCAGAGTATTCAGTTTAAGCTCTAATATGGGGCGAGCACTACGAAATTAAAACAGAAGGCCGGATCACGATAGTGTCACCGCTGCATGGGAGAAATAAAAAAAATCATCTAGCAGAAATGGTTGAGCAATGGGGAGACACCTAGTGATATTTACATAAATTATTTCTCTTTTGTTGCTCATGTGGACAGAGAAAGAGGGAAAGAAGTTACATGTTATTTACGCTAACTAATCAAAATACAATAGATAAATACTAAATACATAATAAACTACAACTATATTAAGGATAATAATTAATAATAAAACTATCTTTGCACAGATAATGGTGTACTTCATGTAACTGTTTTATGACGAAAACAGTATTGCAAACTATAGGTTACAATTCTATTCTCGCCTATACTAGGGTTCCAAAACGTCTCGGTTTTACATCTGCTCCTTGAACAAATTGTTCGACACTTCAAATGTCTCACTTTCCCTCCAAAACGTAAGTTAATATCATCCGTGTGATATTTTAAAACTTCCCACTGCTTTTGTTACTCACTGATACGAACAATTTACTCTTTGTCACTCTCTTTTTATGAATATTGATATATTACTTAATTAATTCTGATATTTCTCCAAGAAGAAAGTGCATAACTTGAAATATTCATAAAATGTGTCCCTTTTTCAGTCTAGAAATACGAGAGTAGACTCAATGTAAAGGAAATGTTACTGGGTGTAACAGAATGTTCTGCTGTTGATGTTATGTTTTGAACAGTCTTTACATGTTGTCGGATGTTACCCTCTGAAGTTGAGATCCTTAGTTTAGTATCCTCTTATTCTACTTATTTGAACCTTCGATGGTGTGCGTATTATATGTAGATATATATATATATATAAGGGTCGTTCAAGATTAACGTAAATAATCGATGAATAGCCGGATCATGATGAAACTTTCGGATGACGTAATGTATTTCTTCTCGAGTAACTAGCGCCCGGCATGACGTATTTGGCGCATGCGCAGCAGTGACAGCGAACATGGCGGCTAGCAGTGTGTCTACGGCTGTGGAGCACTGGTGTGTAATCAAACTTCATGTGAAGCAGAATGTTAAACCAGCTGAGATTTTCATTAGATTCCAAGCACAGTATGGTGAACAAACGATGTCACGGCGAGTAACAGCGCACGAGAACCGGCGAGTAACAGCGCGCAATATTGCTGCCGAGATGAATATCAGTGTTGGAACTGTTGAGACAATCATTCATGACTACTTACGCTTCCGCGAAATCTGTGCATGGTGGGTTCCCCGCCAGCTGACACTTGATGAGATGTGGAAACGCATGACGGTCCGTGAACAGCCGAAATGCGCTGGGAAGTTCGACCCCATCCTCCTACAGTCCAGATTTAGAGCCCAATGATTATCCTTTGTTTGCACCCCTTAAAGACCATCTGGGAGGGAAGAAATTCACGACAGAGGAAGCACTGCGGAACGAAGTCCTCCAGTGGCTACGACAACAACCAAATTCTTTCTACGCCAAAGGAATCAGGGAGCTGGCACAACGATGGCAACGGTGCCTCGACGCACGGAGAATAATTTGGAAAACTGACGTAGTTTGGTGCTTCTTGTGCTGTTTCCTCAGAAGAAATAAAAGTCCCGGTCAACCTTGAACGACCCTTATATATATATATATATATATATATATATATATATATATATATATATATATATATATATATATATATATATATATATATAATGAAATATTTGAGTTTTACGTCCAACGGTTATGCCGGTTAGGCTAAAGGAGTCGGTGAAAATGAGTAATGAATGAAATGGTGGAATGAAGAAAGTGGGAGGAAACGGGAGAACCCCTAGAAAACCCACGAACACAGTGGTTGTCCACCACAAAGTTCACTTGCCGGGAGCTGGGTTTGAACTCGGGACCCCAAGCGCCAGAGGTGAACGCTCTACCACTAAATATATAAGTGGGATCCAAGTGGGGCTGTAGCCTCCCTTCACGCTCAGGTATACACTGGATAAAATGGGCTTTAATCCTGTTTTACACTCGATAAAGCAGCAAACTATGGTTTACCCCCTCCCTTGATCATATCCTGGATCCGCCACGATATATATATAATTTTCAAAAGTTTACATTCTCTTCGATTCACAGCAGCTGGATGATATTAATTGAAAATTATAATGATGGATTTTTGTTCCAAACTTGTAACTTCTAAACAATTAATTACTTCGTCTTCCTGTCTCTTTTTTGGTCTCGAGAGAGGGAACATTTTTATGTTCCTCTTTTATTCTTTATACATGTTCGCACAAATCCAACCTAGATTTTTGTACCATTTACCGGACGCTCATTTATTAAATGCATTCCTGATTATTTCTTTTCCAGCTTTCTTATGATATGAGCGTTTCTTACAAATCTGATCCATCGTGCCTTACCATAATTAAGTTAGAATTGAGTTCAAATTTGAACTGTGGAATTAGAATTTTGAAATTTATTGAATGGTTGAAATCTTTAGAGAATCGGAGACCTTACTCGAAGATTTCGACTGTAGAAGTGAATGGCTTATACTGGGGGGGGGGGGGATTATCGTACATGATAGTTTAGGCATCTGCAAACTATACTAAATTCACGCAGTGATCTTCGTTTGGAGCAAACACTAACAGTATAGTTCCCGTCTTTCATAAACTTAATGCCACAGAAGGACGCAAAATACAAGAATTCCAACTTGTTTCATTAGGCCATGTTCGTCGTATCAAAGTTTCACTTTTCACTCATTTTATATGGAAGAAATACGAAAGGACTTCAAATTGCATATACTTATAAATTATCGAGGGTTCTATTCTTTCTCTCCATTCATTTCCACCCACCCATTGTTTAGTCGTAATTTAATAGTATTTATCACATAGGTCTACAAGGTATAACTAGTACGTTCAATGCAAAGGGAATGAAACTCACTTTTGGGTCATTGTCATTTTGAACATTTCAGCTTTAAGATGTCTATCTGAAGCTTCTTTCAGAGCTTAAAGAATTCATGCCCAGATATTGTAAATAATTTATAACATAAATGGGAAAAAACTGTACTTCCATATACTTTCCATATACTTAACAGCACAATAACAACCTTTACACAAAAAAACTATGTAGCATACGTGAAAACGTAGGTTACATGCGTAAATCCTGAACTTTTTGTACTTAACGCATAACTATAAATAACACCCTGCAGCAAACTTATAACTGAGAACGTATGCATTATAATACATTCCGTATAAGGTTTCATCTATACGTACTTTCCGTATGAAAGGAAGAACTGTATACATTCCGTATAAGGTTTTATCTATACGTACTTTCCGTATGAAAGGAAGAACTGTATACATTCCGTATAATGTTTCATCTATACGTACTTTCCGTATGAAAGGAAGAACTGTATACATTCCGTATAAGGTTTCATCTATACGTACTTTCCGTATAAAAGGAAGAACTGTATGCATTCCGTATAAGGTTTCATCTATACGTACTTTCCGTATGAAAGGAAGAACTGTATACATTCCGCATAAGGTTTCATCTATACGTACTTTCCGTATGAAAGGAAGAACTGCATATAGGCGGCCAGGATGGACGTATATAACATATTGCAGACTTATGCAACATACGTATACTTATGTAACATACGAAAGACTGTTAGATGCCAGACCTGCTGCAGCAGCATGATGTAACGTCTAAGCGAGAAAAAGACAATACTATACTATGTAGCATATGGATAACGTATGCTCTGTAAAGATTTCCATAGTAATCTTATGGATTTCGTATATTTGTACAATATACTTACTGCTGTCCAGATAACTGATTTTTCCAATATATATGTCTCTTGTTCTCACAACTTTTGGTAGCATTACTTGATTCCCTTGTTCTCCGAATGCCTCAACTGAGTAACAGCAATTTTTTTAAAAACAAATATATCAATAGACTTTAAAATTCGAACAAAGTTTGGTAGTTTCAAGTTAGAATATGCATGTCCTTCTATAGTGCTTTCCTTTATCAAGTAAACACAATGGTTATTTTTGCTTGGGTAACTACAAACAGTAAAAGAGGATAACGCTTAACAGTAGCAAATTATCAAATTCTTGTTTGGAAAGTGCATCTTTGCAAATATACACAAACTTTCCATCTCATCGTTTCTTAGTTTCAGTAAAGAGAAAGTACTTATATTACAGTTGGTTTCCAATCAACTTTATGTTTATTCTATTTCTTTTGTTTATACTAAAAATTTGGCACTGCTGTTTGCAGTTTCTGCTGTGCTATATATGGTAATGTGTTGGGAACAATCCAAATATAGTTCATATAGTGTTCATGTTAATTATCATTAGTATCCTCGTATAATCCAAACGTATGCAAGGATTCTTGTGTATTCTTTGAAGCTGAGATAGCATAAGATAGTAAGTATTTTGCTTGAAAGATCATGTAAATAAAATAAAAACTAAATATTCAATAAAAAGTATGTTAAATCATTTTACACAAGTCTTATGCCTAATTAATGAATATTGACAACCAATGCAAAACATTTCTAGCCATAGAATTATTGGTTGACTGGATATTTAATGTGTCTTTATAGTATTTCGACTGCGTAAGTCATGTACCATCAATTTGAAGAGAGATCTAAAGAATGAAATCGAGCCCGGGTCTATTGAACGAAAACTGCTATTACAGTAGAATGTCTCCTTTTGCTCATTTACATACGAAGGTTGTCCTAAGGAGTAAGTGTCCCGGCACCTTTTAAATTACCATTTTGAAAATCCCATTCGCCTAAGATATGTAATACTTGTTTTAGATAACAAAAGTGTTTTAAAATGGACGTCATTAATGTCTTTTTCTTTAAAAAAAAAATTGGTGTGAGTTAATCAATGTTGTTACACTCAATCCTTAACATTATGCTCCTATGAATACAATTGTAAGACACTGCCTGACAAACATGACAGCTTGTTCTAACAAAAGATTGGATTGTACGCAGATTTATCCGTTTAGTAAATGGAAATTATCTTGCTTTGCTGAACAGATTTATATGTGAAATACGTTTTTCAGTAATGAGCTACGGTGTTCAATAATAATTGTAGGATATAAGAGATAATTGCAGGATATAAGAGGCAAGGATGTTTACTTTGAAATTTCGTAGTATAGGTTGTATGTTTATTTACACTTATATACATAAAACTAGCTGAATTGCCCTTTCTTGGCACGGGAAGATTAAGCCTTTTCCACCTTTGAATACTAATTTCAATGAAAATGTGAGATACCAAATATATATATATATATATATATATATATATATATATATATATATATATATATATATATATATATATATATATATATATATATATATAATATTATGTATAATGACCCCTCCGCTTCCTCCCTTAGAATATACACTTTAATAGAAGTTTAACAATTAGATTTGTGGGCTTTCGGCATCTATGGCCATGTTAGCCCGTCGACCCTCGGCGATTACTCTATTCGAGGAAAGGAAAGGAGGAAAGGATTCTGAAAGCAAGGAAGCGGCCTGCGACCTATATGTTAGGTACCATCCTGGCATTTGCCTTGAAAACTCAGGAAAACTTGGAATGAATAAGAAAAACTCAGGAAAACCTCACTCAGGATGGCTAGATTGAAAAAGCTTTTACACTTTTTTGACCAAGCGGCCCCACCGGGAATCAAACCCGGTGTTAAAAACAATTTGTTAAAAACACAAATTAGGCCACGGTCCACTGATGTATTAAAAATCAATCAAAATCTATCCAGCGGTCTAGAGGGTTTATCTGTCAAACATGTTTTTCATTTTAACTTCATATACAACTTATATACAATAATGTGTGTGTGTGTGTGTTTGTGTGTGTTCGTGTGTGTTTTTTGTCTGTATCACGGACTTCGCACAGACAAGCCACCTAGAGCAAGCAAATTTGGTACATCTGCATCAGATCTAAGCGTGTACGATGTCAATTTTCGATTTTCAAGTTGGATAGAGTTCAAAATGGATGCACAAAATGATAGGATAAATATCCAGGACGACGAATATTAGTGGTGGAGGATGCCTTATTGTAGTTCTGATGGACGAATTCACAAAGGATATCCAAGAGTTAGCATCTTGGAATATACTATTTCCAGATGACACCGTGCTCGTGAGTAAGGCCAAGGCAGCAGTGCAAGATAAATTAGATATCTAGAGAGTAGTGTTGGTGAGCCCACGCACACGGTGTTTGTTCACCACAAAGCCGACTTGTCGCTAATTGGGTTCGAACCATTGATCACACACACCAGAGGTGAACGTTTTATTACTGAGTCACTACTGTCCCATTTTATTATTAAGAGTTGAATGAAAAAATCAAAAAGTGATATATATATATATATACCAATCAGTAGATTTGAATGAACTAGACAAAACGATATATGGTGTGTTCATAAAGTCTGGGTACATAGGGAATTCAAATAATTTGTTTTTGTTTTTCCAGATTGAATGATGGCTCTGTCTAGAGTCGAGTCGATACTCTTAAGTGGACGAGAAGGACGATCGTATCGCAAAATCGCGGAAGAATTTAACCTTGACACCCTCATAGTCAACTTATCTGCATTACTGCTGTCGTTAAATTAATCACCGAGTTTAAAGAAACAGGTAGTGTATTAGACAAACCCCGTTCCAGACGATCACTTTTCTTCTTTGATGTACATGTAACTGGTGATACTTATATGAACATGCTGAGAGACAAATTGATGCCTCAAATTGAGAGTTTGGGTGAGGGACTTCAAGACTGGTTTCAGCAGGAGATAGGGCCCCTGCCCATTTTCTGGCGGCTGTCAGAGATTGGTTGAACGACAATTTTCCTCACTGGATTGGGAGAAGAGATCATGTGGAGTTGTACCTTCGTTCGTCAGACCTTTCTCCCCTTGATTTCTTTTTCTACGATATGCTGAAAGAGAAGAAGGTTAGAAATTTATATCACTTGACAGAACGCATTACCAGTCAGTGTGTTGAAATCAACGGCAATTCAGACCTTTTCCATCGAGTTCACCTTAATCTTGCGAAAGCGCATCAAATTATGCATTGAATTGCACGGAAATCATGTTGAAAATATTATTCATTAATATTAAACTGACTACAATGTGATTTTTTCCATGTACTCAGACTTCATGGACACCCTACATGAGTGTATAAATCCTAATAGGTATTTTTGGTGAAAATAAGAAAACCAGGTTTTATTCGTGAATCTAAAAATTGATGCTATTCAGTACACACGTCATCTATTAAGATGAAGCTGATGCTGAAATATAAGCCCCTCATTATGACCCTAGCAGAACTTCAGTACATGATATGGGTAATTTAAGCGACTGTACGTTGTAGCGCGCTCTATCCGCCGAAATCAATGATGTAAGTCAACTACCGACTAAGCGAGTACTAGTTCAGTTGTCTTAGAGCTCTCGAAGGTAAAGGATAGGCGATTTTCTAAATCTCTGTTTCGTCTCTTGTTGAAGTCGAGATGCAGGGGTCCGTGGTGGCTCAATGGTAGAGAGTTCACCTCTGGTGCTTGGGGTCCCGGGTTCGATCCCAGCCCCCGCCAAGTGAACTTTGTGGTGGACAAACACCGTGTGCGCGGGTTTTCTCGGGGTTATCCCGTTTCCTACCACTTTCTTCATTCCACCATTCCATTCATTACTCATCATCACCGTCTCCTTTAGCCTAACCGGCATAACCGTGGGACGTAAAACTCAAAGATTTCATTTCTTTTTTTTTAAGTTGAGATGCACTCACTGAAACAGAGATACACGATCAACTTTTATATTAAACTCGACAAGTCCGCCCTGGAAACTTTTCCAATTGTTCAATAGGCCTTCGGAAATGAGTGTTTATCACAAATGCAATGGCTAAGCGGTTAACATAAGCGCCTTTGGCGTGGGAGACCCGGGTTCGATTCCCGGCGGGAGCTCATGTGGTTCGGATTCCATGTTAATCAGTAGGTCCCGTCTCATATAGCCTCGCTGCTGAAAAGGGACGATAAACTCAAAATTAACTCAACTCACAAGGCGTTTTTGGAAAGCTGTGAAAAGGTCGACGATGAATTCCGCGCTGGACGCCTGTCAACCTTATCAAACGACGAAAACTTGACTCGTTTGAAAGAACATTTGCAAACAGACTGCCTAAGGAATGTTCGTTTAATGGTCGACATGTTAAATTCCCTGAAGTGTCATCGTTACACAACAATTGACAACATGAAAGCTGTTTGTGAAATGGCTTTAAAAACACTTCCTGGACAAGCCTTCCAGAATGTCTTCGCAGATTGGAAATCTGGCTTGCAAAGATGTATGGACGAAGCAGGACAATATTTTGAAGAATTTTAATGTACGAATATTCTTATTCTTATTAGTATGTAAATAAATATTTATTTCTTCATATTTGAAGACCTTGTGACATTACATTCCGGATAGACCTTCTATATCCTTAAGATTAGCTTTTAAAATTTACTTCTTATTATACCGTTGACCAATAGATAGAACATAAATAGAGCTAAACCAAATGAGATGCTTTGAAGGTAAATATTCATGGATTGCTTTCGAAAAAAAATCTAAAGAAACGAATTTTAATAACACTAAATTAAATGTTGCTCATAACTAATAATAATTAATAAGTTTTATTCTAATTGAATAGATAGTAAATTTATTTCATACACTGTTCAGGAGCAGATTGTATCTTTTACTGTGTTTTTTTTCTGTGAGAACAAGTGAGACATACTATTTCTTTCTTCTAATCTAAACAGTAACAATAACATAAGAGGATATAAATTACTTGAAACATTTGGAAGATAAGTGTACCTTGCGAAACACAAAGTTCATCACTAATTCGAAAAAGATAAAGAAAACAAATAAAATTGACATCAAGTGGAATCAATAGTGTAAATAAAACATTTTCCAAGAAGAGAGAAATACACAAAACAAACTCCGTGTCGGACACTGGCTTCGCACTAAATTTACTTATAGTGAGACCGAAATTGTGACTAATTTTAATATTCCACTGATATGCATTTTTTCAAGTTCTTTTCTGTTGTTTTGAAATAAAATTGTGTATCTAATTGGATTTTTTTTTTTTTTTTTTGCAGGTTCCTAAAATGATCTTCAAGGTTGTGTATTACGTCAGTTTCTTTTTCATAAATCATGCAAATGTGAAAATTAAACTCTTTTTAATGACATATTAACGTTTATAGTGTTAAAATATACTCTAGGTGGATAGTGGCATTGTTAGTTTTGTTGAAAATGTACGTCTCGATCAGCAGCAAGGCATCTGAGATGTGAACTTACTATTTAACGTAAAATCGTAACCACTTGAGCTTAGAGATGTGGGTCGGGTAAATACCCAGTGGGTAGGTAAATAAAAAATGGGTATTTACCCGGGTATTTACCCCTTTTGTATTTACCTACCCAAAAAGTGGGTATTTTCCAAAAGTTAAATTATTTTGAAGTTTTAAGAATTGTTAACCATACCGATGACCTTTTTTAATATTTTGGGGTCTGTCGAGCGTGTTTTCTTGTTCATTCACTATATATATGCAAAATAATAACCAATTGACCCCGTTCATGTGCGGTGCGGGTTTGCAGGCATTTTTGACCATGGCCCACCTGCTATACAATTTTGAATATTATATGTTATTCTAGGTTACAACGACATCTAAAACTTTTTTTTTGTATTTTTCTCGAAGAACTTCATAGGTAAAGAGGAGATCAAAATATTGAATCGAGTGTTTGCAAGGGGGGAATGGTGGGGAAGAGCTGTTACAATTTTCAGACGAAGCCCTCGTGTACACATATAACTACATGCATCTAAGTTTGAACAACATCGATTAAGCCAATCTTGAGAAATAATTAACTTTTCCGAGTTTACATCATTGCTCACGAACAAATCAGAGTCAGAGTTGAAACATGAGAAATTAATCTCTCCTGCGGGTACTACATTACCACCCTCTTGTCGTCTCAAGATTGATCTCGGGCTATTTTACTATACTTATCCACCTATGCCCTTTCTTCACCAAGATGTGAACGGCTTTTAAACTTGGATTAGTTTCGCCAAGACTTAAAAAAATTAAGAAATCGTAGTCTGACTTCAAGCCTTAGGTTGTCCAAACATAGAAACCGTATATAAACCATCTTTGTTAAACCCTTGGGAGACAGACCCAGTTTTAAATGTAAAGTCTGTCATACGCCGCCGATTTTCAAGAACCCTATCAAGTTATTGTGTATTTTCATTTGAGAACAGATGTTTTGAGACTTGTGCAATTCTGAAATTTTAAAATTCTCAGAAATGTTTCACAGACAACTCAGACAACCGTAATACGAATAAAAGATAAACGAAAGCTGGATCATGTATCTAAAGCATTACATATCAGAGGCTACAACTTATTGAATAAAGACCAAAATTATCAAAATCTTTCCGAGTTGAACATTATGGAGTTCAAGTCAATCATGAAAAGATGGTATCTTATGTCTACTAGTTTCCAACTTAAAAGAACATTTTGGAATAATTTTAATGAAAGTAGAAAGTGAGTCTGATATAGTAGATATAGTCACATTTATTATACGAAAAAATACATCAATTTCCATCAAATATACAGGCTTTTCTTGACTTTGTATGGCTTCTTAGGTTCAACGTTATTATTTCGGATTTTTGATAGAATCTTAATATTGTTGTTTCTTAAAACAAATGCCGACGTATGGAACCTTAATGAAGTCTTCCAGGAAGCGTTGAAGGAAAGCATTGCCAAAGCGATCTTCGTGAGTGGGTGTCCCCTGTCACTTGTTGATCACTCTTTGTGGATTGAATGTTTTAAAAAAGAAAATTCGTCCTTCGTATTCTCTCCCATCAAGGTATCGCCTGGCTACGAGTTACTGGGATGCTCAACACAGTGAAATGCAAGGGGAAATTAAAACGAAGTTAGAGGAAACAAGAAACCTTCATTTACAGTGTGATGGTTGAAATAATTTAAGAAATTAATCTATTAGTTATTTCATCATTTTAAAGCCAGAACGTGCTTTTGTTGATTTCGCGTTGTCGAAAGAAAATAAACACGACGCACATTACTTGTCTGAAGAGATTATGAATGTTCTCCAAAAACATAACCCTGAAAAAATTTTAATAATCATAGAAGACAACGCGCCCAATATGAGAGCAGCTTTTAAATTAGTAAAACAGAAGTATCCTAGCATAGTATCTTTCGGTTGTCTTGCTCATCTCCATTTGCTTTGTTCTGACATCATCGGATATCCGTCGGTAAAGACATTACTGGAAAGTGTAATTGATGTTGTTAAACAATTAAACATAGCCATCACCTGCAATCACTATTTACACAAAACTCAAGTGAGAAAAGTTGCCTGAAAAGTGTGCTTGTCAATGAAAATGGGCTTCAGACGCTCGCGTGAGTGAGGAATCGTCATTACCTTCAGAAATCAAGAAAATACTTCTTGATGATGTATTCTGGATTTGTATTGAAAAATCTTGTAGCCATTTTGAAACCTATAGTGGATTTGATTACATGCTTCGAGTAAAATGAGTATCAGATAGACACTTTGCACTCAAAATTCCAGAGACTTCATCTAACTCTGACAGAACAGTTATCATCATCAATCCTTTCGAAAACAGAAGAGCAATCAATGACGGAAAAATTTAAACAAAGAAGTGAACCCGGCTTGGGTCCAATTCATCTGGCTGCAGATCTCCTCGATCCCACTTTTCACGGCTGCAAATTGACCGCTGAAGAATTGCTGGATGGAGTAAACTTTGTTTGTGAAGTTGGAAAACAAATGGGATTGAATTCTGTTTTACTGACACATGTGAGATCACATTTAACTGACTATAGGGACAGGGAAGGAAATTGGGCAAGGAAGTTTTTGTGAGACGGAGTGGAACAAATGAGCTCACTACTTTGGTGGAGAGGTTTTCTTAAGAGAGAATACTTAATAATAGTGTATGACTGGTTTGGTGACAACTGACTTCATTTTCTTTAGTCATCGTTATGTTCTGTCATAAATTTTAAATTTTCGTGTTGGTTTGATCCACTACCAAATTCTACCGCGTAGTTGATCGGACTCCTCAGGGGCACATCAAGTTAAGAATTCACAGGGTAGAATGGATAATTATTTTCCGCCAAGGGTAACAGAAGGAAATTTAGTGTAAGTAGGAAGAAAATTATGGTGAGTAGGTAGGAAATCCGACTGTATTACTTAATAAAACTCAAATTCATTCTTTAATTACTAGAAAAATGATTAATTAGGTGGTTATTTAGTGCTCCTGTTGCAGGTGATACAAATGACGATTATATTTTTTATTCACAACGATAAAATCCATTTATTGCTAATTGAAACATAAAATACCCACTAAAATACCCATTTTGGGTAAATACCCGGGTATTTACCCAGGGTATTTACCCGCTGAAATAAATACCCAGGTATTTTACATCCCTACTTGAGCTCCACACTGTGAACTAGGCCCGGAATACCCAGGCCAAAGGCCTTTACGCTAACCATTTAGCTACGAAGAAACGCACTGAATGAATGTGTAAAGAATATAAAAACTTAAATACATCGCTTATAACAAAATAGTACTGATTTATCTGTGTAATGGCAGAATACACTACATTCACAAAAGCACAAAAGCCGAGAAGGAGAGAAAATTATTTTTGCATGTTAGTAGGACTTATACTCAACCCCAGCATCCCCTTGGTCACAACTGGCGCCACTCCGGCTAGTGTACGCACTTTTCAGTGCAAAGTAGGCGCTGTTCTAAGGTGCATTGCTTTAAGTACCTGTCTCTGTTTTATTTTTGGTGTGTGCAATGGATTCACGTGGTTGTGTCAACCACCCAGACATATTTTGCTACATATGTGGTTCTACTACTACAGAAAACAAAGCCAAACACTACACCTATTTGCAATACTTATGGATTAGACTAGTAGATCAGGATAAAGCGTGGGCTCCTTACAAAGTGCACTTTCTTCATGTTTATCTAAATCCTGACAATCTTGGTGATTTTAGGGAAGACCATGACGAACGTTTCTATCAGGATATTATAGTGATGGAAAAGAGATACCAGGGAAGGTGAACTATCCATATGATGACCGACTATTGTTGGATGTTAAAAGAAACTGTTATTCGGAAGAACATCGAAGAAAATCCAAAACGAGTAAGTTTCAAGTGGAGCCCAGCCGCTAATGTTAGGTAAGTATGGAAGGCTGTAACTGAGGGGGGCAGGGGGTAACTGCCTCACCAGAGAAGCTCCCTACCGTTCGATGAGGGCACATTTTAAGACAAAATTTCCTTACTCCATATACGATAAGAACATGAAATTATAAATGAAGCATCAAACAGGTTCACTCCATTACATGAACAAAAACAGCACACAAAAAATAAATAAAACAAAAATGAGTCTTGCGAACATTTCAGTAAAAAACGTCTGCTATTAGGGGCACTAGAAGTAATATTTATTCGTATGAATTTGAGATTTGTCAATATTGTGCCCTTAATTAATTTGTCATGTATGAAACGTTCCAGGGGCGAAACTAACTGCCTCGCAGAACTTCCCGTGTGGGAGGGCCCGGAAACTCCTGGGAGCCTATAAAGAGTAAGAGAAAGATGGAAAGAGGGGGGCACAAGGGATCCAAGTATGCGTATTAATGGTTGCTGCCCCCCCCCCCAAGAAAAATCTAAGTTACGGCGCTGTGTGTATGTTTTGAAATATGTATTTATGGTCTTACACAATCATTCCGTCCATCTAGAATGCTATTGAACATGTTACAAACGTCGCCATATACCGTATTTACTCGCGTAATTTTCGCACTTTTTTTTTAGAGGAAAAAAGTTGTTTTGAAACAAGGGTGCGTAAATTATGCGGGGAAAAAAAGTTGCCACATCAGTGAAAATCATCTAATTTTTTCCCCAGTCAAAATAACACGAAAATACCGGTACACATTTTCTTTGTAGCAAGAATTGACAACAAACAACTAATTCTAAATTTGGAGAAAAATATCATTACAAAATTGATTAAGAAGTCTTGTGGTTTCTTACAAATCACTGTCAAATCCTCGCGTGCGCAAATTACGCGAGGAAAATAAAATATACAGAAAATGCCCTTATAAATTGGGATGCGAAAATTATGCGAGGGCGAAAATTACGCGCGTATTTACGGTATATCAAAATCATTTAAAAAATACACTTTTTTCAATTTTCACATTTAGCGATTTCTGGAAAAAAACTGACGTAATACAACATTTTGAAGGTTATTTGCGGAATCTGCGGACAAAATCTATTCCGATATACTTCTTTACTTCGAAACAACAAGACCTTGCACTAGTGTTACGTATATATAGACACATTTAATGTTACTATCAGGAGCACATTCCACCTGGTCCTAACCCCCCCCTTCTAAAAAAGCTTTGTTTCGCGACATAATGAACATTTGAACATTTTTTTAAATAGATTTATACTTGTTTAGGAGGGAAATGATTGATATAGCATAAATATATGGTCTTCCATTTCATGTGTACTCTCCCTTTCCTTATAAAAACAAAGTGGTTGTATCAACGTTTTCCCATCTAAGAATGCAGATGGTGTTGGTTAATATTTTTTTCGGGTGTAAAATAAGACTGATTCGATACTACATAGATGTAGTATCTTGCTGTACTGATCCTCCCCCTCCCTTCCAAACTTTGGACCCTTCCCAACAAACATTTCTGGGTGCCCACGTATTACATACATACCATTTAGTTATTCTAGAAATTATGTTTCCTGACAATGTCTATCATGGAAACGAGTGTGAAGTGCTAAATAAACACTACTATTCACTTAAAAAGTTAATTTTTTTTCAACTAATTTCTTAAAGCATATGTCAACACTTAAAATATATTGACCTTCATGCACAATTAACCCTTTCCGGTACCCGGCTCTTTGGGCTATTTTTTAGACTTTCAGTCAAGCAGCTACTGCATCGTCCCTATTTATCCTAGGATCATGGTCCATATCTCATTCTCTTCATAATAGAGCTGGCTTTCAAATGGCACCACTTGCATGCTCATACCATATACCAGGAGCGGGAAAAATGATGTCAAAGGGAATATTTCGGAGGGAAATTTTTCTCGCACTTTGGGCCCCTATGGAGCGGCCCTGTGTGAACATAGCCATCTAAAAAAATCTGATAAATAGTACTTGGTATACTGAATGTGTGTGCCAAATTTCAAGTTTCTATCTTGAATACTAAGGGCGGGAGAAATTTTATCAGGAATTCCCACCATGCCCCAAATTACCGTAAAACACCATGATCTCAGATAAAAAAATTCCTGAGACATCCCTAATTACCTTTGGGTCATGTTTCGCCCATCATTCTCTTCAGCTTAGAACTGCCTTTCAGGCGGTATGACTCACGTGTCTCCATCGTGTATCTAAGGCGAGAAAATCCCGTGAAAGGGATTTTTTGGTAAAAATTTCCTTTTGTCAACGTTTAACCCCTTTGTACCTGCTGTTTTAACACAGAAGTACGAAAAAATCTGGTAAATACCCCTCGGTGGACTGAATTTTTGTGCACAATTTCAATCTTCTAGGTGCAAAAATAAGCCCGAAAAAAAATAATACCGAAAATGTCCAAAATTCCCCTACACAGAAGTATATTTTGATAAAAAATTCCCTGACACTTCCCTAATTACCCTAAGGTCATGAGTCGCACATCATTCTCTTCAGAATAGAACTGCCTTTCAGGCGGTATCATTCACTTGTCTCCATCATGTATCTAAGGCGGGAAAATCGCGAAGAAAGTGATTTTTTGTAAAAATATCCCTTTTTTCAACTTTTTGCCCCTCTGGATCCCCCCTGTTTAACGCAGAAATCTGAAAAAATCTGGTAAATACTACTCGGTGGACTGAATGTTTGTGCAAAATTTCAATCTTCTACGTGCAAAAATAAGCCCGCAAAAAAAATAATGTACATAGACCGGCCCCGCAATATTAAAAGAAAATATATATTTTAGAATTATGACGTCATCACCTCCTATGTCTCGACGCAGGAAGGTGTGAAACCATACGTAAGGTCTTCTACAATGCCTCTGGAGTTGAAAAACAAAAAAACCCGGATGAAAAAGCTCAAATAGGAGAGTTATAACGCAATACCATGAAACACCCCGTATGGTAAAAATTGTACCATGGGATCCCCAAAGGGTGAGAAACACAATCTTGTAACTAAAGCAAAATCAATTTTCTTTAACACTATCGTAATCGCTGCTCTCCTAAGCAATTTAATAGCTGCGCTTACTAATTACTTTTCTGATCATTTTAAGAAAACTTTATCCAATAAGAAAACATTCCATTTATGTGGTTTCCTTTTCATTTCCGTAAAATATACAACGCCTTACTTTGATTTCATTTTCTAAATCGTTTCATGTGCCGAAACGTAAGGAGGATTATGGCTTTTACTATACTATATACAGAGTTGTTTGCTGTATATAGTGTAGTAAAAGGTTGTTCGCTTTATATCCGACAATTTTTGACGATTACTCACCTTAAGAGATACCGCGACGTCACCACCCATCATGTTCTATTGGACCCTCAGAGATTGAGAACTATCACACGGCATCGCAGTTTCCAGTTCAGCTAGCTCTGGTTTGGAACACGTATAGGAATTCTGTCCCTCATCTCCTTGAATACATTCCATACACCTTCCAGGGTACGCTAGCGGCGATGTTGAAGACGTTACTTCAACAATTCAAATGCGCAAAAATCGATTAAACTGACAACTGGACTTTCCATAAGAACGTCTTCAAACGAAATTACATTAACCGCTAATTCCTCTGCCATTTCCTGATAAAAATGTAGTGATGCTTTGGCGGTATGACTCGAAGACTTGTCCGTTTGGATCATCACCTGGTTCGTGTCCGTTCCATATAATTGTGGGACGTTTCTCCGATAGATACCTGTCAGAATGGAATTTTGGAAGTATCTTGCATTCACCTTCACCTTTCTGTCTATCATGTCACGGTATTTATCACCCAAATGTGATTGTTAGTAGTGAGATGGACATATGATTCATCCATGTGACAACTTTCTTCCATTTAGAACCGACCAGGTACTTTCCATACAGTTTTCTATAGTTCGTCTTGCGTTCGGCAACGTGATTCGGTAACAGACGGTGTACACGGGTCTTCCGCACACAATTCAACCTGAGGGTCTTGTGATTTTTTTTTTCAGAGTTGACGTGCAAAATGGAATATGTGACCCATGTTAGGTTGCATCGGGGGATTTTCTTGGCACGTTAATCGACGGATCTATCTTAACACTACAGGTGTCACTTTGGTTGCAGCCCTTCTTCTAGTGGTTTTTGGGTTAATGTTTCGCAAGAGGAGCCTGTTATGTGTAACAGGCCACAATAGCTTTCGCAGTAGCACCCGGAGTGTTAAACCATTCTTCCGTCACGTTTTCGCGTACGTACGAAAACGTAGCATGAAAAAGGGCCATTACGTAACTCTTCCAATACCGGTTGGTTTTTAGAGCCATTTGATAACACTCACTACAAAGACTCACGCACCTACAACGTCAGACACAACACAGCTCCCGCCCCACAAACCCATTGTTCCAGCATGATATGCAAGGTGGCAAGACCGAATCGAAAATGGTCGGATATACAGTGAACAACCTTCTGTAATTTGATTCAGTGCATCTCGAGGAAGTTAAGAATAGGGCTGCCACCTTTGGAAAGCAAAATTCAGGAACATTTCACGCAGCTAATAAGTAGGGAAGGATGTATTCTTTTCCGTAATAATTAATATGTCTTTCCAATGAAGACCGAATTATATTAATCTAATTGATAAGTAGCAGAATATAATGATTTAAATAATATAGATTCTATGTCAGTGGCGACTCGTCACCCAACCATTTGGATGTGCAACATTTATAAATTTTGCTGGAATCTTTTCTGTTTTCTCTCTCTCTCTCTCTCTCTCTCTCTCTCACTCACTCACTCACACACACATACACACAAATATATATATATATATATATATATAATATGTATATATGTTACACACTTTTATCAATAATGCCCAAGTATTTTTCCAAAGGGTGGCAAAAAATCTGCATGAGTTGAGTCACGATATACACACCTTGATACATAGATACATATAGCACTTCATGTACAAAACCATTATTTTACGTACAATGCATATATTTATAACTACAGCAAATATACCATAGTACTACCGGTATAGTATTAATAAGAAATTCTAGCCTTTACTGGCCTATAAATACTGGCCTATTGTTTGAGTAAGTAAATGTGTTTTCTTACATATTTCGAAGAACCGAAAATCTATTGGGAGGAACTTGCCCCACCGTACCGGAGATAGTTCACGTGACCTTTTGGATTTATAAAAGTTCAAAATTATTCGACAATGCTTCCACACATATCGGAACACTATCACTATTTTTAAAAAAATAGAAATGATCTATACGTAGTTATGTCTTCTATTATAGCAACATAACCAGTATCTTTTATTTTCTCTTTAATATCATCTTGGGACACTTTTAGCATGCACTGCAATATTTCTTTTTAAATTCGTATATTTAGATGTCTCTCCAAACGTAATAGCTTCTTTAAGATTACCTCCTTAAAACTGAATCTAATTCGTAGACAAAATCTATAATACTTTTAAAAGTATCAGATCCAAATTTCAAAAAGGTTTGTGTTCCATCGTAGCCTCCAAACTCTAATTTAAAGTTCAATAGTTCCTTAAAATTTGACACAATTCTACTTACTAACGAATAAAATCTGTTACTGGCTTTTGCGTACCACTCTTGTTAGTTTTTAATTTCTTTTTCTGAATACTAAACGAAGGAAAAATATACGTTTTAATAGCAGCGTCATTTCTTGTTTTGGTTGGGGTGGAGTATTACATGCAAGTAGACTTTCCAGTTTTTCTTGCTATAATATTATCCTATTGATGAAAATATATTTCAATTTCGAGTTAAGCACTTACCCCCTCAAGTTCCAAATATTACACCTGATTTCTAAGCTTCTAAATACAATTTCACATCGCTTCTTTACACAAACTTTAGTGTGATCAACAGTATAATGTAAAACCAACGTAAGCTTTTGAGCTCCCTTGTGGTTATGTGGTCAGTGTACGGACTTTTGGTACTGGAAAAGCAAGTTCGATTCCCTGTAGAAGCTCATATAATTCGAACACCACGTTAAATTGTAGGTCCATATCTCATATAGTCTCAGTGTTCAAATCAACGCTAAGCTCAAATCTGATCAACCAACTACGCAAGGGTTTAAATAAACACACAACTGATGTAAAGAAAAATACACTTGGTACTTCATTATGATCCAATTCTCTACTGCAATTTCCATTTTTAAAATTTCCCAATTTACTCCAAGGTTTTCCAAAAATGACAGAGGGCCACAGAGGGACAGAGGCTTCTGTGTTTTTCCGGTCCCAATCCATTAACCTCATATTTGTATTAAAGTGCTTCTTAAAGGAGGTAAAAGCAATTATTTTCTCGCGGAAATCGATAGTCAATCTACTGGAGGAGACATGGTTCGCACAAAGGGGGTTCTAATATATTGTTCTTATGGGAATAGAATTACATTCTATTAAATATCTATCGCGATGAGAGATAGCCGATTGATTGAGGAGGTGGTCGTTCAGGGAGGTTTCATTGCATGTACTACATGTATGATCTGTACGTTTTAGCTATAATTGCATTGTAACGGGAACCACTATTTCTTATTGTCTGCTATAGAAACGTACAATGCACTCTTGGCTCATGAAGCGTTTATCTCAAACTGTGTATATATGTCAGAGATAAACTTTCCCCAGCGTAGCATGGTTGAGTACCTGTTCACTGGCTGTGTATCTTTATTATGTTATCGCCAGAATGGTATTGTTATCGACTTGTTAAGTTACAGACTAATGGTTAAAACTTAAAGACTATATGACCTTCTAGTAAGAGTATACGTACGTGATTTGAATTTCAACTTAAGCGATCCATTCACTTTACACGAGGACGTTCAAAAATGTCTTAAAATTGCAAACGTTCACTATACATAACAAGTAAAGATAACTGCATTAAAGGCAAACAGCGGAAGATTTTACTTTGTAAGGAATATCCCTACCAAACTATTCAATCAGAGACGGATCTAGCAGGTAAAAACTGGGAAGAGGGGGAGTAACCAGAACCAAGACTATAATAGGTATATCATCAGTTTATTATAAACTTTCAAAAATATGTAAATAATAGCTTCAGTTATTTTTGTCACTCAAACAGCTAGAAGGGACTAGGCCCCCCAGCCCTAGGCTATATCCGCCACTGGTAAAAAAACACTTTTAAGCATTATATTGAGTTTTATTAATTCTAAATGTACTAGCCACTTCTTCAAAAGATCCAAGTTTGGTTCCTGGTAGAAGTACATGTAATTTTGATCTAAGTTTCCTATAGCTTCTTTACAAAAACAAAAACGTTATTCTTTGAACAAACACGAATGGAATGAAAGACAACCATAATAAGAAAAGAAAACGTCATGGAAAAACATTCCATTCATTCCCTATGTGTTCGTTGATGTTGATCGTAAGAAAATAGAGTCAATTCTTCAATGTCTAAAGCGACATCTTCTCATCCATCAAAACACATGGCTTATTTCCAACTGGAGAAAAAGCCTTCAGCCCTCACACGCCACTCTCTGTTTTCAGCAAATGAAAGCTAAGCCTCTCAAGTGCACTCTACGGAAAAACAAATTCAACAAAAATGAAGAAATAAAAAAAGCAGCGAGAAAAGATATTCATGAAAGATTGAGACGGCTGACCTCAGTGTGGTAAAGTGGCTACTGTGAGAAATACGGAGAGTGATATAAACAACAATCTTGAGTTTCGCTTTTACAACAACCTCTGCGGCGGAAATAATTTTCGTTAAGGATTTTTAGCTTATTCCAAAAAGCCTCCCTATTCTCCACTGACCTCAGCCGCACAACAGCTAACAAGGGATTCGCGGTTAAATCTCTGTAGCGGCTAATTTGCTATGGAAGTTGCCTTTCGTGTAACACAGTATAACTTAAAAAGAATGTATTTCTAGTTTTCTTGTTGTTTGTTTTAGTGTCTTTTTCCATATTGACGCCATGTGAGTTTAAATCTAAACTTTAACATAGTCCAAACATTATACTCTCCTCAGTGGCGGATCTAGAAAGTAAAAACTGGGGGCAGAATCCAGAGATTACCATAAGAGATATCAAGAGATTACCATAAACTTTAATATATATATAATTAACTGCTTCAATTATTATTGTCAATTAAAAAACTGGGAGCCTAGACCCCTCAGCTTCGGACAAGATCCGCCACTGGTTCTCCCACTGAAAATCAAATCCGCCTCCCTTGAACTATAGAAGAGAAAATTAAGCACTTATCCCAGACTGCGCAAATCACTGAGAATGAATGAAGGTTGGATAGAGTAGGTGAGCATTGGAAATGATAGGAGCGGAAAGGAGAATGTTGAAGAATATTTCGAAAAGAGGAAATAGGAAGAGTGGATACATTTTGAGACACGAAGGAATCGCGTTAGCAGATATAAAGAAAATTGTAGAAGGAAAAAAAATACCTAGTTGAAGACCGCGATTAAAATATATGAAACAAATAATACACGATATAGAGGAAGAAAAAGCTACGAAGAAATAAAAAGTCTGGCCTCTGATAGGGAAAGGTGGAAAGCTACGTTACACTACTAGAGAGATTACTGACTGAAATAATGAAGGTTACACAAGCCTTTAGGTTCTGAAAAAGCTGCTTCTCTACCAGTACAAACCAGAATCACTCGCGAATTCTCTCTCTCTTTTATTTTTTTTTTTATTTCGAACTAGTTCTTAGGTCCATCTAGTCTGATCCTGTTATCACCAAAGTACAAGTAACACTAACATCAAGTTGCACAAATATCTGATCATATCTTACCACTAGGGCGCAATTCAAACACAACACGGATACAATCGCTGCCTAATTAAACATATCAGTCTTCATCACTGCATCGACATAACTGCCATCACCGAGTACGGTTTGTTACAGCAGAGTATGTATTCTATCTTACAACGCTTTCAGCTAACCTCGAACCTCATACCCAACAAGTGGTGTATTTGGTATGGCTTATACCAACCAAACGGACGGCCTCTTTTGGATTTCCATTAGAACCGAGATTCTTTCGTTTTATCCTAGTCCTACATTCACCTCATGCATTCACCAAGCCTTTGTCAGATGGGTACTGAGGGAAATCTTAGAGCTAAAGTAAGCCAGAATAAGGTACCATCCACTTCAGTTCCCCAAGTATGGAATCTTACTTCATCTAGGCAAAATTAGCCTTTCCCAAGAGAAGGTTAGTGCCTTTCAACCAATAATGTGCTGTATTTTTTAAAAATTTTAGTTTGAATGCACAATTTGACATATATGTTAGAATGTTCCTTTTTTGATATTTGAAAACGAAACAAAAATGAATAAATAAAATAAAAAAACTAAATACAATAAAAAAAATAGACAATGTCTCTAAAAAGAATAAATTCAAAGAAATGATGCTTCAGATTACGTGGAAATAACACGTAATACACGAGGTCGTAAAGTATCTAAGACGGAAAATAGTAGTTGTAGGTGTGTGTAATTCAATTTCTTTGCTTTGAAAATTAAAAGAGAAGAAAATAAAAACGGAGATAACTCCGTAAGTCTCGTTTCATTTCTTTTTTTTTTTTTAAGTTTTCACAACTAAGCAAAAACAGGAAAGAGGAAATTACTTGCTTCTATTGCCTGAGACAAAAAATAACAACCTAAAACCAAAAGCAATCCAGACAGGAACCAAGTACATACATACGTATTGAAGAAGAAGAAGAAGAAGGAGAAGGGGAAGTAAACATAAAAACAGGTGAGAAGAGGAAGATATCGTAAAACAGTGGCGTAAAGAAAGAGGAGGAAAGAGAAGAATTTCATCTCATAGTATGTACGTGACAAGCATCCACATCGTTTGCACGCATTTTCAGTCAGAACTGGTGAAGCATATGAAATAGAGATTGTTTGTTCAATTGAGTTTCCGCTTTTCAATACCTTTCTTCGTCGTTTATATTTTCAGTTCAGGAAACTTCAATAGAATCAAACAACCTGCTTTTCCTTTCGTTTTTTTGTTATTATTATTATTTCAGTTTCTTTGATCGTCAAAAATAATAACTTGTTATGTGAAGTTGTACGAGTTTGAAAGAAATAGCACGTTTAGAAGAAAAAAATCTTATTTTGGTATAATACGGCACTACCTGTTTACTGAAGTTCAGATCAGAAAGAAACATGGCAATCAAAAGTCCCTTCGTTTACTTTCACAGAAACACGGGGTATTTTCTGAAATAATAATATTTGCTACTGACATGAAAAGTTCATTTGTTTGTTACAAATATAGAGCGGAATTATTTCGATCCTTTGAGTATTTTCCTTTTATATAATAATAATAATAATAATAATAATAATAATAATAATAATAATAATAATAATAATAATAATAATAATAATAATAATAATAATAATAAAGTCTAGTCATAGAAGCAATACATAGAATGTACTAATAATTTTACCTATGATTCCAAGTTCTACGCTATTTGAAATCTAGCATGTATTGGAAAAAATATCTAAAGACGAAACGTACTAAAAAGTAAATATTGAGCTATACAAAATTATATGAGAGAGTGTAAATCAATATGCATAGTTTATGAAGTTAGGTTAGGAATTAGATTCCTGGACTTCAGCATCTATGGCCACGTTAGCACAATTAAATGTCTCTGTTAAATGTTAAATTAAATGTCTCTGTTTTCAGATGTTGAATATTTCCTTTATTCAACAATAATTTCTCTTAATATCGCCGCTACCAGGTAATGGTCAGTGTCGCAATCAGCTCCTCTGAACAACTGGACATCAATTATGCTAGAATGTATTCTTCTATCTATTAAAACATGATCAATTTGATTATGTGTTTTTTCCATCTGGTGAAGTCCAAATATATTTATTAACGTCGCTTTGTGGGAATTTTGGAGTCTTCACGATAAGATTTTTGAATGTCGTAAAGTTTACAAGTCTAACGCCGTTGCCATTACTTTTCTTATGCAGACTTTCATTCTCTATAATCGGTTTGAAATTATTCTCTCGTCGTACCTTCGCATTGAAATCCCCTAGTAGAATTTTCATATGGTATCGCGGGAGTTGGTCAAATATCCGTTCCACTTCTTCGTAAAAACTGTCTTTTATATCGTCATTCTTATCTTCTGTTGGAGAATGTACATTTAAAACAATAATATCACACCACCGAGCTTAAGAGTAATAAAAAAGTCTATCATTAACAAATTCAACCTGCTTAATTGCTGATATTGTTCGCTTACGAACGAGAAACTTTTTTTTTCTAGTTGGTGATTTTTATTTCGTTATCCGTAAAAGAATGTAAAATTTTCGGACTTCACTGCCCCATTTCCTTCTGTTTATGATTATGTTCTTAAATGTTCGCGATTTACTTAACTGGTAATGGACTGTCTTCTAACAATGAAAATTTCCAATACTTGTTTTTAGTTTTTATTGTATCTTACTAATCGCTGGTTTTCAACTAACACTTCAAATAAACCACAAAGTACATATAGTAACTGCACTGTGTTCGTTGCACTTAAATAACAAACTTAACTTTAAAATTCTGGAAGAAATGTTCGTGCCTCGTGCCTTATGCACCGTCTCTCTTCAACACTTTCCATCTTGAATAACAAATAAAATCTAAATTTCGTAGAAACAGTGTTTCCAGTTCTTAAAAAATATTACTACATAATATAAGACTTAACACCTTCCTATCTAAATTCCTGAACTCCTATTAGGTCCATCCTCAATTTCTCTAACACACCTTCTGTGAATGTTTCTGAACAAGTGTATTTTTTCAGGATGAGGTTGTTCGCCTCACGTCAAACTCTCTTGCCGTCTGTCCGCGGCTGCTTATTCAGTATATTCGCAGCTAACCTCTATATTTAAAGGCCTTCTCGATCTTTAACCTGAGTTAGCACCATGCCATGGTCACAGGAACCTTCTTACACCTATTGATAAGCACTCTTACGGAAAGAAATTACTACTTGAAAGCAAAACGTTTAAGGGAGAACCGTACTAACGTCTGCCAGATCACCTACCAGTGACAGAAGATGGATAGAATATCTTCTTAATGGTGTAAAAGGAATTTTGAAACACCCTATAGAACGTAAGAGAGCTTATATATATAGAAAATTACACCAGACAAGCTGAAGCCGTAAATTATAGTTTTGAGATAAAACGAAAGCAATATTTATCAAGGTTTGGCAAGCAACGTCTATAAATCACCGAACTTTGCAGAGCCTTCAATGTACAGACCGCAATAGCTGAAAACTCACAGTAGGTATGGGAAAAGAATATGGTCCAGTGTTGTGCTTCATTTCACTTTGTCGTGAGAAACATATTTTTGTCGTTCAGGGAACTTTCATCCTATTACAAGTTTTCTGTTTTCTTTGACAGCAATCTTCTGATGCCATTTACGCTAAAGTTAACGCGCCGACACAAAGTGACCACCAGAAAGAACAAGAAGTAATTGAATTCCGTAGTTCCGTTTTTGCTGTCAGACCGTATAGTTGGATGACGACTACGAGAAAATCGATGAGGCAAGAGTTTAACTTAAACTGAAGACGCATTTTTATTGTCATTTTCTCTTATTGGCTTCATTTAGTACTGGATTTGATAGCTACGTACTAAAGAACTGGTCTCGGAAGCGAAATGTCTTGAGTTCGAGGCCATATGTGCCAGGCTTCTGTCTTGTAGTATATACAGCATGGGTCGGCAATTATTCGTGAGACAGACAGAAAAAGATATGTAATCTACTTATAAGGAATCGATACGATGTATATTGGATATATAAATTCACATGTACAGGATACATAGTACAATTGCTGTATAAGGAACATACACATTTCCACAATTATTACTAATGATATAATTTTTAAACAACTTGGTCCAAAAAAATCTATGAATTTAAAATAACTTGGTAAGAAAATCTTTTACAATCTTTTTAAAACTTCTTCGTAAGAAAGATCTATTTAACAGAACACTGGTTATATTTAGTCATCTTTGAAAGTAAAACTACCCTTGCAATACTGCTATTTGTAATCATCTTTGTAAGGAAGAACTGCTTTTACATTAGTACTAATTTTAATTATCTTCCTTAGAAAAACTGCTTCTGAAACACCTCTATTCTTAAAATGAAGTGAAATCTTTGAGTTTTACGTCCCACGTTTATGCTGTGTGGGCTAAAGGAGATGGTGATGATGGGAAGTGAATGCAATGATGGGATGGAAAAAGTGGGAGGACATGGGAGAGTCCCTAGAAAATTCATACACACCGTGTTTGTCCGCCACAAAGCTTACTTGGCGCACTTCTATTTTTAATTTTCCTGGGGAAAACTGCTTTTTCAATATTACTATTTTAAATCATCTTCCTAAGGAGAAATCAGCTTTTAAACTAGCTTTATCAGTCTGTCAAAATATCTGTATGTTCATGAATGAAAAAATCTACTGACAAATTGATATGCACTACTTCTGATTAAGTAATCAAATATAATAGCTTTTGATTAACATTAAAAAATATAACTTTGTACTAAGCTGTGAACGGCGACAAAGCTTCTGAAGATAATAGCTAAAAATTAAAAATGAAATACGCATATCTTACACAGAACACGACATTTATTAAAGTGCGGCAGACGATTGGGAGTATAAATAACGATTGATGATCTTGTACAGACACTTTCGGGACAAACAAAGTAAGTGTGTGAAAGATGACTACAAAGTTTGTGCCTCGACACCAACCCCTAGTGTAATCATTTTGAGAAGGTTTCTACCGTAAACAAATTATTGAGCTAGATCACTTCTGCATATTCACGTAACTTAGCCGCATGAGTTTTGTCAATTCTGAACATTTCTTTTATAAACTTTGCTGATAGAAATATTGTCATCTCACGCTGATATTCAGCATCACATGAGAGAGGAAAATTACTGAATTGATGTTGTAGAACTGTTTTAAATATTTCCCAATCCTGTTTCTCTCGTATCCACTCTAGAAAATCATCCAAAGTAGTACACTTACTTGAGAGAAACGTTAAGATATAATATTAGTTGGTAATGAATAATTTCGAACGTGTATTAATACGTTGGTACATCTGTCTGTCTGTTTAAGGATAATAGAAGGTAAATAATGCACCCTTTTTACCCCTTAAATTAAAGGAAAACATTACAACCTCCTTCATTACGAAAAAAGTTATTTTGATTTACTAGATTACTAATTAATACAGGGAGCATAAATAAGAATGAAATACCAGTATCGTCTTGTTTCAAGTGAGTTTCCAATCAAAATGAGTACCTCAGGGATTTTGGGAATTTTAACAGCTGGGGTATGATATTATTCCCTCCTCATTCCTTGCGGGAAAGTACAGATCATGTAGTTCCTCCCTTTCTGTTTTCTTTTGAAAAAAAGTTGGTTTTGCATATCCTCCCATATGTGTTTTCGTTTATATTTGCTGAAAAAAGTAGCATTTCGCACTATAACCCTGTTTGAAGTTGTCTGAACGTATTTTTCTCTGTTTATTATTCAACACGCTTTTCTATAGCACCATTTCTCTTCGTTATAACTTCAATCCTTTGAACAAAAATAGCTTAGTTTGGAGATGAAATTTTACAGTAAACATTTTGAAAAAAAATATGGACTTCTTTTATTTAAAAAAAAAAATCTATACGCGCATTTGAAACGAACTGAGCCACTATTACGTTTCTGTATGACGTTGGAAGTATGTTCGATGTTACGGAACATCGTTGATTGTATGGTTAAACTTGAATTATATGCAACCCGCTCGTCTACACTGCCAAATGGGTTGCTTAATGGCACGGCGCGAACGATCTAAATCCGTGATGGTGAATTTACAACGTCCTGCGGTCCAGTACCAAATAAGAATCATACCTGGAGGCGAATTTCCATTTTCCTTGCTCCCTCATCCCTCATCACTCATGAGTGAAAGTTCCTTTAATGTGCATACGTCATACATTTTCTGAATCCTATTTCACGTAGGACTTTTTTCATGTGTCTCAGGTCTGAACTTTTAACATTTGAAACTAATTCCATGAAATTATGTTTTTCTAAAAGTCGGTTTGGTATCAACGGCTTTACTTTGCAGATTAAACATTGTCCACCAAAAGGCTTGGTATGAATGTAGAGTCCAAACGATTAGTTGAAACTCGCCTTTAATTCCTGTGTTGAAATCGGAAGTTTTCGAAATACGTCTCGTTTTAATATTAGAGTTTCGTGCAGAAAAACGGTAACACATAGCGAGGTATTGTTATATATATATATATTAGGGTGTCCCTTATTTTGGGCAATTTCGTGTTGCGATACGGACACTACCCAAATGTATTCTATGTGACCATAAATACACATTAGGGAAATAGCTACTCTCTACGAGAACGTTAACCTGTGCCGACTTGACGACAAAGTCATGAAATGGGGTTCCCACATTATAATATAATTTAGAATTTCCAACCATGATAACGGAGAAACTAAAAGAGACAGAGAAACGAAACTTTGCACGAAACAACTAGAAAAAGGGCAATATCGGCTTGTGTATTCACAAACAGCACCGGAAAAACAGTGTTGCCAACCCAAGACAAAGTTGTGTTTTTGTAAATGGAATGGCCTAAATTAAATATCATCATTGGAAGCAGCAATGAAAACAAAGACAAAAGAGATTGTAAAGGCAGATCAGTGTTGCAAACTTTTTGAGAAATAACGTGTAGTATTTGTTGGCGCACACAGGGAGTGAGGTACTAACGTTTTGTACACCTTGAATCACATATTGACAAGAATTGTTTGCGTTCACTCTAAGTCTAGAAACATCCGCTGAACAGTGTTGCCATCAACAGAAGGGAGAAATTGAGTTTGGAAGAGACACAATAACACAGAAAAGATCACTAGTGCTGTATGGTCTAAAACCTATAATGCAAGGCAGAAGAGGGTGAGGAGTAGCCATGGTTATGTGAGATTGATAACTCACGTACTGACATATATATATTCGGTATCTTGTAAAAGCAGAGATTTAGGTTTGTAAAAGATGGCTGCACAGTAGCGGCTTTTTTATTCTTGATTTCATCATGCTTATCAGCGTCCTCAAAAGTCCACGAGAACATAAAACCATGCAAATTGAACGCTGTTTTCATATTTTAATCAGGTTGTTGGAATTAAAACTCGCTGTGCAGCGTTGCCAACTTTTATAAACCTTACTTGTCAGCTTTTACAAGATATCGTATATTTCTGTCAATTATCGATCTCACATAACCACAGTCCTACTCCTCATGCTCTACCACCTTGCATTATACGTTTTAAAGCATACAGCACTAGTGTCGTTTTCCGAGTTATTGTATCTCTTCCAAACTTAATAATTTTTCTCTTCTGTTGATGGCAACACTGTTCAGCGGATACTTCTAGACTTAGAGTGAACGCAAACAATCTGATCTGATATAAGGTGTGCAAAACGTTAGTACCTCACTCCCTGTGTGCGCCAACACATATTACACGTTATTTCTCGAAAAGTTTGCAACACTGATCTGCCCTTATAATCTCTTTTGTCTTTATTTTTATTGCTTCTTCCAATGATGATATTCAATTTAGATCATTCCATTTAGAAAAAAAACAACTTTGTCTTGGGTTGGCAACACTGTTTATTCGGTGCTGTTTGTGAATATACAAGCAGATATTGCCCTTTTTCTAGTTGCTTCGTGCAAAGTTTCGTTTCTCTGTCTCTTTTAGTTTCTCAGTTATCATGGTTGGAAATTCTAAATTATATTATAATGTGGAAACGCCATTTCATGACTTTGTCGTCAAGTCGGCACGGGTTAACGTTCTCGTAGAGAGCAGCTATTTCACAAATGCGTGTTTATGGTCTCATAGAATAGTTGAGTTAGATCTCGATCCTGGTATATTGTGATATTATGATGACCATATATGCTCTTATTGTTATATATGAAGTCAAAAAGTAAGAACAAATCGTACATATCTTCATTCTTATTCTAGGCTTGATGAAACATACTCGCGGACCAGATCAGTCCTGCAGGCCACCATTTGACCATCACTGATTAAACTTAAGTACGAAGTAACTGACATATGTCTAATACATCTCTTCTACGCATAGATATTTAACTTTCTATAGAACAATTAGAAGACAACGTTGAACAACTAAATCATAAGTAAACCTATCTCTATTCCTCGTCTCCTGTCCCGTAATTAAATATTCTTCTCGGCAGCATCAATTGGAAACAAAAAATCAATACTCATCTTCTCCAGCGTGTGGGAATAAGTTTTTTCTTTTTGAAAGCAGTATAAAATGTAATTGTTAAAACTGCAAAATTAATTTAATCGCAATTTAGTGGATGCAAGCAGAAAGTACTACCTTCGGAAACATTAGTCTTGTAAAGGATATACAGAATTTTAGATATGCTTGTGCCTTGTTAATTATATACGTTGGTTTATGCAAATAAGTATACGTAGGATTACGGCTGTATATCCAAAGATATCATGAGTATTTATTTTTAAGGAACTCAGTTTACAAAAACTCATTTATATATTTACACTATCCTTATGTCCGTATGTCCGGAAGACATAAAATTTCAAGAGATACTTGGTAGATCACTATCAATTTTGAGCCAGTATAAAGAGGGTTAAAAGTTAACCGAGTTCGATAATAGAGGTTATATTCAAGCCGGAAGTGGTAGAAATCAACCATTTCCTGTTTTTACGTTGATCACTATACAGCAAAAACGGTACTAGATAGCGAGAGGTGGTTTTGTGTAGCCTATTAAGCGCCCCAAGTATACTTGTCATATTCGTCCATAACACTACTAAAACCGAAATTGATAGAAATCCAGTATAAATAGGGTCTTAATATTGATCTACAAAGAGCAAAAGACAATAAGTAATAAGGGAAAAAGTTTCTCTGAAATTAATCTACCCTTCTAACGTAAGAATACTTGCGCATAAGGATTAATAGAATTTTTAAGAAATCCTAAAGAAACGGCATTATCCTTGAATTATATGCAACTTGTTTGTCTCAATTGTCAAATGGGTTGTATACTGCTGAAAAAGGTGAATTCCTGCTGTTAAGTGAAGAAAGCACTGTCATTTCAGATTTTCCATAGGGGCCAACACGCTCAATATACCTAGGTAAGTAAACTTTCACGTTTCTCATTGGTGTATTTTATCGTACCTAGGTATTTATTAAATTGTATGTAAATAGTGGTGGGGGAACTCTAGGGGTGGGGGAATTTCCCCCTGAAGCAAAAGTTACTCATTTCGATAGAGATTTTTTTTACCATTTACAGGCATTCACGTAGCTAAGCGTGATAATAAATAGAAAATTTTGTGTATTGCATTCAATGCACAGTCAGAAGATGACACATTGTAGAAACAAAGGGAACATTCACTCAGAGGTATAGCGCTTACCTCTAGAGCATCAGGTCTCTGTCTCGATCACCGGTCAAATAAGTTTGAGGTGGACAAAATCGTTCCCTTGGGTTTTCTCTAGGTACTTCCGTTTCCTCCCACATTATCATTCCACCAAATCTTCCATCATCATTCACTTGCGTCTTTGTTGGCCGAAAACGCATAATCGTGGAACGTTAAACGGAAAGGTTTTCTTAATTTTTTTACGTTGTAAAAACACGGTAAATTAAATATTAATTCTTCTTTGTGACTCAGAATAATGGAGGCAGTAAGAAGTGGCAGCCTAGTTTAGTAGCATGGAAGTCAGTAAATTACAGTACACCGAAAAGCATGTAGGAAAATCTCGATTAAAGATAAACAGCACGTCTGTAGATTGATGGAAAGTAAAGGAAACATAAAAGCAAAGTACCAATTGTAAAACTACTACTACTACTACTACTACTACTACTACTACTACTACTACTACTACTACTACTAATAATAATAATAATAATAATAATAATAATAATAATAATAATAATCAGAAATCTTCCTTTCACAGTAAAATGTTTAAGAAAATTGTGAAAACTAAAGTACTAGTCCATGTAAGTTGTATACTTTATACCATGAAACAGAGGACAAAGTGTACCTACAGAATTCAAATATGATTTTTTTAAAAAAAAAATGTACACAGTATAAAAGATAACACCCAACGGATAATAATATTAAAACATAGCGGTTAGAGAGCTAGAGATGTCTTTGGTTAGAGATGTCTTTGCGTTTTCTTCAAATTCTCTCATTTCCTCCGAAGGTTTACATTCCACCACTTTATTTTGTAACAGATCTTATATATATATATATATATATATATATATATATATATATATATATATATATATATATATATATATATATATATATATATATAATCATCCATCTCCTTTAGTCTGAGAGGCATAAATTAGAGATGTAAAGTCACAAATTTAATTTAATTTTATTCAAACGTTTGGGAAGAAAAGTTTTAGGATTTACGCTAATTAAAAGTGATGACTTGTCAATGTTTCTAAAGTATAATAATAATAATAATAATAATAATAATAATAATAATAATAATAATAATAATAATAATAACCAGAAATCTTCCTTTCACAGTAAAATGTTTAAGAAAATTGTGAAAACTAAAGTACTAGTCCATGTAAGTTGTATACTTTATACCATGAAACAGAGGACAAAGTGTACCTACAGAATTCAAATATGATTTTTTTAAAAAAAAAAATGTACACAGTATAAAAGATAACACCCAACGGATAATAATATTAAAACATAGCGGTTAGAGAGCTAGAGATGTCTTTGGTTAGAGATGTCTTTGCGTTTTCTTCAAATTCTCTCATTTCCTCCGAAGGTTTACATTCCACCACTTTATTTTGTAACAGATCTTTATATATATATATATATATATATATATATATATATATATACGTATATATATATAATCATCCATCTCCTTTAGTCTGAGAGGCATAAATTAGAGATGTAAAGTCACAAATTTAATTTAATTTTATTCAAACGTTTGGGAAGAAATGTTTTAGGATTTACGCTAATTAAAAGTGATGACTTGTCAATGTTTCTAAAGTATAATAATAATAATAATAATAATAATAATAATAATAATAATAATAATAATAATAATAATAATAATAATAATAATAATAATAATAATAATAATAATAATAATAATATTAATAATACTAGAAAAGACCTATTCTTAGTACGCTAAATTGATCGTAGATAGACCATTTCGCACTATCATCTTCGTTTACGTACCCTGTTCTACATATCTACGTCTCTGTCAATCAATATTGAAACTTTAAGTTGCAGTGGATTTCTATGGCTTTCGGTTTTTATTAGAGTCAAAGATGGAGATAAATTATATTCTTGGAACGTACGTATTGCAAAAACCGCGTCTTGCTATCGCTTACCATTTTTGCTCTGTACTGATCAATTTCTAACATTTGCTCTTCTATATCCTAGTCACAACCGTCAAGTAGCTCTTCAGCTTCTTTTATCTCCCAGGCAGATGGATACATGGACAAACCCAGTAAATACATAAATTAGTTTTCATAAGCCATACTACTTTAAGAAAGCAAGGAAAGAAACCAGTGAGTGGACACAATTACACAATTACAAACTTCACATGTAAACCGCGGTGGCTCAGTGGTAGAGCGTTCACCTCTGGTGTTTTGGGTCTTTGGTTCGATCCCAGCTCGTGCCAAGTGAACTTTGAGTTTTACGTTTCACGACTATGCCGGTTAGGCTAAAGGAGGCGGTGATGATGAGAAACGAGTGAAATGGTGGAATGAAGAAAGTGGGAGGAAACGGGAGAACCCGGAGGAAACCCACGCACACGGTGTTTGTCCACCACAAAGTATTCATTTCAATTCATTTCACATGTAAACCTGTGACTGAATTTCACAGAAAGAATATTAAGATGGAGTAATCTAAAAGGGGAGTAATCTAAAAGGCGTACTTCTAATAGAGAATTTGATGAGAAAGAGGTCTTTAAGTAGAATATTAAAACGAAATGAAATCTTCGATTTAAGGTATTACATTTTCATTTTCATTTTTTTTTTTTTTGACATTTTAGGCTAAAGGGGATGGATAATTAATGGTTTGATTTGATTTGATTTCCAGTTCAGCGCCCTTTTCATCAGCAAGACTATATGAAACGTGGATCTTCATCTTAACTTGGAATTCGAACCACATGAGCCTCCACCGTGAATCGAATTTGGGTCTTCCACGCCAAAAGAACGTACGCTTACCGCTTAGTCACGAGGGAACTCTGGATGATTAATGGAAGTGAACCATTATGAAAGAACTAATGGAATGAGAGTGTGGGTAGAAAAGGAGGAAACTCCGAGAAAACCTATGGACTCGAAAAATTACAAGACTTGAGGTAAGTCACACGGAAATCTTGGCAAACAGATGAGCACTCTACTACTTTCCTTAAAAACTTATCCCACTCTTTCTTATTCTGTTCAATTTCTATCGGACTAGGTACAGACACGAACATTAAAAAAAAAAAAAAGCAAGTACAATTAAAAACTCCTTCGTGCTCTTGAGAGTAATTCGAACCCAAAATGGGCTTCGTACGTATTATCGTCATCAACCTAATGCCTCAACGACATCACACATGTATCACTAAGCTACCATTTTCCCACCTTCGGGTTCACTATGAAAAAAGAAAAAAGTGATAAGATATCATAAACAAGTTGAACGATGAACGAAGTTTAAGTTTAAGATGAGTAAAAACTGACATTGTATTTTATTAACAATTCTTATTAAATTCTTATTATATGGTAGCAATGTACTTACATGTTTATTAAATATAACTTCTTTTGTAACTAAAGTTGAACGTTTCTTTCCGAGACTCTATAAAACAAAATGTATTGTTCAAAACGGGATTCGAAGCGGTACTGGGCTTTGTATACAAAATAAGTTTCACCATTGGAATCGAAGTCGGGACCATAGAAAGCATACAGTCATTCAGCTACGTAGAAACATGAGACATGGGTACAAACATGAGACACGGGTACATAATCGTCGCAGACATGGATACAAGCAAACGTGACTGGATTTCTTGATGTAAAGTGCAATCTAATGTCAAATCTTCGTTTCTGTAATTTATTTTATTGATAAAGTAATAATAAATATACTCCATGGTTCTGGATAATCACAATAACATTTTAAAACACATTTTTCTGTCTTTTCTCAATGTCTGATGAAGAGGACATTGAAACTGTAACAAAAATCGTATAATTATTAAATAATTCATTTTGTTCTGGTCAGAAAAATGTGTTTTAAAATAAAGTAATAAGTAAAGTAATTTCTTATCCTAGCATTAATCGGTATAATTTTATATTGTAGTTCCTAGATTGATATCTTATAGGTCAACTACGCGCGCACAAAAATGAAAAATAAAATGAAATCATTCAGTTTTCTGTCTCACGGTTATGCCGGCTAGGGTAAAGGAGAAATGAATGCAATAGTGGAATTAATAAAGTCAGAGCAAACCAGAGAACCCCGAGAAAATCCATACATACGGCACGGGTTCGAATCGAACCAGGGACCGTATGCACCAGGGGAGAACGCTATACCACTGAGCAACCATGTCCCTGAGTGTCTACAATTTAATTGCATAGTTATTTAATAACAACGAAGAAATTCTCGATAATATAGCCACTTTAAATGTATAACATTTTATAAATACTAAAAAATACTTTGTAAAATGTTAACATTGTATTTCTTGTTAAAACATTATTTGAGAGAAAATTTTGTTTCTAGACATGTAATACGAGTACAATGTGTTGTGGAAGGAAAAAGAGCGATAGTGGAAACAGTTGACAATTGGTTGGTGAATAACAGCTACGTCAAAATGAAGACCCTTCTTAAGGAACGTGTTAATTTAAAAGAAAAAAAGAAAAGATAAACTTCTTTAAACTTGTGTCTAGTGACCTACCCGTCACTACATACTTCTTATGATGATGAGTGAGAAGGTCAACAATCATATACGCGTATCTCTCGGTTTAACGGACTCCAATTGAACGAACTTTGAAAGCAACGGGTAAAATCTAGAGCAGCAGATTCAGTCCAAAATTCAAAATTCATTCAGTTGAATTTACAATGTTATATTTTATATTTACTGTGTACCAGATAGTATACAGGTTGGTTATCAAGAGTCAATAGTGTGATTGATGAAAAGTAAGATATTGTATTTATCATATTCCTTTCGTAATGGAACAATTAGCCACTGCATACTTAGTATCTCAATTTACGGACAATATGCCAACATCGGAACGTTGTGGCGAGGGATAAATGTTTTAAATTATTGGATAAAAACTTGACGTGAAGACATTTGGATCATCTTTGTTATCTCCACTTTGCTCGCCATAGTATTTGAATTTTTGTTAATAATATGAAGACTACAAATACTATTAGATCCTTAAACAAATAAGTTATATAGTGTTTAGTAAATGTTATTAAAAATCTAATGAGTAGTTAAGATATTTCTTTCATTGTAGCCCTGAAATTTACAAGGCCAGTTTGCAACATCACAACTTTTGAGCTCGAAATTTATTTAAACATCTTGTAAAGATGGTACCCTATACAATTTTATGTTTTATAAGCGTTAAACTGCACACTTCCACAAAATGAACACCTTTTTAATTGTTATATTTTTATTAATGACAAAACGGAGACACTTTAATCAAAATTCTGAAATTAGCCGCATAAATTGTGAAACAATCTTGATTCAACTGTAGGTATTATGATTGATATTTGAGTCCCACAATATGAAGAATCAAAAATAGAGAAATATCGTTAAATAATTCTGGAACACAAAGAAGAATATATATACTGCACATTTTTTAAAAAATATGTATCCGATGTAGCAGTTAAGGAACAACAAGGTATACAGTAATCATGCAAAAGGAATGTTGGAGAAAAAATATACTTTAAAATTTTAATTAAAAGGGTAAAAAAATTAATTTAAAAAATATATACTTACGCACAATTTAACGGGGTAAAAACTTGTCTTTAGTGTCAGTAAAATCGTATACCCGAAATAAATCGCGGCAACATGAGAATCTAACTTAACGCTTGCAACAGATGCGCTTTAGAACTTTAAAATAAATAAATAAAGTTCACTGCAGAAAGGTGAGAAACTCTGAAACTGAAAAAGTAAAACAAAAATCTAAAATATGCTTTTCTGCAACTGTTTTTATCCTTTATTTTTGTAACACGATTCTCTAGCGAATAAACGTAAATCTGGACACAAGGGGGTCGTATTCAACAGGAGAACGACCTGGTAAGAAAAATAGAAAAAAACACGTGTTTCTTTTCTCCGGTAGAGCTGTGTGACGAGGCGGAACTCAAAAGTTTGTCTCTGGAGTGCCGTCTGCGAGAGAAACAGAGAGAGACGCCCGCGCGCGATTCAACGTATTCACTCACAGACACACTAATAAAGCGCCACGGCCCTAACTGAAGAGCACTGTTAGACTGTGCGCTGCGTCCGTTCGCTCGTGGGTGCTCCTGAAGATCGGTTGTGTATGATGCGTTCGCCACCAGCTGCGAGAATGCATGCAGCTAAACGTCTAACGCGGGAACAAAAACGCAAGCGCTGCTTCTCCACGGCGGCGACTACGACAAACAGCCATCAAAAGTAATATCGTGATGCTCGCGTCCAACCAGATTGCATATGGCTCCCCAAAAGAACAAACCATACCCCTTTCTCCCCCTTCACGAGAAAAAGGGCTTAAGCACTATGAATGTTACAAGAGTGGGGAAAAATCGCGCAAAACAACAGTTTTCAATAATTTTTAAGCTTCACATTATGTGATTAAGCTGTCCAGCGAAGAACTTCGCAAAAAGCCCAGTGACATAATGACAAAACTTTGTTGCTTCTTTCTCTATATAAAAAATATCCTCTGCTTTTGCAGCAAAAACTTAAAACAACCGAATTAACTTAATGTAAATATACGAGACGTGTGAGCTAAATCAGTACATACACAGCATAAAAGAAAGAATTTTGAAAAAAAATTCCACTCATTTCTAGTTACGTACATAAGTTTTACTCTAGAAAGTACTCAGAAAAGCAAATCATTATTAATGGTACTGTTACTTTTCCCATTACTACGATTATTCAATTACAGTACATTATGACACTGAGTTTTCAAATCTTTCATAATACAAAGATTTCTTTTTCTCTTGAAATGTCAATATCAAGACAAATTGTCGAGTACAAATTATTTGGAAAATTTAGTTATGTCAGTTGTTTTTGTTATTATTTTTAATCTTAATAAGTGAACTTTTGTTTTAAACTATTATATCAGCACTTTTTTGACAATGATGATCCAAATAACATTTGTAAATGTAAATTATATTCGAAATTACAATTGAAATACGCATAGTCATAAAATATCGTCCTTATATTGCTTTTTAAGAAATATTTCTTTACATTTTTTATTAGACTCAATGCATCAATTTAGAACTTTTATTCTGCTTAACTTAGGAACCAGAAGACTGCACATTAATAATATTAGTTGACATGTTTGTTAAGGAGCTGACTTGTCATCAACTATCACCATGCCAAGTTCTACCATTAGGACTACAAGATCTACCACTATGACAAATTTGACACCAATCGGATGAAATTTGTAGATGTTTCATTATTTTAAAACAAAACAAAAAATCACTCAAAATTTGTCTGCCAATAACTTGGAAACAAAAAGCTTCCACACATAACATTTCACACTTTTATATAGCAGGTCAAGGTTTATAATTATGACCAGTTTGATCCCCGTCGGACAAGTTTCGTTGATTACTTTTTTATTTTCAAAAATTTCACTAAAAATCTAACTGTCTCTAACTCAAGCGGTAGAAGGATGCAGAACATACATACACCCTTATATAGCAGGTCAATGTCTCACTGTCTAGCACCATGCCAAGATTAATTTCGATCTATGAGTTAGGTTGATTTTTCAAGATATAAACACAGGGTGTTTCAAAACAACACTGACAACGTTTGGGAGGTGATTCCTGACACCAAGATACGACAAACAGTATAGTACACAGATCCTCCTTTCGGAGTTATAGGCTGCCGAAAACATGAATAGATGAACTTTAAGAGTCCATAGCTCTATAACAATGTTACCTACAGTAGTTGGATCAAGACTGCACTTAGGAACTAGTATGTGCCCTATCCAAATATCGAAGTTTCACAATCTTGCGGTACGTTAGAAACAATTTTTATAGAGGTAGTGGTGAGTATTTCGAATTATATGCCTGTATCCAAACTCCCTCTATAAAGACTGTTGCTTGAGTACCTTAGGATTCTGAAACGCATATTTTTGGATAGTGCATATATTAGTTCCTAAGTGAAGTCTTGTCCCGACGACGGTAGGTTCCATAGTTTTGGAGCTATGGACATTTAAATTTCATTTTTTCGGCAGCCTATAACTCCGAAAGGAAGTATTTGTGCAACCAAGTTGGTCTATACTTTTTGTCTTATCTTCGTGTCAAAAATTACCTCCCAAACGTTCTTGGTGTTGTCTTGAAACACCCTGTATATGTATATCTTGAAAAATCAACTTAACTAATAGATCGAAATCAACCTTGGCATGGTGCTAGACAGTGAGACATTGGCCTGCTATATAAGGGTATATGTGTGTATATATACTCTTCGCACGGGGAGAATACGAAAATAAAGGGGTGAATTTGGATTTAAATGGCATCAGAAGTGTGACTGTTGTCTCAGCGACCCGAAAACTATGTATTCCACATTAATAGCGTTCATTTTCGATCATTTTATATCTCCTCCTCCCTCCTCCAAAGTTATGAGGCTCAATTTGATTTAAACGGCATCAGAAGTGTCACTGTTCATCTCAGTGATCCCGAGAACTATGTATTAAACACTAATAACAGTCATTTTTGATCATTTTAAATATCTTACGACAACCCCTCTCCTAAGTTGCACGTCAAATTGAAATGATAAAAACCATCCTAGGCCCGAACCTCATCTATGTTGAAAATTTCATTGAGATCGGTCGGGTGGTTCAAGAATTATTAAGTCACAAACAAAAACTTTCATTTGTATATATGTAGATAAAACGAGAGAGTCCTTGATCTTTCAATGGAATATCAAATGAAATGAAAATTGTGAAAATAATTTCAAATCTACTGTATATTATAAAATTGTCTATATTATAAAATTGAAAGTGACTGTTTATGATCCCTAATTTCTCGAATCACCCTACTGATCTCGATCAAATTTTCAACATAGATGAAGTTCTGGCCTGGATTGTTTTTTTTTTTTTTTTTTATCATTTCACTTTAACGGTAAAGATTAGGTGAGGGGGAGGAGGGGAGTTATAAAAAATAAATAAAACTTAATAACTCTTGAACCAAACGACCAATCTTGATGAAACTTTCAACATAGATGAGATTCAAGCCAGGGATGCTTTCTTAATCATTTCACCTTGACGGAGCAACTTAGGGGAGGAGGAGAAGGAAGAGATATACAAACATCAATATAAATAAAAAGAAATCAGACTAGGTTTGTGACTTAATAACTCTTGAACCACCCAACCGATCTTAGTAAAATTTTCAACATGGATGAGGTTCTGGACTGGAAAGTTTCTTATAATTTCACATTGATGGTAGAACCTAGGTGGGGAGAAGATACATACATATAACTTAATAACTCTTCGATAAAGCTTGAACCTGGGGTGGTTTTTATTATATCATTTTGACGGTAGAACTTAGAGGATTGGGAGTAAAGATATATATATATATATATATATATATATATATATATATATATATATATATATAAATCAAAATAATTGGCTTAGTGACTTCATCACTCTTGAACCACCCAACTGATCTCGATCAAATTCAGCACCACCACTTTAGGGAAGGGGGGAAGGAAATATATAAAAATGATCGAAAAGGACCATTATCAGTGTCGAATGCATGGTTTTAGGGGTCATTGAGATAAACAGAGATACATACGATACCATGCCTCTCACACGGACGAGGACGATATAAATGAAATGAAATCTTTGAGTTTTACGTCCCACGATTATGCCGGTTAGGCTAAAGGAGACGGTGATGATGAGTAATGAATGAAATGGTGGAATGAAGAAAGTGGGAGGAAACGGGAGAACCCCGAGAAAACCTACGCACACGGCGTTTGTGCACCACAAAGTTCACTTGGCGGGGGCTGGGATTGAACCCGGGACCCCTAGCACCAGAAGTGAACGCTCTACCACTGAGCCAGACGAGGACGATATATATATATATATATATATATATATATATATATATATATATATATAAAATCGAAAATGACCGATATTAGTGCCGAATCCATAGTTTCCGCCATCACTTGAATAGTGACACGTCAGATGTCATTTAAATCCAAATTCAGTCACTCAACATGGGGGAGAAGGAGGGGAGAAGAATATGAAAATAATCGAAAATGTCAGATATCAGAGCGCTTTAGTAATAGCGAAAAGTGACTGACTGACGGTGGATACTACTATTTTTTTTTTAAATTTAACATAGCGAAGCGGGTAATAGATGCTAGTAACAACTAAAAACTTGTTACTATTCTCAGTATAAGATATTTTAATTTAAAATTACATCGTAACTTTCACGAATATAGTGTAAGTATAAATTGCTCATAAGCTGATATCTTATACACAAATGTTTTACTTACAAACTGTAGAGCCCAACATTCTAACAACAAATGATATGTCAGTTTCCATTTCAATAGATGGATAAGTGGGAAAAGGAGACCTCGTCTTGGGATGCTGAATACATATAAAGCAATCTCTCGCTACGTTCTTCCGTTTTTCCTCACAAAAATCCAATATTAAAAGGATACAGATTTTTTCAAATTACAGTTTGAATACAAGAATTCAAGCCGAGATTCAACTTACGTTCTGCACTCTACATTGATACAAATATATATATATATATATATATATATATATATATATATATATATATATATATATATATATATATATATATTTGCTTAGTGCCAGTTTTATTTTATAAGCGTGGATATTGCTGAGAATTTCAACTATTTCCGGTTTAAACAGATTAACTACAGCTGAGGAGAAACTTACCTAATATCGCTAAATGTACATTAGAAAAGGATTATAACTAACTCTTTTTTTTCGTTGCCGATCAATCTTGAAATAGGAATTTCTGGTAAATTCTACCACTTCAGGATCAATAGAGAAATAACGTTAAAAATAGCAGCTGTTCGTATAGCGTTGAATCTATATAGAAAACCCATATATATCTATCTGTAATTCTTGCTCCATGGCTACTAATATTAAAAACTAAAATTGTAGATTTTTGTCCAGTTCCAAAAGAGGAGTTAGATCCGACTAAAAACTTGACGTAGGGCACTAAATTCCTATAAAAAGAAATATTTTCTCCCTATTTGACACTAATTTTGTTCTATTGTTATCAATATTAAAACCGGAGGTTGCAGTAAATTCCAAATACTTGAGATTTCAGTAGCTGAGGTGAAAGTTATCTAATGTCCATAAATGTATAATAGAAAAAAATCATGCTATTTGTTTGCATTGTTGTTCTTTAGAGATCAATACTGAAACCAGAATTTGTAGTAAATTCCACGACGTCAGGCTCCAATAGAGAAATAAAGCAAGAAACAGTACCGGTAGCTGTTCTTAGAATTCGAAATCTGTATAAAAAAATCCTTCTCTCTATCTGTAATGGTTGCTTGCTCTATAGCGACCAAAACTGAAACCCTAAATTTCGAATTTCTTCCAGTTCGAGTTGCAATACAGGAACTAGATCCATAATTGAACCTGTATATTATAGACATCAAATCCACATCAGGAAATTGTCCCCGGTTAACGCTCTTTATCGGTTACAGTTTTTGTGCAACTGTGACCAATTGTTGTATTTGATTCCAAATCACTTCCGATCTTAATGGAACAATACAGGGTCGTATCCAGAAGTAGTAGGACTGATTTTTTCCCGCCCGCGCGGAGCAATGTAGGATGGGCTTCAAGGCAGGATGTTATGGAGGGGAGCCTTGTTAACAGGTATCGACCAGTGGCAGTCGCCTGCGTGCGTTAGTTGAGTGTGGACCACTGTGTTAGTGACCTCCTGTTGTTACGCCTGGTCGTCAGTTGCGAGGGAGCGAAATTCAGAGCAGCGGTACGCCATCAAGTTTTGCGTTAAACTGGGAAAATCAGCAACCGAAACCAAGGACATGCTGCTCCATGCCATGAGCCGGACAATCACCCCGTAAAAAGAAGGCCAGAATATCGAAATTGAAAGAGAAATCGATGTTGATTGCATTTTTTGACCGGCGTGTCATTGTCCATAAGGAATTTGTACCTCTTGGATAGAGTGTAAATGGAAGATTTTACGTGGAAGTGTTCACACGGCTGCGAAATCGCATCACACGCGTGCGTCCAGACTTGGTGGGGAAATGGAAGCCCTACCATGAGATCGCGCCGTGCCACGGTGCGTGGATTGTGGGAGATCTCCTGACCAAATTCGGCGTTTCCACGTTGCCTCACCCCCTTACAGCCCTGATGTGGCACCGCTGGACTTCTTCCTGTTCCCCCGTATCAAGAGGAAGCTCAAGGGGCATCGTTTCAACTCGGTGGAAGCGGTCCAAACGGCGACGACGAGGGCGCTGAACGGCATCCTGGAGGATAACTTCCAGAAGGCCTTCGTGATATGGAAGGCTCGCTACTAGAAGTGTGTGAATGCCCAAGGGGCCTATTTTAAAGAGTATTAAGTCGATGTACCAAAATTTTCAATAAATTAAAAACAATCAGTCCTACTACTTCTGGATACGACCCTGTAAGTATATATTCAAGGGTTGTATTGTTAAATTAGAGTGAGTTCATATCAGAAAACTGCTTCCCGTTATTTTTAACCGTGTTTGCTCAGTGTAGGTTATTGTAACTGAAATTACAAGATAGTTTTCGTAATAGATTACTAATACATTCAGTTTGAAAATCTTTGAGTTTAACCTCCCACGATTATGTCCTTTAGACTAAGGGAGACGATGTTTAAGGGAAGTGTATGATTATGCAAGAATTGATGGAATGAGCACGTGAGAGGAAACATAAGTACCCCCAAGCAAAACCATGGACACGATGTTGTCCACAACTAGCTAAGTTCTCCGGGATCGAACCAGGATCCCAACGTACCATGTGTAAGAGCTCTACCACTAAGTCACCATGTCCCACAACTTCTGGTTGGAATACCGGGATAAGGACGGAGAAACAACCATATTCTCGAAACTCTAAATTTATATTATGAAACCATTTTTTTCGAAAAATCTAAGTTTCACGTCCCACGGTTATGCCGGTTAGGCTAAAGGAGACAGTGATGATGAGAGATGAGTGAAATGGTGGAACGAAGTAAGTGGGAGAAAACGGGACAACCCCGAGAAAACCCACGAGCACGGTGTTCGTCCACCATAAAGTCCACACGGCGTGAGCTGGGATCGAACCAGGGACCCCAAGCACCGGAGGTGAACGCTCTACCACTTTTTTAAAGAAAATTTATTGTACTCAAGAATCAATTACATTGAAGTGATTATGCTTTTGTCACCAAAAAAAAAAAAAAAAGAAGTTACGAGAACAATGAGTTGGCTATAAAATTTGCAAATTGCTTATTACGTACATCCTTTGCTAATTTTGAGTATTCTTTTTGTAAATACTGTACATAGAAGGCTCCCTCTGCTTCTAAGTTGGAATTAAAAATATATTTGACGGTCATTCCTATATACCAATTGACACTACGTTGTTTACTAACGGGATAAAAACGATAATCTGGCCTTAAAACTATGCTAATGTTTATATTGTGTTCCGAGCTACGAGTAAGAATGGCTAAAAAGTGACGTACCTGAGACCAGATTTTTGTGGATTCCAGACATGTCGTGATTCTATGAATCAACGTATCTATATTGTTACATCTATTGCAAAGAGCATCAGGACTAAAACCATATTTGTTTCTCTTTTCTTTAGTATCAATAACGTCATGGACAATCATAAACCAGATAGATTTGCTGGCAACACTCAAGGTCGAGTCATTGATATTGGCCCAAACATTGGACCAATTACACAAGCAATCATCTAACACAATTTTAGGTGGGACATATAATCTATTCATTTTAAAAACATACAGTTTTTTACTACTTAAAGTTTTAAAATCAAAAAGCTGAGACAGATATATATAATCACAAAAAACAGTTTCCAAGTACTTACAGCTTTGAGGGAGGTCAGCCATACACAGAGGTAGACTCCTGTCTGTTCGTGCTAAGACGTAAGTGAGCAGTTGTTGTGTTACTGTCGCTTCGTCTGTGTACAAGGTCATTGAGCGAGTAACATACAAACTGGCAGCTTTTTCTTGCACATTGAATAGACTGATGCCACCTTGTGAATATAAACAACACATTACATCATATTTAACACGAAAGGCCTGATGTTTCCATAGAAACCAACCACATAAACTTTGAATTTGTTTTCCTATGAGTTGAGGCATAGGCAATACATTTGCCAAATAGTAGATTTTGCTTAAGAGATAAACATTTATAAATTTAGCTCTAGAATATAAACATAGATTTCTGGATTGATTTAAATAACCTGAATGACGCAGTGTGTTTACAATATTTTTATAGTTATGATCAATAGTGTGCATTATGTTTGAATAAAAGGTAATTCTTAAAATTTTGATACTGTCGGCCTGAGGGACGGTATCTATATCATTAAAGTCAATACTATTGTTTATGTTTAACATATGTGACTTACAAACATTTAATCTAGCTCCAGATGCTACCTCATATTCACGAACACATTCCATCATGAGAGAATAATCTAGTTTAGAAGAGACAAAAACTGTTAAATCATCTGCATAACTAGCCACCTTTATAGCAGGGGTAATAATATTTAGACCAGTTAGGCGGTCATCCATAGCATATAACAGGGGAGCAAGGCTAATAGCAAAACTCAACATTGAAAAGGGATCACCTTGTCTTATTGAACGTTTGATGGGAATGTTGTTGGATAGGTGATCGTTAACATTTAACTTCGTATGAGCGTCTTTATAAAAATATTTCATCCATGTAACAAATTGTTCATTAAAACCGAATTTTCGGAAAACAGACCATAAGTACGAGTGTTCAATATTATCTAAGGCATTTTTAAAATCTAAATTTATCAGAGCCGCTTTAAGAGTGCTATCATTACAAATAGTAATACTATCTCTAATAGTTAATAAAAGGATATAGATGGTTTTCTTTTTAACAGCCACATATTGCAAATTTTGTAATAACTTATCCATGTATTCCAGTAGTCGGTTTTTAATACATCTACTAAAAATTTTGATATCTGTATTAAGAAGGGATATAGGTCTATAATGGCTAACATGAGATGATTGAGCAGTTTTAGGGATAAAGACCGTGACGGCTGTATTAGGGCGCTTGATAGTCTCTGAAGCAAAGAACCATTCATCTACAATCAATGTTAGTGTATCGCCCATTATATCCCAAAATTTAACATATAAACGGCCAGAGATAGAGTCGGGGCCAGGAGATTTTCCTTTTTTTTTTTTTTTTTTTGCAGCATTCACAGATATTTGTACTTCATTTTTAGTAAACGGAGCACATAAAGTTTGATTGTCTTCATCATTTAGCACTGCAGGCACACTGTCAAGTAATTTATTTTCACAGCCGGTAGCAGCAGCGACCCCAAATAACTGGTAGTAATAATCATACAGGGTGTTAGGAATATTGTCCTGAGTAGTTTGAATAGAGCCTTGAGCATCTGTGAGTGACGTGATAAGTTTCCTCCGTCCACGTTTGGTTTCTGTTAACACATGTGTAAGAGAGCATTGTTCTTCTTCCGGAAACCCTGGAACTTTACTACGTAACCTAATCCCTTCCAGTTTCTGTTTATGGAAAAAAAATGAAATGAAATCTTTGAGTTTTACGTCTCACGTTTATGCCGGTTAGGCTAAAGAGACGGTGATGATGAGTAATGAATGAAAATGGTGGAATGAAGAAAGTGGGAGGAAACGGGAGAACCCTGACCTTTGATAATTCGACCATTAGAATGTAATTCTACATTTGTAAGCGGGATGCCTTCTGTAACCAAAATTGCAGTACCAAGGTTATTATATGTACAATTATTATATACATTATATGCTGGATGTACGTTTACAATCTTTGGACCAACTTCTTGGAGAAAAGCTACATCTATTTCAGATTTAACTAGAAAGTCATTGAGAGCTTCAATTTTTATTGGCGATTGTATTCCGTTGATATTTATAGTTGCTAGTTTTAAGATAGTACACATAAATATTGTAATAGGAAGTTGTCTAATGTTAGCAACACACTTCATAATACCACACCACTGTCTGCAAGCACTGTGTTTCTGAATGTTTAGGTAGGAGTAGAAACTGTTGGTGACTCACCTGAAGAAGGAACTGGGGTATCAGGCAGATATTCCGTACTCACTAATTTCGCTACAGACGACCGGGTGATCCTAGGTGATACTTCTAAGGGTCCCTGATCCGTCTTCTTAAGTTGTTTTACTTGAGCTATAGCCGTTCCTGCTTTCTTCCGTTTCTTGTCTTGGGAGGCTTCCTGGGTATTCCGGGCATCAGATCTTTTTTTCCCACTAGGACAACTCACACTGGAGAATAGATGATCTGTTTCCTTGGACTGAACTGGGAAAATGGGACTTACAGACGGAACTTCCGATACACTATAGATGCACTCTAGATTCTGATCACCATCAACAACACTTGTGGAGGAGAAAGCACTGTCTATCAAAAGCTTCTTTGTATCTTGTTCAGTGACAACTTGATGTTCCCATGGAAGATCTGACTCAGCCAGTGAAAAAGTACCATGTAAAGCTGGAGGGGCTGCAGATGAGGTCCTGTCCTGACTATCACTAATATCCTTGGGAGAGACGTTTTCCAAAATTGTTCCGGAACGTGGTCGGTTAGGAACACTGTCGTTTGGCACTATCGGAGTATTGGTTGGAGAACGGCCCTGTATCACAGGGGTAGTAAGCTCAGTCATTAACTTTGGAAAGTCAACATCTGGCGTTAAAGTAGGCAAATTATCAGGTTTAACCACATTAATTTCTTGGGGTGGCGAAACCCGAGAGCGTTCCTTATCACTTTCAGTATGTTCTATGGTTGTTGTTGAAACAAAGGCCCGTTTTTGACGCTGAAAACATTGATCTTGTAAATGATCTCGAGATTGGCAGTAATAACAAGTACGGTCCTGACCGAAATAAGTTACTAGGAACTTCTGGTTACGAATATCCAGGAAGGACGGTATAGGTTTAAACAAAACATAGTCACGATCTTTCTTCCAGATCTAACTTTATAAATATGAGTATCGTCATAAATTTCGTCTTTTATACTTTTACACTCTCCATAGATAGATAAGGAACTCGAGACATCATTATCACTATATTCCGTGGGAATAGCATGTATTCGCACATAGGTTAAAGGCCGATCAGCTAATTCTAATGTCACTGGGTATGTTCCACTATCATCTTGAAATTTAACACTATCACCATGATCTCTTAACAATTTGTCACACAACAAGTCAGACAATAACTTAATATACACACATTTACGATAAATATCCAACTCAATACTTAGTATTTGTTCTTCCTTTAACTTTAACGTATTTTGAATAAACTCATGGATTTTTATTGTGGATGGACGGTTAGGAATCGCACGAAATCCTAATTTTAATGTATTGACACGTTTGATAGACATTTTATAATTCTAAATAAACTCACTAGTCACCACTAAACTGAAATATATTAGAATCAAGTCAGCGTAAATTCCAAGCAAACATAAAGTACACTGGGCGCATTCAATGCCTCTCGCACGATACGACACTGGACGGACGACCAGCGAAAGACGTGTTACCTCTTGGGCAGCTAACACGCGAGTCATACCACTGAGTCACCGCGTCCCCTTTTTCGATATCTCTTAACATTTTTGCTGGTATGAAAATACAAGAATAACACTAGAAGCGATAAATTTCTACAACTTCCGATTTTAGTAGAGGGAAAGATGAGAACAAATCTGTTAAGACACTAAAGTGTTTTCAATAGCAATTTATGGCTATACATTACCATTTTGGATCCATAGAGAGATCTCCATTGAAATCGAACGTAGTGGTAATTTTAAAAGAGGAACTAAATCCAACACTAAACCTACTGTTGGCACCAGGGGCGCACCCAGAAATTTTTGTTAGGAGGGATCCAATACTATAAGTCTCTAGGTGTATGTAGTATTGAACGGATATTATTCTGCACCCGAAAAGACGATAAGTAATTGTAAAATACTTCTACCTATATTTTCAGAAAAATATGATAGAACTAGGTTGTTTTTATAAGAGAAAGAGTACAGATGAAGTGTAATAACAAATTTTTATGCTACATGAATTATTTCCCTGTTAAACAAGTATAGTTTTATTGAGAAACTGCACAAATGTATGTTGAGTTAAGAAGTTTTGGGAGAGACCAGACCCGGTGGAAACCGGTCGATAAGCTCCTGATTGGCACACTAAATTCATATAAGATTCTACTTCGATATCTATTTCCGTTTCTTCCTTATATGAGAATCATTACTGAAACCAGGAATTCGATTCGATTTCTACTACTTGTTTTTAATAAAAAGAGAAAAACCGATAAATCTGATATTGTATCGTTAAACTTATAGAAATAAAAAAATTCTGGCTTTCCATTGTAGTTTTTCTCTTGGGATTAATATCAATACTCGAAGTTACAGTGAATTTCAACTATTTACTGGTTTTAGTAATATAATAAGGATGGAGATAGGGCCTATTTGTGGGACCCAGAATCTATATTAAGTGAAACAAACGAAACTTTCTTATCCCCTTTTCTTAAATTAAACCTTTTCACGATGAAATTATTAATTAAATATTGATTATTGATTATAAATTAAATATTATGTAATACGAACAAAATGCTTGTGGACGTGTTGGAGAAAATTAACCAAAAATAACTCTTTTGTTAATAAAATATTGATTTTATGAAAATCTGTCTTTCATTTTAATGTCTCACGATTATGCCTGTTGGGCTAAGGGAGACTTATGATTAAGGCAAGTGTGGTGGATGATGGAAGAACTGGTGGAATGAAAACATGGGAGGAAACGGAAGTACCTCGAGAAAAACCCATGGACACGATAATGTCCACCAGAAATTTACTTGGCCGGAATCGAACCACGGACCCTATGTACCAGAGGTAAGCACTCTACCACTTTTTTGTTACCACTGAGCCACAATATAGGAGCAGGAAAAAGTCCACCAGTGCTAGATCGGGACTGTAAGGGGGATGGAGAAGTGTTGCGATGCTGCTACTGGCCAAATAGTGGTTAACCATGAAGCACGTGTGACTTGATGCATTATCATGATGCAGTTTCCAATAGGAAGCAATGTGTGGTCTCACTCGGTTGAATCTTCTCTTAAATCGTTTCAGCACTTTCACGTAGAAAACACCCGTGATGGTCTATCTCTCACGTACAAATTGGTGGTGGACTAGATCCTTATCTTCAAAGAAGAAAATGAACATGGCCTTGAACCTTCGAGCTGCTCATTCGAATCTTTTATCGGGAGGGAATGCTGCTGTGTCATTCGGCACTTTGGTGTTTTGTCTCTGCGTCGCACCTATACTAATACACCCATGTTTCGTCGGGTTATCATATTGTTCAAAAACTCAGGGCCTGTTTAAACACGCTGAAAAAAGATCTTCGCAAACAAGCACAGGGTTTTGCCTTTGATCGTCTGCCTAAATTTTCGGGATGAGCTTGGCACAGACTTTTCTCATCTCAAATCCTCGATAGAGATGGTGTACATATCATTTTGTGATCCCCTACACAGATCATTTGAACACTTAACCACCGGTCTGAGTTCAACACATAACGCACACGTTGCGCATTATCCTCGGTTCTATTCGCTTACAGGCATCCTGCGCAGGATTCTTCTTCCACACTCTCTTGACTGTCTTTGAAGTACTTGTGCCACCTCAAAACAGTAACTTTTGACGGGCTTTTACTCCTGAACACTTAGCGGGTTATGGCCACTGTCTCTATAACTAATTCTTCGTGTCCCACGCAGAATTTAATGGTGTAGCACTGTTCGATTGAATGTAGCATTTTTAAGCTTCTGCCGAGTATGTAGACATGGGTAGACTAAGCAATGATACCAACCACACAAAAGTTCGTAGGAGACTGACACCAGACGTGGTTTGAAATTTACTTCCCCTTCCATCGAACCAGGTAAAAAAAGCGAGCGTGCTGTGACATACAGTCGAGTCAGAAAAAATGTCTCTCACTTTTTACACAGATCTTGTATAAAAAGAAGTTCTGACTGACTGACTGATCAACGTCCAGACCAAACTGCTTAAGTTAGAAACTTGAAATTTTGACATAGGATAAACAACGTAGGGCACCACTAAGGAAGGACTTCAAAAAATTCGACGAGGAAGGAAAAAATCTAACATCTTATTGATTTTCTTTTCAGATTCCGTAACAATTGCCATATCATCTGCAATCTTGTCTCTTATATTCTTAATGAATACCAATATTATCTATCGCAGTTGTCTTTTCATTTCTAATCTAATACATCGGTTTTTCAAACTCATCCCGAAGAATACTATACACTTTATCACCCTCGTCTACTTTACTTTCTACTTCAACATCTAGGCCACACGGTCTATCCTTACTTTCATATATGTCCTCAACATACTCTTTTCATCTTCCTAAGGCCTACCGCTCACTGGCGACAAAACAGTTGCGCAACTATCTCGTCGCTGTCGCCTGCAGTCAGCAACTTCACGGAGACAAAACAGTTTTGTTGCCATACCCTCGCTCACTGGCGACGGCAACAGAAAAGTTGCCGAGCATTTGATATCACAATTTATATAATCAGCAACCGGAACAGTTTGCATAATCGCTGGTTACGAACATTAAAAAAAAATACCGCCCATTCCAATGGTTAAATAAATAAATTTAAATAAACTTTCAAAGGTAGCGTCAACAGGGGCGTTATTTCAGACTTCACTTGAGGGGGCAAGAGCACCACCGATATAAGATTTTCACGTTTTGTACTAGTATATTAGTAGACAATTGATTAAAGTATATATATATTCCTCAAACTCTTGGGGAGCAATTGCACCTCCTGCCCCCCCCCCCCCTAAATGACGTCCATGAACGTCAATGAGTGACAAAAATAACAGCATTGTGTAAGCTGATATGAACGGGAACAATTATTCGAATCAAAAGATAACAACAACAACGAAAATATAAAACGACTGGAAATAACTAACAGAACGAAACTAACAAAAGCGGCAATACGACAACACTGTACAGTAACTGTACTCTCAACATTCTACGTATAGCCATAAAATAAAAATCGGCTTTCTTCGTTCTTCCCGCGTATTCTTCACGTTTTAAAATCGGCCATTACAGTACAGTTTTTTTCCTTTTTTATATTTGAAATGGAAAGAAACTTGAAAATGATAATTTTATCTGTATTTTTTTCTAGTTGTGGGAAATTAATGAAAGTAGTAGTGTGTAGTATGACAGCGATATGTCATTATCAAAAAATGTACCTATCTGTGTTGTTTTTTCTTGGCTGGAAAAGCTCATTCTAGTTTCTTATAACAGCGAAACACACTTCCTTCCATAATTTCTTCTTTATATATATTTCTTCTTTAACGCTGAGCGTTTCTCTATATCCTCAATTAATTTTTCATAGTCTTTATCACTAAAGACATGCTAGACTAATCAAAGAATGTGCTAGTTTCCATTGCGAACACTTCTTTTCACGCGCTACACACGGAACGAACTGTTACGTGAAAACAACTTGTAGAAAACATTTATTTTTTACCTTTCTATTTGGAGGATACCTCGGCAACTTTTCTGTCGCTGTCGCCTCAGTGAGCGGACTCCCATAAGACTCAATGCATTTAGCCAGAGCAACAAGATAGTTGCCCGACAAAATGTTGCCAGTGAGCGGTAGGCCTAAGACTTCACTTCTCTCGCTGACTACCTTTCCATTCTCATATTCTACTGTTATCGTCATTGTTTCCTCCGAAGCCCCCATAGGTGTTATCGTCATTTCCTCATATTTCCTGACTCTTTCTAATTCTTCTATGGCCTTCCATTTTCTTTTTTAAAATTCTTTCCTTGTTCTATTTGTTTCCCTTCGTAACTCGTTGTTTAATTTTCTGTAAATCTTTCTGCTCTCTTGTGTATCAACCTCTTCCTCTCCCTCATTTTCTGCAATATCTGTTTTTAACCCATGGTTTCTTAGTCGTTTTGTGTTCGCGTTAACCTACTACTTCTTCTGCAGCCTGCTGTTTCCAAAGTTTGACACATTCCTACTGTCTGTTACTACGTGTACCTACCCTTTCCTCGTTTAAGGATTTTTCTTCAATTTTTTTTTAAACAAAAATTTTTTTCCTTTCTTGTTTCAAATTTTTCATTATTCAACCTCTTGTTACCCACTTTTCTTCTGCCTGCATTTTTTAAATTGAATATATACTTCGGCTACTACAAGATTATGATGAAACAAAATGTCGGCCTTGGGAAGAATATTCGCATTCTTCAAGCTATTCCGATAACGGCCCTGAATCATAACATAGTCTATTTGATATCTTCGTCCCTTTATTGAGGATTTCCATGTACGAGGGTCACTACGAAAGTTTTGAGATACGCATTGTTATGGTACAGTATTTGAATTTCAATAATTGCATTCGGTAGTGGTATCCAGAGCGAAGAAGCGAAGCAAGTTTCAACTCGCCTCGCTTTTCGGCGTGGCTGTATCGCCTTCACTTGTTTGTTGATGTGACCAGTATTCGGCTGTCTAGAATGGAGCTCGAAAGGGAACATTTTCAGCCAATGATCCTTTGCGATTTCAAAAGTGGTTTGAACGAGACACAAAGCCTTGATCATTTGCAGGGCGCATTTAGGGACCTTGCTCCTTCCCGTGCTACAATTTTTCGGTGGTTTGGTGAATTCAGAAGAGGCCGGACATCGCTTAAAGATGAAGAGAGAGCTGGACGTCTGGCAACAGCTGTGTCAGATGAAAACATTGCCGCTGTGGAACAAATGATTCGAGAAAATCCTCGAACAACTTTCAAGGACATTGAATCTACAGTGAACATTGGATCGCCAGCAGTAACAAAAATTCTTCATTATCATCTTCTGCTCAGGAAGGTTTCATCTCGTTGGGTGCCTCACACTTTGACTGAACAGGAGAAGCGCATGCGTGTGGAATGAAGAAATGCTTGCAAGATTTGATGGAGGCAATTCTCGACACGTCTCTGACATTATTACTGGTGATGAGACTTGGATCTATCGATTTGACCCTGAAAATAAACGCCAGTCTATAGTTTGGATCTTTCCAGACGAAAATCCACCAACGAAAGTGAAGCGACCGCGAAGTGTGGGGAAGAAGATGGTCGCAACTTTCTTTTCCAAATCTGGCCATATTGCAACTGTTCCACTTGAAGAACAAAGGACTGTTACTGCTCAGTGGTACATCACTGTTTACCTAACAAAAGTGTTCCAGAAGCTTCGGGAACGGCGTCCAAGAACTGGATTGCGTGGGATCCTGCTTCATCATGACAACACGACCGCACAAACGGCCAACATCACAATTCAGTTTTTAGAATCTACGGAGGTCAAACTTATTACTCATCCGCCGTATAGCCCTGACCTGGCCCCGTGTGATTTTTTTATGTTCCCCAGGATCAAAGATCGCATGCGTGGGAAGAGATTTTGCAGCCCTGAAGAAGCTGTAGTGGCTTACGAGAATGAACTTTCAACACTTCTTTCAACAATTCTGCAAGAAAAAGACTGGCAGCACTGCTTCCAGAAGTTGTTTTCGAGGATGCAAAAGTGTGTACAATGTAATGGTGAATACTTTGAGAAAACGTAAGTGTTAAATTGATTTTAAGTGTGTAAGTTATTTCACATCTCAAAACTTTAGTAGTGACCCTCGTATATCTTCTTCTCTTATCCTGATAGAGTCAAGTGTTCCCAATTACTAGTGAATTCTGTCTACAGAAATTTACCAGTCTCCCTCCACTTTAATTTCTTTCACCTGAACCATACTTGCCTATGACACTACCTTCCTATTTTTTCCAGCACATCTCCATTGAAATCTTCTATTGCAATCACACATGCACCCCTCTTCTTTCTGTCTATAATTTCTTCTATTAGGTGCACTAATCTTGATAGCAGTATCCACATGCATAAACATCTATATTAAATTATATCTACCTATATAAGATTGACTTAACCTTAGTACTATTACCGATAAAAAAAATTGACTGTGAAACACTAATGATATAGTGGCTAATATAGAATTATCGACTAAAATGTAAGGATTAGAAAAAATCCATGACCCTCCTCCTGCTTTTAAGGATATGAAAATCTTCATGGCCCTCTCCCTGCTTTTAAGAATACGAAAATCCTCATAACCCTTCCCCTGCTTTTAAGAATATGCCAATCCACATGACCCTCCCCTCCTTTTAAGGATACAATAATCCCCATGACCATCCCCTGCTTTTAAGAATACATCCTCATAACACTCTCCTGCTTTTAATGATATGAAAATCTCCATAACCTTCTCCCTGCTTTTAGAGATACGAAAATCTCATGAGCCTTCCCAGTGGCGTATTTACGATTTTGTTTCGGGAGGGGCTTTGCTAACTTTCGGGGGGGGGGGATTTGCCTGGAAAAGTGAAAATTCTGCAAGATATTTCATTTACTTTACTATACTAAGTAAGATTTCGGGGGGCTTAAGCCTGGAAGCCACCTCCCTAAATACGCCACTGAGCCTTCCTCTGCTTTTAATTATAACCACAACTACTCATATTTTTTCTGAAAGTAATATAATGTGCAGTAATTTGTTTGTTGTCTATTTAATTAGATTAGATTAGATTTTGAGTTTAGAGTCCCTTTCAGAAGTGAACCTATATAAAACGTGAACCTACAGCTTAAAATGAGATCCGAACCACATGATCTCCTGGCAGAAACCGAACCCGGGTTCTTCATGTTGTATTTGATTAGAAAAGCATCAAGTTCAATTACCGTTTTATTTCGATTAGAGAATTACTTGTTTAACTAAACAGTAATTCGTTAGTGTATTTAAAAGTTTGGGAAGATGATGTTTTTTTTACAACTAATGGACGGCATTTGCTTTGGTTTGTTTACTTCATGAACATAGAATAAAATATTTAATAGTCTTTTTGGACAACTAAGCTGAGTTTTTATGTTTATTATGATTACAATGTATTCTTCACTATCTTCATTTACAATCCTATATAATGACAATTGTCTTTCAGTTATTTTCTTTTACTCAATTCGTAAAGTTCTCTTTTATTACACTTGGAATAAACAAAGCGTATGAACCGCTGAACAATACTATTTACTATTTTTACGAATTCATTTGTTTTCCTTGTTTTCCTCTTTTATTTTCTATTTTGTTCACAACACAATACCCAGTAACAATAGGACATGGTTATTTAAAAATGATTCTAGCTCTTAACAGTGCAAAATAAAAAAAAAGTAAAAGAAGAAAAAGGAAAAACGAACATATTTGAAAGTTACGAATCCCATGAATTTATATATGTGCTTTTATTACAGTCTAACATATATGAGTTACTTCTGGTCGATTGTGTTCAGTGTTTCCAATTTATATGACGCGAATTCCCCTTGAGAATGTTTAAGATTTTTTTTTCTTTTCAACTAACTTCTTTTAATCAGAGACGGAGATATAGAGCGCGAACATTACGTTGCAGACACGTTCTGAGAACACCAAAGCGGGGAGAAAAAGTGTAGCAGATTTAGAAGCATGAGATTTGAAACGAAATAATAATTCAATTACACTTCCAAACTATGTTATACATAAGTTTTGGATGTCTTGAAATGAAATGAAATGAAATATTTTAGTTTAACGTCCCATGATTATGCCCTTTAGGCTAAGGGAGACAATATTGAAGTAAATGATAATGGAAAATTTGGTGGAATGAGAAAGTAGGAGGAAACACGAGAAACTCGAGAAACCCAACAAACACTATATTGTCTACCACAAACTTACGTGGCTGGGGTTCGAACCAGGACCCCATATACCAGGGGTAAGCGCTTTAACACTCAGTCATCGTGCCTCAGTCTTATAAAATAGCTATGTTCGTGTGTGTGTCAACAGGTACCAGAGTAGAAATTGTAATAGATATCAAGAAGTGGCTTTTGGCAATCAATTCAACCATCGCAAGAATAGAGTCTATCTTTTTCTTTAATGCTCTATTCAAACCAAAAGTGATAATAATCAACCAATTCCGGTTTCAACATTAATCGCATAGATAAAAACGGAACACGATAAACACAAGGGTTTTTCTTTATTTCTTTTATCTTTTTCCCAATCGATTTAGAAACCACCTGCAAAACTCTCTGTTCACAAGTTCGGAACTAATTAAAATTTAGTAGTACATCTGTTTCCAAAACTGTTATCAATAGAGCAGTATGTGATATCGTGAAGCATTTTTTTTTTTTTTTTTTTTGGTAATCGATCTAGCATTTCAAGAATATGTTCCATCTCCTCCGTTAATCCTATTGAGCCAGAAGAGTTATGAATAAACCATTTCCGGTTTCAACGTTGATCGCCATTGAACAAAAACGGTAGATAGTGGACATTCGTTTTTGCAATCTGAATTCAGCTTCTCAACGAAACATACCATCACCACTCCTTAAATTGATTGAAATTTACTAATAGTTTCGGTTTTAATATTTATTTTCATAGGGCGAAAACGGTCAGAGATATCGAGAAGCGGTTTTTTCGTAACCGAGCTCAACCTCTACCTCCTTTGTTAAACCTCGATTCAAATTTAAGCAGTAGAGATGAAGCTTTTCTGGTTTCAACGTTGTCCTGAAAGGAAAACGGTAATAGATAGGGAGAGGCAATTGGCTCTCATTTCCGTCTCAAGACGACATACCTACACTACCAACGACACTCCAACAAAACTGAAATTTGTTAAAATTTGCCAGTACTTCTCGTTTCAATATTTATATTCACAGGTCGAAAATGGTAACAGACATTGAAGAGAGCTTACTTTTTGATGAATTCAATGCCTCAAGAAGAGGTTCCATTTTGTCAGTTAATCCCATATTTAGGCCGAAAGTGACAGAAATCAACTGTTTCTGGTTTCAACCTGCAATATTCTGCAATTGGTAAAAAGAGTAAAAGATAGAGAGTAATAACTTCTTGATATGAATTCAGCGTCTATTTTTTAAAATCTTATTCTCCTATTGCAACCAGTAGTTCAGGACACGGTGGCTTAGTGGTAAAGTGCTTACCTCTGGTGCGTGAGGTTGTTGGTTCGATCCTCGACTAAGTAAGTTTGTGGTAGGTGGACAACATCGTGTCCGTGGGTTTTCTCGGAGTACTCCCCTTTCCTCCCACATTCTCATTCCACCAATTATTCTGCTATCAGTCACTTTCCTTAATGACCCATCTCTTTTAGACTAAAGGGCATAATCGTGGTATGTTAAACTGAAAAATTTCATTTAATTTTTCGTTTTCATTTTGCAACTGGTGGTTATAGTTTTTCTGTTTCAAGTTAGAATATTGAATTCGTATAGTTTCGAAGCGTACTGTAATTTCACACTGTGAAATGAAACTCCTTTATTATTATTCTTATTATTCCATTTAGCTAAAGGAGATGATGGTAAACAGATGGAAGGATAATAAACTTTAAAAAAATAATAAAGGTCACATAAAACGCACATTCGTGAATGAAAATTAAATCTTTCGGTTTAACGTCCCACGTCTATGCCCTTCAGACTATGGAAGACGATTATTGTGGCAAGTGAATGATGATGGACGAATTGGTGGGACGAAAAGGGAGTAGCCCGAGAAAAACCCACGGACACGTCTATCACAAAATTACTTGCCCGGGGGTAGAACCAGGGATCCAACTTACTAGAGGTAAGCTTTCTACCACTAAGCTACTGTGCCCCCACGTTTATGAATGAATGAGTTAGCGTTTATGATTAGGATTAAGACTATTATGTATACCTAAATATGTATATCCAGGGGCTTATGCAACCGGTTTCTCTTATATATATTGAGGGTTGCATAATAGATTGTGCGAAATATACATTTTTATATATAAGCGGAATATGGTAGTCACTATTAAAGTTGCCCCTACCATGAATGTGTTAAGGGATTGATCTCATTAACGTACTCAACCAAATATTCATTTTAGCTTTTTGTTGCAAAAAAAAAAAAAAAAAAAAAAAATCCAGAGTCCGATTCCTCTTACGAGAACACAACAAATTTAATTTTATAGCTCATTCACTTTTCACTGAACATCCACCTTTATTAGCCTAAAGGATAAAGTCCAGGAACTAAACAAAAAAAAGAATCACTTAAGGAAGTCTTAATTTTTAAAAAATAGCTTCGTTCGAGAGTTAACGTGTAGAGTAATGTATGTACATACACAATAACATTACAACCTTATGAGCTCCTTAAGTGTGATCCTAATAAATAATCACATATACCCTAGAGCTCCATGAGTATGATCCTAATAAATAAACACATATACCCTAGAGCTCCATAAGTGTAATCCCAATAGATAATCACATATACCCTTGAGCTCCATAAGTGTAATTCCAATAAATAATCACATATACCCTAGAGCTTCATAAGTGTAATCCCAATAAATAATCACATATACCCTAGAGCTCCATAAGTGTAATCCCAATAAATAATCATATATATCCTAAAGATCCATAAATGTGATCCTAATAAATAATCACATATACCCTGGAGGTCCATAAGTGTAATCCCAATAAATAATCACACATACCCTGTGGCTCCATAGGTGTGTTTCTAATAAATAATCACATATACCCTAAAGATCTATAAGTCTGATCCTGATAAATAATCACAATACCCTAGAGCTCCATAAGTGTGATTCGAATAAATAATTGCACTTACCCTAATTAGGATACAATTCGTGACATTCTATTCTTACAATGACTAGCTGAATGCCTTAGATCAATGGTGACCATTTTATAATGCACTCGAATCCAGGACAAAAAAAGTACCAAACTTGAGGACCGTTTTCCGTTCCTTCCTGAGACGACAATTCACTGAATGTACGTAGGTCATATATTTTCTGAATCTTTGTTCTATTTTTCGTATCTTGCTTTTCTTGTTTCATCTGACAAGACTAATTAGGGCCTGAGCTATGAACATTTGAAAGTAAGTATATGAAGTCAGTATTTATTTTCTGAAAAATTATTCCGATACCAATGACCTTAGCTTCCAAAAGGGGCTTGGTAACCAAAAGTTTAAAGAAACTATTTTTACAGTTAAAAGACAAATCTCGATTCAGATATGTCATAATTAACGATCTACGCTTTTGTTTTATTATACACAGAGTTATAAAAGGGATCAAACAGCACATTTTCAAAGACCGCCATTTGCCCATCACCGCCTTTGATTATTATATCTTGCTCTTTTATTCTAGCTTTGTTATTACTGTACAAATGAGCTGTCCACCTTTAAGGAAGAAACCCTCACTGCTGAAAATGCTCAGAGGATAGCATAATTTCGTTCCACTTCAATGTTATTCGCTTGTCCTCTCAAGCAAAAATACCTCTGCCACGAGTGATTGCTGGAAGAATAGAAAAAGGATAATAAGTGGGCGTCCTCCTTAAACTAAGGTGGACATACACCAAATCCAGCCTGTTGTATTCAGAGTTTAGTTCATCGAGCACAAAAAACCTCTTACGCTTTAAAACCACAAATAAAATAAAATAAAACTCCACATTATTATTTCCACAAATGTAATATATTTTGGAGTGTAGAGTAACGTGTTTGTTCATTCATTTCATTTTATTTTTATTTTTTATGTTCTTTGGTATTACATTAATCATCTTCATTTTTCGTAGCTACCTGCTTTCGTCGATAGAAATGGTATTTTCTTGTACCTCACATTTTTCTTGACCACATCGACCCTACGCTGACCAACGAAATAGCCAGGGGAGTAGCATAAGATCTCCAAGCGAATGCTCTGCTTTAAGTATTGTGACGACCACACGTTTTTTTTTTTTTTTTTTAAATTATTGGACTCAACAAAAACTCAAGATATGAGTAAATTTTAATGAAATTCTTTGGTACCGGATTTCCCCAAAAGAAGTGCAAAACCCAAGTTCAAAGGCAGAATATGTCTGTTCATAAAGATAAAATGAACAAGGAAAATGTTGTGGCTTCGTGATTCATTGTCCTTTGATTAAATTTAAAGCTGAAAGCATCAGTACTAAGTCTAACTAGGGAAGGTCGTGAGGTAATGCTCTGACTTTATATCGATACTAGGCTATGTTCAATCGACTCGTTTTTACATTTGAAACGATTTCGCAAAACGGAGAAATCCTCGATGGGAAATGTGTTCGCATTACGAGCGTTCAAAATTCAAAATGGAACAGATTTTGTGAATAGTTTAAAGTTACCACTCTTTGAGATAGACGCTTCATTTTTAGTATCGGGGAGTTTTCTTTGGTTCATCCAATACAGTTGTGAGGTAAAAGCATATGCAATGTGCAAGATAAGGGCACTTATCAGGGAGAGGATGAAGGGTAATGGCGTGTTACAACTTGTAAATTTCCTCTTGTTTGGCAAACAGTACCAATAAGCTAATAAAATGGTTACTCCTATTCGACTGTATTATCATTCAACTATCACTTCCCTGTGTAGCCACCTTCAAACTGAACAATGACATTTATATCCGAAACGCTTTGCCAGGCGTGCGAAATTCAATGATGGACGTCATGGCATTCCTAATTAATCATATGATAATCTATATTATGATGTTGTTTCGCTTCTGTTTGTAGGAGTGAGACCAATGGTAGAGCGTTCACCTCTGGTGCTTGGGGTCCCGATTTCGATCCCAGCCCCCGCCAAGTGAACTTTATGGTGGACAAACACCGTGTGTGTGGGTTTTCTCGGGGTTCTCCCGTTTCCTCCCACTTTCTTCATTCCACCATTTCATTCATCACTCATCATCACCGTCTCCTTTAGCCTAACCAGCATAACCGTGGGACGTAAAACTTAAAGATTTTATTTCATTTTCATTTTTCAATTAGGACCACTTCGCGCCACAGTAAAACCCAGCCATCTACTGAATATTAATTGAAGAGTAATTTCCTGTTGTGATCTCCCCGGTGCAACTCAGAAGGAGATTAAATCAGAGCTAGAAGCTGTCGTTGAAGTAATTCAAGCAGAAGTTAGGCAAATCACTTCCAGCAAAATCACTGATTCTTAGTTTCAGTCTACCTACGCTCCAGAAATTCATAAAGGCTCGTCATTTTCGTCTAAAAGTTCGGTCGTAGACATCTAGCCCTTTTCACTACTTTTAAGTGTTCATACACCAACACGTCATGTAGTATGATCACTTTCATTTGTTTGAATCGTGAACAAGGAATTCGTGAGCTCAGCCCTCTAAAGCTATTGCGTTAACTGAGTGATAATTCCGTTTGGTCTAGGAACTGTGAAGCGTTTTACAGAGAGACGCACGTTAGAGAGAGAGAGAGAGAGAGAGAGAGAGAGAGAGAGGAATCATTGTTATATTATTTCCACCTCTGATGAGAAATGTCATTTAAAAGAAATCGTTCAGACCACACTTCCGTTCCGTTCGAATCTGTTGTGGATACTTCTCGGAAATCTGTTTTAATAGAGATAAATAATTTTTCCACTCAAACACCATTTGCATAACGAAGACTTTAGAACAAAAATATTCCCAGTCATTGCCTCTTTCACCACAGAACCCAAGACTCCACGTTTTCTTCGTATCGGTTGTCTCGTTTTTCCTCTTAAGGTAAATCTTTATGAATTTATAACCCTATTCGATTTCTCTCAAATGTAACCTGGTAAAAGATTAATATGTGGATATTGAGTGACTGGTAATTGGTAAATAAACCCTTCCTTAAACACTGATCATAGCTATTATTTTTATTATTATTACAAATTTTAATTGGCAATTGGTTTAAATGTTTTTTACTGGTTTTATATCTGTAGTTCGAGACTTTCGATATCACACTTTAAACCATAATCCTTCTTGTAGAAATCCTTGTTTAAAAGTTAATCATAATCATACTCAAGCTCCAGAAAAGATGAGAGGCAAGACTTAATAAAGAATAAAGGATTTCATAAGAAATATTAATCTTTGTGTTGGAGATAATTTTCGTGTAAGTATTCCATTTCATTTTTTATTTCCAGTTTGGATATACACACTTTATAGTAATTATATTTGAATATTACGTACGCATTTGTTTGATTGATGTTGAAAAGCATATGCCACACCCACTAAAAAATTAGCACAGAATTACAAAGCAGTAATTTGGACTAAGTTCGAACGTATTTTCTCACGTAATATTGTAAGAACAGTAAAATATTCAGAAACTGAATGTTGAGTCTAATAATTTGACCATCTCTGTAAGTGAGAGAAATTAATTTCTCAATTAACTTTTTATCATATCTTAGGTACGCTAGTTTTCATCTTCTCCAGTAGGTTTTACGAACGTTTCTTTGTTGATTCTTCATTCAGCCCAGCTGTTTTCTTCATTTTTTCTCTATATTTGCATTTGAAACACCTCCAATAATTTCTAATTCCCTTTCGTTAGGATCACTTTTCTACTTTTTTTTTCATCATAATATTCTCGACGGAATATTTATCAGAGTTTTCATAATATTTATTCAAATACTCACAAAGTTCAGTCTTCTTCTTCAAATCTTTCATCGTTATTCCTATTCTTGCAATTATTTCTCTTTTGTACTTAATTCACTAGTAATAATAGATAAGCACCTAAATATGGTTACTTATCGTTCTTCTTCACAATTTTCAGATTTAAAACAGTTTCCTTCACGATTCTTTTCGTATTTTGTAACATCATTTTCTATTCATATTACTCAAAGATTTTTCAAAAATTGTTTTAATTAATTTTCATCTGTGGCAAAAAAAGTTGCTATCATCTACAAAGAAAATATAGTTTAACTTCCGTACATCTTGCACGTATATGTATTCAACAGATAGTATTTATTACTTCTAAATATATAGTATGGGTACTTCACCAGAAAATATTGATGAAATTCAACATTCCTCTAAGACTGTCCTTCCAACTAAGCTTTCCATTGGTACTTTTTTTTTCTAGACGGCATCTGTTTGTTCATAAGCTTTTTACAAGTTTTGTTGCAAAAAAGTATTTTTTAAAAGGTACAAAAATAATAGTAAGTCAATATAAAATATTAGCATTAAATTATACAATTTTTCAATTTGGTTTTCGTTTCTTATTGTCACAATCCGTCTACTGATTACGTTTTTGATTGTATTTTCATTTGATATCTTACAACTTAACTTTGAATCATGTACGAATTAAGGAGGTCTGAAAGGACCCCTCAGAATCCTTATGGAAATGGGATTTAGATGGAATTGCTTGAAACCGTGATATGTTGTAGATACTATGATCGTGAGAAAATGTTGTAATGGGCGCAACAACCAATCACTGACAGCTACAACGCCACTTTTTGTAGTGGCTATACGGTCAGTGATTGCTGGTTGCGCCCACTGAGACTTTTTCTCAGAATCACAATGTCCACAATACAATATATCATGGTTTCAAGCAATTTCACCGAAATCCAATTTCCATAAGGATTGTGCGGGTCATTTTAACAGATATCTACGTAAGTCTGATGAAAATACAATATTTTTACATTTTTTTTAAAATTTAACTTCTCTTTATACTGAAAAAAATAATACAACTAATTAATAAATTTCCAAACGATGCTTAAGTGTCGGAAATCTTATACAATGGATAACTAGGTCCGTCTGTCTGTCCGTTGACAGGCATTACAGCATAAACGGTAAGATATATCGAGAAGCGATTTGTGCAATCATTTCAAGGTCCAAGAATAGGTTCCATTTCCTTCGTTAATCCTCTATTTGGATCGAAAGTTGTTGAAACCATCTCCAGTTACAATGTTTCCTGCCGTAGAATGATACTGTAACAGATAGAGAGAAGCATTTTTTTAAAAATAAACGATTCAGCTTTTCAAGACAACAACCATGACTACACGCAATAATCTACGAAAATTGAAAGCGGTTCAAATTTACTATTACTTTCGGTTTCAATACTGATTTTCATAGGGCAAAAACGGTATAAGATATTGAAAAACGGTTTTGTGTAATCGGTTCAGCATCCCAAGAGTAGGTTCCATTTCCTTTGTTAATTCTCTATTCAAATTCGAAGTGTTAGAAATTAAACTTTTCTGGTTTAATTGTTTATCGTTATAAAACAAAAACGGTAATAGATAGAGGGAAGCAGTTTTCTGAAATCGATTCAGCATTTCTAGAGAATATAACACCCCCAATCTCAAAATATATCAGAAACGGAAGTGACTGAAAATTACTAGTACTTCCAGTTTTAATATTTATTTTCATAAAGCAAAAACAGTAAAAGATAGCGAGAAATTTGTTGTACATATGGATTCAGCGTTCGAGGGACAAGTTTTATCTGTGATCTTATTCCTCTGCTGCAAACAGTAGGTATTGCATTGGTGTACTACTTCGAGTTTACGTATCGAATTAGCATAGTTTGGAAGTCTAGCTGGATTCACGGTGTGAAACGAAAATCACTTGCTTAGTAATAATATCGAAATGAAATCTTTGAGTTTTTCGTCCCACGGTTATGCCGGTTAGGCTAAAGGAGACGGTGATGATGAGTAATGAATGAAATGGTGGAATGAAGAAAGTGAGAGAACCCCCTGAGAAAACCCACGCACATGGTGTTTGTCCACCACAATGTTCACTTGGCGGGGGCTGGGATCGAACCCGGGACCCCAAGCACTATAGGTGAACGCTCTAACCACTGAACCACCGCGGCCCCCGGTAATAATATCGAGTAACTGTTGCTTGTAGCACAACCTAAACCTTCACAGAAGTTATTTGGTTGCAGATACTAGGCGTTCGGTAAACTTGATAATAACAAATTTGAGCCATTCCTTTTTTTTTTTACCAAACAGCGGAAATATACAGTAGCTTATAGTATATATATATATAAGCTACTGGCCGAATCTGAAGCACATTTTGTGGGCAAGTAGCCTATCGTCTAAAGTAAAAAGATCGCTATATTTGGTGACCGAGCTGCTCGGCCAGAAACAGGATCGGTTTGCCTCTGTTCGATGTGTACTTTATTTCTCGGTAATTACTAACCGGATTTGAACCAAATTTGGTGGATTAAGTAGTCCATCATGCAAAGAATACCGATTGCTATATTTGGTGGTCTAATTCGGTGAAGGACAGGCTCTACTTGACTTGTCTTACAGAGATTTGTACGCCGAAAGCTTTTAAGTTCGGTTCACTGATAATCTCAACCACTTGTTTGGAAATAATATCAAACGGGTGTTGCTTGTACAGCCTAAACCGTCAAAGAATAAGTTTGGATTGTTGCAAACGACTAGGAGTTTCATTGACTTCTCCTTTTTTGTCAAGTTTGAACTTTCCTTTTCGTGAAAACAGTGAAAAGACAATTCACAATATTGAATAAGCACTAAAATGTAAAAAAAAAAAAAAAAAAAAAAAAAACATAAAAATGTTTAAAACTGCTTTTATATAATGCTTAAAAAATGAGATTCTTTTAAGGTTATTCAGTGTTATTGTTTTAATAATAGTTTAAAAAATTGCACTAAAAAGATATCTTAAAAATAGGATAAAATTAAGAAATGGAACCAAGACTAAAAGCATTGGGCATTCTTTGTAACGTTTAGAACTAAAGATTTTACTAAAAGCATTTGGGATGGGGTAAAATATTAAACCGTGGCCAATGCTTTCAGTCTCTCTTTAGTTCCGTTTCTTCATTTTAACCCACCTCCAAAATTATTTTTCTCCTTTTTAGTGCATTTTCTGCAAACTTTTGTAAATAAGACAATAACACTAAATTACCTGACTAAAACAATCTCCCATTAATACATTTTATAAAAGCCTGGCTCTGACTATTTTTTCATGGCTATTGCACTTATATTCATAACCGAGTATGGAACTAGTACTAAAAACATTGGGCATTTTTTTTGTAACGTTTAGAGCTAAATCTTTTACTAAAAGCTTTTAGGTCTGGGGTAAAACATTAAACCGTGACCAAAATGCTTTTAGTATCCCTTTACTTCCGTTTCTTCATTTTACCCCACCACAACAAATATTTTTCTCCTTTTTTTTGTGATTTTCGCTAATCTTTTGTAAATAAGACAATAGCACTACGTTACTTTATCTTTCCCCTTTTTAGTGCATTTTTTCTAAACTTTGGTAAATAAGATACTAACACTATATTACTTTATTTTTCTCCTTTTTGGTGCTTTTCCTCTAAACTTTGGCAAATAAGACAATAACAGTAAATTACCTTATTTTTCTCCTTTTTAGTGCATTTTCTCCAAACTTTAGTAAATAAGACAATAACAGTAAATTACCTTATTTTTCTAATTTATAGTGCATTTTCTGTAAACTTTTATAAATATGACAATGACACTAAATTACCTTACTTTTCGCCTTTTTAGTGCATTTTCTGTAAACTTTTGTAAATAAGACAATAACACTGAATTGCTTTAGTAAAAAAATCTCTCATTAGTACATTTTGTGAAAGCCTTGCTTTGAATTATTTTTTCACCGTTATTAATAACTATCTTAATGTAAAGTTCTCTCTCAACTGGCAACACTGATTTTCATAACCGACTAAGATTATTATACTAGTAAGAGTTATGATGTCTTTATTGCTTGGAAGAAAAATATTAAGAGACACCAAAATTGCAAATCTATGTTGCTAGCGATCGTAAGGCAAAAGAGGAGAGAATGCGATGATAGTAGGGATGTTTAAAATGGCAAATATCCAAAAAGCACCTTTTAATCTGTATTTTTACGGTAGTTTGTCTATACAGTCCGCTTCTTTTCTTTAGTTCTTAAAGCTTATACAGTTTTCCGTTAAATTCTTTTTGTGTTGTTTTGTTTAAGGAAGAAAAATTCAAAAAGAAATGAGTTAAACACAGGAAAACGTTACTTTTAAACGGAAAAAGGTAACGTAAACTATCGTTTTCTCTCTTTATTTCTTATCTTTTTTCTTTTTTTAAAAAATAAAGAGAAACAAGAGAATGTGAAAGAAAACACACAACTAGAGGAAGTAAGCAAAAATCCCTGTTTCAGCTTTCCACTTCGAAGGAAAACGTCTCTACACATAAAAGTCTTGAAATAAAACATTTTTCTCTCTCTTTCCCATACGATCGTTCTCGATCTCTGATTGGCTAAAAAGGCGTTCTTTTTATCCCTCTCTTTTACGAGCGGCTATCGAATTGTAAAAGTTAGTAGCTGATATTAACCTACGACTTTATTTCTAGATATTATACTTTAGTTTTCACCTAAACTTTTATTATAAAAAACTATTTGAAGAGAATAATTGTAAAAAAAAAAATTCTAAACTTGTCGTTACATACATACTTTATTATACCCTGCAAACACATTAAGTGTATAGGTTAACTAGCGTATACCTACGCGTGGTACCGCGGAAAATACTTTTTATCTCTTCCTCTCCCTGCTTTCCGTTCCTCTTCGTCTCCGATATTGAATGCAAGTGAATAACAAAGACAATTTTATGGTTCTGCATTCAATAGTTTCGGTGAGCATGTTTTTTTTTCTTTTTTTTTAAATCTTTCATTCCTTTCTTAAGGTTGTTGTTTGCGAAATCCCTGCTAATCTAAATCCTATGATGCAAGAGGAACATTTACTCAAAATTTTAAAGTTCTACATTTCATATTTTCGGAAATCTGGTGAACGGCAAAAAAAAAAAAAAAAAACATTCAACCCCTCATACAATAAGCAATTTCCAAAACTTTGGCGTCATTTGGTTTGAGCAGAGAGTAACTCCCCCTCACCCGTGAATTTAATAAAAACATGCCCTTTTACAAATTGTATACTAATAGAAAACGTGAAACTTTTATGTCGGTGGGCAATCTTGCCCCTCTACCTCTGTTGGCAAAATCTGAAATGTCACTACTGTTCCTAAACCTCGCCTTATTTATAGCCTAGGGTGCAAGAAAAATATTTTTACAGAATTTCAATGCTCTGTACCTTACAGTTTTGGAGTTCTAGCGAATGATCCTCCCCTGAAAAGAAAAGAGAAAAGAAAAGAAAAATTATTTAAGCCTCTCATTCCACCATAGAATACGCAATTTCAAAAACCTAATCTTATTTGCAACCTAGCGTGCAAGGAGAATATTTATACAAAATTTCAAGCTTATAGTTGTAATAATTTCGGAGGTATGGTAAAAGTCCTTCCAAAGAAAGGGAATAATATACAGTATTTCAGCTCCCCTTAGAAAATGCAATTCCTAAAACCTCATTTTATTTAGCCTAGGTGGAGGGAGAACATTCGTTCAAAATGTCAAGGTTCCCTCAGGTTCTCTCAGGGTAGTTTCGAAGACCTGCTGATGAGTGAATCAGTCAGTGGATATACTTGTATTATGTTGAGTTTATGGGGTTCTGTTGAGTTTCCCCATCCCTTTTGTGTGCTAAAATTTCGATTTTAATAAAATTACTACGTATAACATTAGCTTATATTGAAATGTTTTAATACTAATAACAATAACCGTAAATGAACTTATATAAGGGTTTAATAAAATATACCAAAATTTTTCTCGGTCCCGTAAAATGAAGAAATGAAATTCCTAGGTTTATGTCTCACAGTTATACTCTTTAGGCTAAAGGAGAGGGGTGAGTAGTGACAGTAAATGATTGGTGGAATGATAATATGGAAGGAAACGAGAGAATTCGGAGAAAACGCACTGACACGATGTCTTCCACAGGCAAATTGTGTGGTAGGGGTCGAAGCAGGGATAGTGATGGGTAAATTCCCGGGAAGATATTTTTTGGGAATATTCCCGGGAAGATTCCCAAAATGGGAATTTATCCGGGAATTTACGTACAATCAGAAAGAATATTGCATTCTATTACTATATTATGATTTCAAAGTTGAATTAATTTTTATATCACAGCATATTATTACTGTTGTCCACAGAGGATTATTTAAATGTATATTCTAAACGGTACTATGTTACCTTATTAATACTTTGTTATATTTAGAGAGTACGCATAAATGTATATTTCTTTACAATATGTTCTATCAATTAAATATGTGTGAAAAAATTATATAGTAACAGTTTAAATTTATATGTAAGTGGATTTGCTCAACTTGACTCTATTACTGATATTATAAACACATTCAATTTGTAAATGTTATAAAGCAATTAGACTGGGTAAATGCTAGAAGATACATGTCTCACCAATTTATGTTCAAAAAATTCGCAAGATACTTACTTATCTTTATATTTTAGCACATAACATTGCCATACACGACCTTTCATTCTAAGTATTTCTCGAAATTCCATACGCTAATTCGCATGCAAAAAAAAAAAAAAAAAAAAAAAGTCCCAGTACCTCTTCAGAAATTCGAGTCAGAGAGAGGAGACAGACCGACGTCTGTTACTAATGGTGCTCAAGGTTTATTGATAGTACTTCATCTCTATTTCTACATAATTCTAAATTACTTTACAAAATGGTTCCTTTTCATCATTTGTAAATCAGTACTTGGCTAATTTTGGCCGTTCTTTAGCATTGGGGGCCAGCTTTTGCACTTACTTTTTTGCGACATTCTATTCCGATGCGGTTGTCTTATGGTTTGATACGTTAATTTACGTTACCAACATTAAATTCAGACAGCATTGCAGAGCGAGCGTTAGCGAATGAAGGGGGGTTAGAGCCCCGCATGGCACGTTGTTTTCTATCTTCGTTACCAACAATTCACTTTCTTTTTTCACATAAATCACTTCCACTTACCTTTCCGTTTTGTATAAATCAGCCACTGCCCTAAAAAAATGTGTTCGATACTTTCTTGACTACTTGAACATCGCTATCAACTCATTTCTTCCGTACATCATCCTACTTTTCGCTAGTTTTGGCCCCCAATATTAAACAATTACCCTACTTTTAGTGCAAATAGAAATGGAGCTTTAGAAAATCATATTATTAGTTATATAAAGTACCGTCAAATAATTTAGTTTTTTTAACCTCCAAATTCTTTAAAACCTATAAGTAAATCATAATATATTAAAATAAAGTAATTGATCATATGGTTCTTATAATTTGGAAGATAAAGTAAAGAAGTGGAAATAAATTCCTTACCGGGAATTTATAGGCAAGGGAAAAAACCCGGGAATATTCCCATTTTTAAAATTCTTTCCCACCGGGAATATTCCCACTGCCCATCACTAAGCAGGGACCTCTCGCAAGAGAGATGGGCTTGTGTGCCAGTAAGTCACCTTGTCCTAAAAACGAAAAATGGGTTTATGAGTAAAAATGTTAAGGACAATTACTAATAAGAGTTTATAGCGAACCACTTCCATGATACCAAGATAAACTTTAGCCCGCTCTTTAAGAAGTCACCCATTGTTTTTTAATCTTAGTCCAGTTTTCTCATTTTACTCAACCAAAGCGTGTTGCTTAAAAACATCGTTTTATTTTCTTTATTATTATTACTATCATTTATTTATTTATTTTCAATCTTTACAATATAATGTATTTAAATTCAATCACTTCTTGCTTAAATATTTGAAACTTGTCGATATCAAGTGAACAGAATGCTCAGTCATTTGTAATCAACCAAACCTCAGTAATGTTCAATATTTTAAAGCAAAAAATTACTACTTTTAATTTAGTAATTCTATTCATTTGATGGTAAGATAATAAGCTAGAGCAAAAACAAAATTAATTTGCTTCTAAACTTAACCTTTTATTCTGTACCAATCTCAATTAAAAGCGATGAGGATAATTGTAGAGCTTATTATCAAAACGTCCCTTGTCCATCCTACAAAAATTTTGGCAAATCAAAAAAAAACTAATAATTAGTTTAAAAGGTTATTAAATATTGTAAGATTTTGTGTAGAAATTCTTTAAACCATTATTGCCTTATTTTATAAACAAATTCCATTATTCAAGACACAAGTAATGAATAATAAAGGTATTTAATTTGGACAAGAGACAATTTGGTGCAAAATAATTAAAATCTGGAATTATTTTCTTCTTCTTGATTACCACTCAAATCTATGAAAATGATCTGCGATACTCCACAGACGTCTGACAAATAACTTTTCTAAGTGCTTTCAAACTTCAAGCACCTAGTTTACTAAGGAATAAGTGGAACAAATGGCTGATATAACCTCAACAATGTAATTACCGTGAAATATAAGATTATAGCACAAATCTTTTGCCAATTATCTCAGTCGAGCCAAAGGTACCAACCAACTAGTTTGTGGACTTAAATATCCATTAAATATTCTAGAAAGCAATAATTAATGCACTTTTGTATCAAGTAATTGCTGAGGAAAATCCACGGACAAGAGACAGTTTGAAATAAAACAGCAAGAATTGTGTTCAAGTGGGAACGGACAAAAGACGTTTTGTTTCGAAACTTGATTGTTGTAAGGTGTCCGCCATTTTGCAGTGGACAAGAGACGTTTTGAATAAAATTGCATATTTCAAATCCATTTTTCTCTGTGTTCAGGAACGTTTTGACCAGAAATAAAAGTGCAAAGATGTAAATAATTATTCGAAGATTCCGTGTATATTAATATCTCGATTAAAAAAAAAAAAAAAAAAAAAAAAGTGGACAAGAGACGTTTTGATAATAAGCTCCACAATTAGGGTGCATATAATACTACAATATATGCAGATACTCTGGGTTCAACAACATATGTTAAGCGCAGCGTTGTTGAAGACGAATATATCGGTGTTTTTCGTCTACTCTGGGATGAAAAAATGCTTCGTCACATTCACAAATGCACTATTACAAAAGCTTATAGGCAAATGAAGTCCTCTAGTTGAAATTTAATAACTTTTTCTGAACTTTGTTCTAAGATATTTAATTTTGTAATTACACTTCATTTTATACAACTTGTCCCTTCTGACAGTTGCTTTCCTCTGTTTGTTTTTTCCTTTCTGCACGTGTTCATAACAATCAGGCAAGAAGAGCTATTTCTATGGCAACAGCACGTTCAGCCAATTATAGTGGTTCATTCCTCTCGCTCTGAAATAGTAAACATTCCACTCTTTCAGCAAGTTGCCGATTAGAATATAAACAAATGCACATTGTTTCAGTCGAATGTCAACTTGAGTAGTGGACCTGATGGTTATTGAGAGCATTCTTTTTAGTTCTTTTTTGTGGCATTTAATTTTATAAAACTGAGATTTACTTGCAGTGAATAATTTCGCAAAAGCAAAACCTGGCAACACAGCACCGAGCACCACATGCGCGCAGAAAACTGTCAGGAAAGGCAACTAGTATCAATTGCAGTCATATGCTTCAATTTGGAAGAATATGTTCTCATTAGTGATCTTATATTAGTATAAATCTTAGCCGCTATAGTTGTTAAAGCGTGTAGCGCCATTGGTGGCGAGTTTGAAAATTATTGCGATCGTGATTTTGAAGTTGGATTAAAGGCGTCAGTTGCTAACTAGAATATAACCGGTTAAGAAAAACAGTTTAATTATATAACCGGTTAAGTGTTATATAATTATTGGATGCCTAGAGGTCGTAGTCGAAATTGTTGTATAATATCTGGTGAGTTAAGAATTGCTATATTTATTATATCAAAGAGATTAATGCTTCTTATATATGAGGTTGAAATTGAAATGTAAGAGAAACTTAAATTTTTCGGTCAAATGGTAACAGGATTAATTGAATGTATTCTATCATTGTTGAGCCATTAATAGGGCTAATATATATTCCATTCTATTTAGATATTGATTTCGGTCAATTCGATATTGTCAAAATTGTTATTATCGAGTTTGGATATTTTTATAAAGGATATTTTTGGAATTTAGATTTTCCTTTATCTCAGATTGCCTTTATTTTGTTACTAAACATTTGCATATTCAATTATTTACCATTATTTCTAGATGGGTTCAACTATCCGTATTTTACTTAACTGAATTTAAATGTGGGGAACATTATGCATTCCTGGCCGGTAGCAGTGGGACTATTCTTATTAAGAGTCTTCATTCCGGCGAAATTAAAATACCGCTAATTTTACAGTAATTATGTGATATCTTCAAACAGATAAAAGATAATCGAAATGTGGAACAAGAGCGCCCTAGACAATATTATTTTACATGAGAAACCGTTATCACGACTCACTTATCTGCTTTCGATTTCGAGCCATTTTGAAAATCGGCATTTATCTTCGCGTTTCTAAACAACTGAAAACGGAAAACCACTAGGTGACTTGTGATAACGGTACCTCACACAAAATAATATTGTCTAGGGCGCTCTTGTTATATATTTCAATTATCTTTTATCTATTTGAATATATCACATAATTACTGTAAAATTAGCGGTATTTTAATTTCGCCGGGATGAAGACTCTTAAGGGCAAATTCATGTTTCAACTTGAACTCTTCTTAGGTCTTCTTATCTACCGTGGCGCTACTAAGGTTTCTGAAATTCCATTCTCTGTGGAGTTATGGAGCAAGAGTTCAGGACCATCATTCTACAGGAAAAACTATGCCTAGAAAAAGGTTTTATGAAATCGGAAAATATTTACGATTTGATGTCAAGTCAACGTGATCAACGCGATTTCAAAGTGATAAATTTACTTTAGTCTCAGAAATTTTAAAACTATTTATTGAAAACTCCGAAAAGGCCTTGTAATGGCAACGAGAGTGTTTCAAAACATGAACAATTGTACCTCACGAAAGTAAGATGTAAGGTTAAATAAGCCTATAAATTTGCAATACATTTCTGGTTATTGACCAATGTAAAGTCTAAATACGTACTGAAAAGGTTCTCCATTCTATAGGTAGGGACTAGGAGCGTCTATTTGGAATTCATTTAGGTTAGCATGTTGTACAAACTTGGGTTGATCCTTTCAAGAACTAAGGCCTAAATGTAACTTGTGACCAAGGGAGCCCATGTTGTGGTTTCCAAGGGGGGGGCAAGTATAAGCGATATTTCAAATTTTGCTGTAAGTAATGTACAAATTCTATTGGGTTTCTGATATTCCCAAGTATAGTTTCCTCTTAGGGGGGAGCAAGCGCCCCACCTTGTCCCCCCTGATGGGCGCCCTTACTTGTGACAATTTCTTCACCACAAGACATTTATCAGAAGCCCTGAAAGCCAAAGGAACCAGTTTAGTCCGAACTATCAAACAAAATAAGATAGAGTTTCTTAGTGTCTGAACCAAAAATAGGAGTATATCGTGATGAGTCTGGAAACACGTTGACAGTAAGCAAATGTAATCGTGTTAGAAGAGTGTATGTATTCTTAGCAGTGGTCGAAGTGAGACAGTATCCGGTGGTATACCATACCACCTCTGGTTTTTCAGTGACGAAGACGTACCGTCACTGGAAAGCTGATTCTAATATACCATTAATACATCTATTTTTATACACAGTAATTGTCGAATAGCTTTGTACACCTTGTCTCAAAAAGGTTGAACGCATTCTTTATTGCTGTTTCGAGGCAAAAATTTTCTAAGTCCAACTTCGGGTATCTTCGGGAAAAAGTAAACCAGGTTCGAACCTCGAAGCCAACCTTTGCAATCGGGAAAAATCTTGCAGATGTGTTTTTCTTCTTTTAAATATAATAAGACTTGTTACCAATTATATATAAGAAAGCAACATTGATTGAAATACTTAATGATACAATATTTTGAAACTGTATTAATGCCAGCACATGCTTGTTTGTCATTTTGCTCTCCATACTTAATGGAATATTTAGATACGTAAACGAATCTTTCCATATGTAAAAGAATGGTCAAAGTTAAGACATAGAACATTATTCTCTCCTGAGTACTAAAATAAAAGTCAAAGTAGAACAAAAACAGCGTTTGCAGTGGATATGAATGTAATTATTATCTTAAATACAGTTATATATCGCTAGAAGTATCATTCGTGGAGCGCTTGTGTTAGCTCAGTGGTACGCCGTTGGATTTCAAATCGTAAGGTCGAGGGTTCGACTCCCATCTGAGTCAATGTTTTTTTTATGAAATTCTATTTTCCGCAATGCATGAAAAAATATATAAAATAATTACATTAAAATACGTCAGTTGTATATATATAACATACAATCATTGCAGAACAAAGTGATTATTATGTTTAAAATATAACAGGTGTTCACAGTACGTTGGTATTCTATGATATATGTGAATGTTAAATACAAATTAAGAAAATAATATCATTGCAATGAATAAATTATGTAGTGTATTTATTTGGAGCTATTTGTCATCGGAAGTTACTTCTGAATTTTCTCATTACAGCAAGTGATTTACGCTTTCTGAAAGGTAAAGAGACTATTCGGATATAAACAGAAATTATTATACAAACTCCAATCTTCGTTACAGACACAAAACTCCCGATCCCCAAAACTATGTAAACAGAAAATTTACGAACACGAAGTCATGTCTAAGAGACTTATTTATACTCGAGAAAGAAGGCAGAATAGGATTTCTTTCCAAAGGATTTCAGTTCAATAATCTGCAAGGCTTTTGTATATGGATGTGGTCCCTTTCTCTCCGCCAATATATATAAAGTAAAAGCGATCGATATTAGTGTCGAATCCATAGTTCTCGTTGTTGCAGAAATTAATAATTACAACTCCGAAAGCGTTAAAGTCCAAATTTAACTCTCATCGTAAAGCTCCTTTGTGGTTAAGCGTATAGCGTACACGCTTTCGGTGTGGGAGACCCAGATTCGGCCCCCAGCGAGAGCTCATGTAGTTCGCGTTGATTAGTAGGTCTACGTCTCATATAGCCTCACTGCTGACGGGACGTTAAACTCAAAATCAATTCAATTGATTCAAAACCCATTATTATGGCGGGCGATAAAGGATGAAAAATAAAATGTCCCAAGTGACTGAGATTAGTGTCAAATCCATAGTTTGAGTTCGTGACACTGTTACAAACACAATGTCTTTTAATGCCACGTTTTGGTATGAGCGACTATGCCTCCTGGATTTTGAATTTACAGGAGCAACATCAAAAGCATTGCTCACACAGCTCTAAATGTTTTGATGTATGTATACGTGTATATTCCAGCGAAACTCCGGAATGTCTGGAGCAACTTTTACCTAACATGGGAGACATATTACTTTCAATCTAAGGGGAAAAAAATATTGTGGAATTCAGATACCTCAAGGGATTGAAGTTGGGAAGAGTGGCATGTAAAAATAGTGTAAAATGACTGATTGTAGAGTGTTATCCATTGTTTTCTCGGTCGTTGAGATGAGTAGTGAGGCACTCAATGGCGTTATATCCAAATTCATCCCCATCTTTACAGAATGAGGGGCTTGGAGATATGATTAATAAAATGTAAAAACTTACTTAAATATTTGTCGAAGTAATAAATTTCTGGGGTCGCGAAAGCGTTTCTAATAACTTTGGAATATAGTTTGTAACCACTTCAAGATGGGCTCTTTAATCATATCAATTTCTCACCTTAAGAAGAAATTACCATCTCAACTAGTATATGTATCAAGCTAGCCTTCGCAATCGAGAAAAGATTGTGTAGATGTATGTTTCGTCTTTTAAATGATATACTAAATGTAAAATCAGAGATTGAGTTGGTCGGTGGGTCAAATGGGTCAAGATTTATGAGTGGGTCAGTGGATCGTAGGTCAGCAAGGCGTGACCCACTGCGAAACACCATCACTGTGACTCACACTGACCCATTGACCCACCAACCCATTCTGCTCAGTGCCTTCTAGATAGCATTTTCTGAACACTGGCAACTTTGTCTACGTTTTACTTTCAAGACCTCCATTTTTTTTCTTTTTTTCATTTGGTTGTAATGAAGAAAGAAGTTCAGGCTCTTTTGGATTTTGATATTTCCAGTTGTAACATGGCAATAGGACTTACTGCTTGGCTTTTGAGATGCAGGCTATGAGTTTTTAGAGGAGCTAACTACTGGAAAAAATTGGTTTATTACAAATATAACCTCTTAAGTCAGTAGAGAGGATGGCGTGGATAATGGATCAAACTTAATGACGATGTATTTTAGTGGGTCGGAGTTGGTCACAATGGTTCAGAGTTGTTTATAGTTGGTGGTGGGTCAGAGTGGGTCATGGTGGGTGAATGGGTCACGTTGGGTGTTGAGTCATTGTGGGTCACGATGTGTAGTGGGTCAGTATTTTGTGGATCAAGGTTTCATTGACCCACAGCATCTCTTGTCAACATTGCACTAAAGAGGAGAGTTTCCGAAGGTGCGCATCGGCGATTTTCTCAAATTTTGCACATAGATAATACCCCACCAGAAAGCAATAAATCTCGAAAAGGTTCACAGTACCATCTCACAGAACTCGAGATAGAGGAATTTGTTTGATTGGCTAAATTAAGACCTCAATAATTTATCCTTCTACAAGCGAGATTTTTTTCATCGTTTCCGTGGCGAAGTCAGAAGAATATGCGGCAAGTAAACTTAAGGTTGAAGGTTCGCGCCCACCTTGGGATACTTGCTTTTTTTCCCCTAGTGTTTTTTACACTCACCTGAATATAAACAAATCAAGCATATGGGCGATTTAACATATCTTGGAGGAGAAATTTTGTGGTTCGTTGGCGTTTCGTTGAGTCTCTGCCGCTGGTGGTATAATTTTCAAAACCAAAGTGGGGCCACCACGGATCGTAGCTGCGGGATCACCAACTTTTGGCGAAATGTCGCCAGTTGCGAATCGGTGGTCCACTGACGCTTACGACATGGGGGCTTGTATCTGAAAACTGAGAGAATAAAGAAGCATGGTATCCATGAAGCCCGTTGACACGAATAAAAGTCTGAAACGATGAAACAGATGTCAACACCGGAAAACATGTATTTTATAATTTCAAAGGTACCCCGTGTCGAGGAAAAAGATTTGCCCCAAGGTTCCCCGGTGGGTCTCAGGAGGGGTGCAACTCAAAATTTGAAAATGGTAAGGGGAATCAAGTAGTATGTCATTTAAAAGTATTACTAAAATTTAAAAAAATGGTAGGAGTCCCGAGTCTTTATGCTAACTTGTGCAAAATAGCGAGCGTTCAAGATGGTAATAAATCCTTCATTGAAAACTCCTTGGCCACCTCTACAAATGTGAAACTGTGAAACTACCCAGAAAAGGTAAACACTTGTCTTACCATTGCAAAAGTATAATGCACCAAGGTAAAACAAGAAGCGACTCATTATGGGTTTATTACATCACTAATATTAAATTCTACGTTCCACGATTGTGTCTTTAAGCTAAAGGACAGGGTGATTGCGAATTATGAAATTAATGGTAGAATACAGAATTGATCCACAACCAACTAAGAACCACTCTGAACCATTGTGACCAACTCCGACCCACCAACGTAATCAACTCTGACCCATGATCCACGTCCTTCTCTCCATTGACTAAAGAGGTTACACTTGAAATAAAACAAAACTGTGAAATTTCCACTTATCGGAGTTTGAATTCCTACCGTCAATCGCTCAAGCACCGCTCTGTTACAATACCGGTGGATCTGACCTTTACGATATACAATGGTAAAGTGTTTCTCATCTTCCAGATTAAGATGAATTTAAATTTATCATGTATAATTATTTCTTTCTTAGCTTACATATACATTTCAGTAGAAAACAGGATGAAATTTGAAAGTATCAAATCAAGATAAAGTAGACCAACGTAAGAAGAAAAGAAAGAAAAACTAGTTTTCCTTATAATTAAGCATGCCGTACTAATTTAAAATTCTCATGAAATTAAGCTTGGAATACAAATGTTATGTCTATTTTTCTCACAACTTTATGGTTTGATTGCCTTATGCTCTAAACGATTCATATATTAAACACCAGCTTCAGCAATTATTATATTAGAAAGCAGTGGGTATAAAATGCAAAGGACTGTAGTTTTCATTCCTCAATTAGTTTCTCAACTAATATCAATAGTTTTCGATAATTTTTACAAATCAACCCACTACCAATTTCCAATATATAGAAAATCCCCCCGCTCATAAAACACATTTTTAAAAATGCCAGGACACGTTCTGTTTATTTTTAGTAAAGAGTTATATACTGAATTTAAGCTCTCTAAGTTAAACGGCTTGTAAGATACTCAGTTTTTCGCAAAAATTCGGACACCTACTCCCCACTAAGGATATGTGTTATAATAAAAGTGATATGCGTATGATAACTTCGCAGTTGGGATTGGGGCCTGATTATATACCAAATGTCATTTCATTTATTTTGCAATTTGACCGTGATAATCACGCAGACATAGTTACTTTCAGAACAGAATGGGATGGTGGGTAGTTGGGGGTCGTTTCGTCCAAAGGACTTTCGTCCAGAGGCATTTAGCCCAAACACATTTGGTCCAGGGACATTTGGTGCAAAGGGCAATTTCTCCAAAGAACATTTTGTCCAAAAGACAATTGGTCCAAAGGACATTTCGTTCAAAAGCCAATTGGTCCAAAGAACATTTTGTCCAAAGGATTTTCGTCCAGAGACATTTAGCCCAAACACATTTGGTCCAGGGACATTTCGTCCAAAACACAATTGGTGCAAAAGACAATTGGTCCAAAGGACATTTCGTCCAAAACACAATTGGTCCAAAAGATATTTGGTCTAAAGGGCATTTCGTCCAAAAGACAATTGGTCCAAGGGACATTTCGTCCAGGGATGTTTAGTTCAAAGCACATTTCGTCCAAAGAACATTTGGTCCGGTAACGCTTGGGGGTCAAGGGTTTGCTTCTATTAGAAGAGTAAAAGTGATGCATATAACATTATGACTCACAAGTAATACCTCCCAAGTGTAACACTCCGATTTTGAAAAAATAGGCAGGTAGATACTACACACAAAATAAACGAATACGTGTTTTTCTGCGGAAAAGGGGTTTTAGGGGGGCAAAAGCCCCTACTCAAAATTTTGAAAGTTGACGCCCGAAAGGCAAGAAGAGGTGGACCGAAGTGAACGAAATTGTGCACAGATATTGCAGACGTAAAATGAGGGAATATGTGTTTCGTATTTTCCTGGAAAAAAATGGTTACGTGGGGCACAAACCCCTCCAAACCTTTGATCACGAAATATCAAAAGTACTAATAACAGTATGTCAGATGTGTGTAAAGAACATGAAGAATTGCAACGAAACTTTGAGTAGAGACAATATGCAAAAAATAAATAAATACGATTTTTTATTTTCTGCGAAAGAACGGTTTTAGGGGGCAAAAGCCCCCATCCAAAAGTTTGAAACTTGAGGACCGAAAGGTCACAAGAAATGAATCAAAGTGAATGAAATTGTGCAGAGATATTGTAGACATAAAATGAGGGAATACTGGTTTTGTATTTTCCTGAAAAAAAGAAAAAGGTTTGGGTGCGACACAGACCCCTACAAAACTTTGATCGTGAAACATCAAAAGTGCGAATAACAGTATGTCAGAAGTGCTTAAAGGACATGAAGAATTGGAACGACATATTGTGTAGGGACAATACGCAAAAAATAAACGAATGCGAGTTTATTTTCTGAGGAAAAACGGTTTTAAGGGACAAAATCCCCCACCAAAAATTTTGAAATTTGAGGCCTAAAAGGCAAGTAGAAGTGTACAGAATTGAATGAAACTGTGCACAGATATTGTAGACGTAAATTGAGGTAATTGGGTTTCGTATTTTACTTTTAAAAAACGGTTGCGTATATCACGGACCTTTTAAACTGTTTATTACGAAATGTCAAAAGTGCCAATAATTATACGTCAGAGGTTCTTAAAGAGTATGGAGAATTGCAACGAAACCTCGTATAGGGACAATTCGCAAAACAATAAACGAAACTTGTTTTAATTTGTGCGGAAAACAGTGTTGGGGCCTAGGCCTTCTCCGAAAAAAGTAAATATTACCGTAATAGCGCAGGAAGTAGCGGACCAAAGCAAATGAAATTGTGGGTAGACATTTTAAAGACCCTATGTAAAATAAGGTCTTTCGTGTTCCTGAAGTATCCCTATCCGTTTTGCTTCAAATTTGGCACATCAACAGCAAGCAGGAAATTAATCGACACGTGTTTTTGTTTATGCGGAAAAACATTGTAAGGGTTAAAGGTGCCTCCTGAAATGCTATAAAATACACTATACTGTTTGTGCTTGTTGTTGATCTGCCAAATTTGAAGAAATCAGATGGAGACACTTGTGAAACACGAAAGGCCTTATTTTACGTATCCAATATCTACATACAATTTCATTCACTTCGGTCCACTTCTTCTTGGCTTTCGGGCTTCAACTTTCAAAACTTTGGGTGGGAGTTTTTGCACCCTATAACCCTCTTTTTCGCAGAAAATAAAAAAACCGTGTTCATTTATTTTTTGCATATTGTCCATACACAAAGTTTCGTTGAAATTCTTCATGTAAATTTAGGCACTTCTGGCATACTGTTACTAGCACTTTTGATATTACATGAGCAAAGGTTTGGAGGGGTCCGCGCCCCACCCAACCATTCTTTCTAGAAAAACACGAAACCCGTATTCCATCATTTTTCGTCTACAATATTTGTGCACGATTTCATTCATTTCGGTCCACTTCTTGCCTTTCGGGCGACAACTTTCAAAATTTTGGGTGGGGGCTTTTGCCCCCTAAAACCGTTTTTCCGCAGAAAATAAAAAAACACGTATTTACTTATTTTATGTGTAGTATCTGCCTGCCAAATTTTTATCAAAATTGGAGTGTTACACCTGGGAAGTGTTACTTGTGTAGCTTCTTATTTCTAAAGGAAATTTTGAAATAGAGATTTATTCCGCAATTTTCTTTTCGATAAAACAAATATATGTTGAGATATTCAGAGAAAACGTAAACGCCTGAAAACTAAATGGCCACCTTTCTTTGCTTTCATTAATAATTTTACAAAAATACAGTTTTAGCTTCGCAGAAATACAGTTGTAGCTTCGTTGGTTAAGGAATTCACCTCCCAAAATGATAAACAACCCTTTGAAGAGCATACTCCCTCTTCATTTGCGGACAACATTGCCTCCGCATGTCATGTGAATCTTGTATTTGGTTTGAGACTTTGCAATGGATATCTTAAATGTACTGTGCTGTACCGAGAAAATTAATATGAAAGGAAAAATATATACTATATTTGCATAAGGAGTAACACTGAAATAAAAATACAAGACAAGTTAACAATTCTGGTTTGTCATACAACTCACTAATTATGTAGAAACGTCTGCCGAAGTTACACACTATCAATAGTCTACAAATAAAAATCAGACTTGTGGTTAACCTGAAAAGATACGTATATTCTACACGAATGTTCTAACTTTCATCTTATATTTGTCAATCACTTTTCACAATGTTGCAGCCAAGAATGTGACTGTTTAAGAGTATTATCTTTGGACACTAAGAATATATTTCACACATGTGTATTTTTCTATTCTCAGTATTTCTTCAAAGATACTTGACACATAATTTTTCACTTTTCTAACACAAGGGTTTGAATACCTAATATTTAACTTACTCAAATTTAAACTCCATTAATTTTAGTTACCGGTACTTATTTTACAACTATTTCATTCACAACATGAAAATTTTAGATGTCATGTTAGCAGTTATTACAGCAACATACTTCACACTACAACCTTTCCCTCACTCCTGTTGTTCGGCCATGTTGTTTTCAGGCGTTTACTTTTTTCTGAATATCTCAGCATTATTTGTTCTATCAAAATGAAAATTGCGGAATAAATCTCTATTTCAAATTTCCTTTAGAAATAAGAAGCTACTGAGTCATAATGTTATATGAATCACTTTTACTCTTCTAATAGAAACAAACCCTTGACCCCCAAGCGTTACCGGACCAAATGTTCTTTGGACGAAATGTGCTTTGAACTAAACATCCCTGGACGAAATGTCCTTTGGACCAATTGTATTTTGGACGAAATGTCATTTGGACGAATTGTCCTTTGGACCAAATGTCTTTGGATTAAATGTCTCTGGACGAAATGTTCTTTGGACGAAATATCTTCGGACTAAAAGGGTGGCCACCGGGTGGGCCAGTGTGAGTCACGGTGAGTGGTGTTTCGCAGTAGGTCACGTCCTTTTGACCCACGATCTACTGATCAACTCACAAATATTGACCCATTTCACCCACTTACCAACCGACCCACTGACCCACTCCATCTTTGATTTTAACATGTCTTGTTTTACATCCACATAATTTTTTCATCGATTGCGAAGGTTGGCTTAATATCATAATTGTAATGGTAATTTCTTCTTAAGGTGAGAAATTGATATGATTAAAAAGCCCATCTTGACGTGGGTACCAAATTTCACAAAATTAAATCCCCACGTTAAGCGGGTTTGCATATCCAGGCTCCTAACTATGAAAACATTTACGCTCAGTCCAACCTCAATCATTTCACGAATTCAACCTGTTTTACGTATGATATTAGGACATAATATCGATTGTGATTTATTCTATAAACACTTTTATACATTGCAAGAGCTGTAACGTCCAAATATTTACTGAGAACTCATAGTCGTATCGGAATAAACAAAAGCGATTATGGAACAGTAAACTGCTATAACAAAAGGCAAAACAAAACATGCAAAGGAATAGAAAACGGTCGAGTGGTTTGGGTCGATACACTATCAATCACATGTTTATGTGTTCAAACCCGGTAGCAAGTCGTTTCTTTTTTAAGTGTCTTCCTATTTTCATCCGGAGGCTGAAAATATTTCTTTGAGTAACTCGTTGAAAACTTCTTTTGTTTCAAATTCGATTAGAACGGAACATTATATGAATTGCGAATCTTAAATCCATAGCTAAAAAAATGAAGTAACTATACTCACTACTCTATTATCCTCTGATTTGTAACGATAAACTATTTATAAACAGTGGTGACTTCAGAAAATTATCCTCGGGGGGAATTTCAATATGCGGGTGGAGGGCAAACATTGGTAGTCCACATTGAGCACGATCGAACATATGGTCCTGAAGGCGGAAATTTCTTAGCTCGAGAGGGGTCTCAAATTCTCCCTCAGATCACATCCTGAAAGCATCATTGCTTAAAAGCTTTTCGTAACAAATATAATATTACACTTGTTTCTCGTTCTACATTTAGAATTGGTAAAATCATAACTTATAGAGGATTATAATAAAAGCATAAAAATTACAATACCAATCATGTATAAATTATCCTGTAAGTTACCAACTTTGGGTCAGATTAAAACTCAAATATTTGTTTTCGGATTGCACTTAGAAGTAAGTCCTCTCTATATAATCCTGATTGGAAAGCCATGTTTAACACTAATTAATTAATCAATATTTATACGAATATTTTTTTTATTTTACTATTTTTATTATTCAATAGTATATACACTTCATTTCCAAAATCAAAATCTCGAAAATGTATATTGTACGAGTGCAGACTCGCGAATAAATGATTATTTATCATATATATTGGTCTCTACTCGAAATTCTATTTAATCGAATCCGACAAGAACACAGATAGAAACATCGGGAACAGGTGAAAAAAGAGAGAAAAAAGCGTTGTTCTCGGCGGGGACTCGAAGTAAGTTCGAATTGTGCCTTACAAGCCGAACGCCTTAAATCACTCGGCTATGGTAACAACTTTTTTTTTAATCACTTTTTATTTTTACTAATTGACGTTACATATTGTATCAAAATACAAAAATAAAGTTACATATTGGTACACACTGTGTACATTGGTACAAAGTCAATGTATAGTAGGGGAAATTTAAAAAAAATTACATGTCAATTATAGAGGGGGGGCCAAACAATAAGTAGTTGAGGTAATGTGCAAAGAGTTTTTTCTTTCTTGGTGGTGGGAATTTACCATATCGTGAACAAAGGAAATCCTTGTATGTGTGATGTGCTTGAGGTAACCTAGGCGACAGAATAAATTCTATAGTATTAGCAGATAGCCAAACAACAGAATTTTGCTTCTCTGTAGGAAAAAATCTAAAATCAGGAAACAAGATCATTTGAACAGTAATGCAATCCATGCTTATTTTACACAAGTACGGAACCATTTCACGATAAGTTTTCCAAACGAAGAGCGATTCGTTGCAGGTAGTGAGACGATGTTCCAAAGTATCAACTTTCCCACAAATATGACATTGGTTGTCATCTGTAATTTGAAGATGATGCCGTTTATCCTTAGTATCTATTATGTTATTAACAGATCTGTACCATAACGAACGAGCTGAGGTGGACACAAAATTACATGAAATGTTCCTCCAAATACGTTGCCAATTCGCAGATGGGAATTTGGAAATTATATGATGACGTTCGCTGGGTTGTTCGTGTAGAAACAATTTATAGAGAAGTTTTACTGTTTGAGGTAAGTTTTGCAGGCCACTCACAGACAAATAAAAATAATTACATATGACATCTTTAAAATACCAGAAATCGGTAGGAATCATAGATAAGTTCACTGGTAGTAATCCATCATTAGTAGCTACGAGAGACGAAAGGAGCGTAGTACTGAGGTGATCTCCAATACCTTGAATGTTTTGGAACCCCCGGTGAGAAAATAAGGCTTTCGTTTTGCTGGCAACATGTAGAAGGTTTAGTCCCCCGGCACTACATGGTAGACATGGAATTGGATAGCGTACTCGAAAAATCATACCTGTCCACACAAACCAGTTAGCAATGCTGGTGAACTTCTGAATGTAAGGTGTAGGCATAGGCAGAATTTGACAGATGTACCACAACTTGGAAAAGGCATATGTATTTACAAAGTAGACCCTAGATATCAACGAGAGGTTACGAGATCTATGCTGATGTAAAACAGATCTTATCTTCAGAAAAACATCGTCAAAATTTTTGGCTATACTCTCATGCAAGTTACAGGAAAAATAAATGCCAAGTACTTTCATATTCTTCACTACTTTAGGAAAATTTATAAATGCAGTTGTAGAACCATTTCCTAACGGCAGGAGGTTCGTTTTCAGTCTATTAAGAAGTGCTCCTGACTGTTCAGAGTACTCTTGAACGCAGTCTTCAACTATTGCTAAATCCTGTGGATCACGAAGGAAAACATGCACATCATCAGCAAAACTATACACCTTGACAGGAACATTACAAATATTAAGGCCTTGGATACGCTCGGCAATTCTGTATAGTAGGGGACAGATAGAAATGACAAAAAGAGTCATGCTTAATGGACATCCTTGCCTGACGCTGCGTTTGAGTTGAAAAGGTGTAGTAAGGAACCCATTGATTTTTAATTTTGATTGCGCATCATCATACAGGACGCGAATCCAACGAACAAATAAGTCTCCAACGTTCATATGCTTCATTAGTGACCACAAATAATTGTGATCTACACGATCAAAGGCTTGGTTAAAATCTAAGGCAAGCAAGGCATGACTAGTAGTGTGAGTCTGAAAATTTGCGATAACATCACGAATAGTTTGAAGTACGTTGTATATTTTCTTCACACCTACTCTTGCATATTGAAATGGTCCAGCGAGAATATCAATATAGAGTCTGAGTCTATTGTTCAAACAACGGGCAAGTAACTTGTAATCACAATTGAGGAGAGTAATAGGGCGATAATGATTAACACTTGTGGGATGTGCTTGCTTAGGTATAAATACTGTAGCACCTTGGCTACGATACAGTCGCTGTGGGTTAGTACTGAAATACTCGTTAACGATACAGGTCAGTATTTCACCAATGAGAGGGAAAAACTGACATACCATTCTGCAGAGATTCCATCGAGCCCTGGAGATTTACCTTTGGGAGCTGCAAGGACAGCGTGCTGTACCTCTTCAATACTAAAAGGGCGAACAAGAGATTGCTGTGCAGCATCATCAAGAAGAGCAGAGGGTGGTGTAGAAAATTCCTCAGACGTTGGAGTAATGTTAGCCATACCATAAAGTTTGGAGTAGTGCAACCAAAACACATGTTTAATGGAAGCAGCATTATGATGAAGATGTCCTTCGTCATCTGTGATTCGATGGATCCATTTTCCTTGGCGTCGTTTGATTTCTTTGAGAATATGATGTAATGATGGCTCTTCATCAGCATCTATTATTGGAACCTTGCTTCTGACCTTGATACCTGCTATACGGCGGCGATGCAAATTGAGAAGCAAGGCTTGATAACGCTTAACCTGAGAGAACATAGTGAAGTCAGAAACAGCAGCACATCGAGCTTCGCGCAAACACTTGGTATAAAAGTAAAGCAGATTACGAAGATCTCTGGACTTTTCAGCTGAGTACCACCGACAGAAACTTGCAAATCGTGGTTTGAAATAAGCATGCCACCAATCACTAACAGTAGGAAAGTATTGACGTTGTCTAAGCCAGTAACGCCATTTGGATTGAAACTCAGCACAAAATTGATCGTCTTCCAATAACGATGCGTTGAATTGCCAATAACCGCGACCTCGTTCAACAGTTAGATCAGGAACGGTGAAGGATACAATATAAGCTGAGTGATCAGAAAAGGAGGTGGGGGCAATTTCAACTTGCTTAATGCAGGGCACCAATACGGGAGATACATATATGCGGTCAAGGCGTGACGCACTCTGGTGTGATAAGTAGGTGTAATCCCGTGTTTGCGGCTTCAGACAGATCCATGTGTCTCGTAAATGAAGTCCAGTCACTAATTCCTGGAGAGCATGGCAGTAGTTAAATCCCGGCGTTTGATCTTCAGGCCTTTAAACGCAATTGTAATCTCCCGCCAAAATTAACCTTTCAACATTGGATCCAAGCGACAGAGTAACGTCCTGGGAAAAGAAGGTATTTCGCCTGGTTCGAGCTTGTGAACCACTCGGAGAATAAAGATTGACAAGATTGATATCGCCTAGGTTACAACGTATGATTCGAGCGGACGGATGGAACACGGGAGAAGAGAAACTTGTTGAATCGCGAAAAACAATCGCTGTACCTGTGCCACTATTGTCAAAATTATTTTCTACAGTATAGGTTGGACCGAGATTCAGTTCAAAAAGACCAACTTCTTGTAAAAGAGCAACATCAATACCCTCTACATGCAAAAAGTCACGTAGTGCAGATTGTTTGGCAGAACTTTGCAAGTTATTAATGTTAATCGTAGCAATTTTAAGCATCATCACACTAGAAAGCACATAACACCACCAATACAAAAGAAAGAGCGAAGAAAATAAAGATAAGAGCATAATTAAAAACAAGTAAAACTGTGAAGGGAAGCGTAGAACATCGGAATGACATACAAGTCAATCTAACGCAGTATAGGAGATACTAACTGATCGTAACACAATTAATCTGGAGCCATTGACACATAACGCATGCACCAACCATGATATCATTACATAGTATCAATATTTGTAGATACAATAGATGTGGTCGGGTCATTTTCACACTTCTTAAACAGTTTTTGACTCAATTCATTACGTTTGGAACGCTTGCGGCGATTTCGATTTTCGTCACTAATTGCATTGAAGTCCGTGATAGGAGAAGCACCCTGCATCTCACTAGGCGGGGATGGGGTGGATGGTGCACGAAGCATATCCTCAGACGAACCACAATTGTCCTGGGAACCAGAAGTACAGCACTCGTTACGATGAACGATCGTAGAAGCCGACGTAATCGATGAGAAGTCATGTTCTCCAGAAACTGGTTCAACATCCGTATCACAATTAGACAAGTGGGCATCAGATGTAATTGGTAACTGCTGTGGGGCTTCTGTTTTTTTCAGTGGAAGAATTAGGACACGTACGTACAGGCAATTCTGAAGAGACACTAGTAGCATTGTTCGGCTCACAGGAAACATTCGTAGTTGGTAGTTCTGGAAAGTGAGTTGCATCTACTGTAGGCACACTTGGGTCAGATGAGCATGATACACTGATGGTGGGTTTGTTCCAAGGGCGGGAATTAATGGGCAAACTGTCAAATTTTGGCATGAGACGATCTGCAGAATTATTAGTGCGAAGTGTAGGGACAACCTTAGCTGCATAACTGTTGGGATCCCTGGGAACTCTAAGGGGGCAATTAGAATACATATGTGCCCCATTGCACCTGAGGCATGTACGGGTCTGATTGGGGTACGTAACACAAAACTTTTGTCCTTGGATTACAACAAACGATGGAATAGGTCGTTTCACTTCCATTCGTATCAATTTACGCCCGGTTCGTATAGGGTAAACATGATCAGCAGAATAAAGTTCATCTGAAATTTTAGAAATAACACCATAGTCCCCAAGAACTCTTCTAATTTCAGCATCATCAAGTTCCATTGGCGTACAAAGCAACTTAACGGTTACAATTTGCACATCGGCCCACAAAACTGGTACTGGATGGTTCCCATCTGTATCACTATAGTACACAGTTCCGTCAGAAGTACGCAAAACTGATTCACAAAGCTCTTCGGTACGAAGTTTCACATATAACAATTTGCGATAAACATCCATTTCGATACTTAATACATCATCAACAGTAAACTTGAAGTTATCACTGAGCCACTGATGCAAACTCAAGGTGCTTGGTCGCTGCGAAACACCACCAAAATCATATTTAAGAGTATTTACCCTTTTTAACGACATGGTTCATTCAACTAATTCACTCACAAAAAGAACACAGAAAAAAAGAAAGAAAAAAAAAAACAACAACAGCAAACCTGATTGCTAAGGAAGGCAGCGTTGAAAGTAAACACGTCAGAGCTTGTTGCACAGAGCGAAGACACGTCTACACACTTCAACAAGCAAACACAGTATGACAACTAGTGATTGTAGCAAAGGCTTCGAGTAGTAGTTGTTATTACAGAATAACATTTTTCTATTGCCTAAAATTTAAACCTAATTTACTTTGATATAATATATCTATTAATTTGTTACATGAACACGTTTTCGTTACTTTGATGAATGATGTATGTTGTTGATATAGATTCTATTACACGTTCTTTCGTAAATATTATAGAAAGTATCAGGGTTATTTATGATCTTTTATGGAAATTGACTGACGCATGCGCAGTACACAGACAGTTCAATTGGAAGGCGAGGAAGGAAACGCTAACACACTGTTAGAATGTTTCATCGCTGTGAAGTATAAAGAACAGCTAAAATGTATTTTACGCTTGTCATTGCGTACAGAATCAGCAGGTTAATGTTTGTCCAAGTTCTCACTAATCAACTGGACTCATGAAAAATAATTAATATTGTCATTACTGCACAATATGAAGAATAAAGAACGTATATTACACCACATTGTTCTCGAATTCGAACTTAGCTAAGGAAGGGACAATAAACAAAATGTGATTTATTCATTCGAATTGAGATAATTCAATGAAACTAGAAATTACACAATCAAAAGGGAAAATATCGTTAAAAAGACAATAATACTTTTATCCGAGATGTGAAATAAAGTTATTAATTAACTGAAATGAAAGTAATATTGGGCATGATATAGAGAAAGAAAAAAATAAACGTATTCTTAGAAACGTTCAAAGTAAATTCCCAAATACTTTTTGAAGATATACTACTCTTCCTTTACGTTTTAACGAACTAATAAGTAAACAAGCAAAGGAAAAGAATGAAGAACGAAAGTATTGCTCTTGAAAAAATTAATAAATAAATGAAACTTAAATAAATGTTTACACAAAAAATAACACACTAGTACTTCGTGTAGTCACTTCCAGAGTCAGTAACTTCTTGAAGTCTGGGGGGATACTAGATACAAGTCTCGAGCAATACGACAGTGTGTCACGAAAATGTTGCCACAGTTCCATAACATGATTTTGAAGAAACGTTTGGTCTCTGTCTTCACGTCTCTCTTCCCATTCTTGCACCATGTAGGCCCACAGATGTTCAATTGGGTTCAAATCTGGGGATAGAGGGGGCCACTCAATACAAATTAATTCTGGATGTTCACTTAGCCATTCTCGTGTTTGCCGGGAAGTGTGAACAGCACTGTTGTCATGCATAAATATATATTCTTCCTGTTCGGGAAAGTTTCTTTCTAAGGACGGTAACAACGTATTTTCGAGGATATTAAAGTAAACACTGCTGTTCATTCTCTCAGGCACCGCAACCAAATTTCCAGGACCAGCAGCCGTCATGTACCCCAAAAGTGTGCTGATATTCGTCCTGAACAAGAAGTTCTGATAATATTTTGTTCAGCATACCTGGTTCCGCGCGGTCTATACAATATAACTCTGCCTTGTTGGTTAGACTTGAAAACCTTCTCGTCGGTCCAGATGACTAAGTCCCAATATGACTGAGGTTGGGTTATGTTATTCTGTGTCCATTCCATTCGTCTGGCCTTGTGAGTTTCAGTCAGGAGAGTCTTCCTAGCGGGTCTTGAACAGTGTAGACCAGCCCCCAATAATCTTCTTCTTATTGTTTCGTGAGAACAATTAATTCTCTGGCTTTGTCCAAGAGGATTGACGTGTGGCGTAGAGGTCTGTTGATTACTTCTGTAACTAAAGCTTGATCTTGAGCTGCAGTTGTCACTTTTGGCCTTCCACTTCTTGACCGAGACCTGAACCATTCACCACCTTCTTCATGTCGCTGAACCCATTTCTTGACCGTTTTCTTGTCACATCCCAGATCTCTAGCAATCTGAGGCACAGTTTGTCCCATTTTTGCTCGGCCTATGACTTCTCCTCTCAGAGCAACAGACAGTTCTCCACAACCTTTAGAATGAGGCATTTTGAGAACCTGTTAGAAATTTGCGTTCTGGCGTGTATGGCAAATGTTGGTAAAGTGCATCTTTCTGTTTCTACTGCGCATGCACCAGTCAATTTTCATGAAAGATCATAAATAATCCTGACAATTGCTGTAATATTTATGAACGAATACGTAATAGAACCTATATTAACATCATTCGTCAAAGTAAAGAATACCGTAAACATAAAACAATTTCCACAGACTATTACATCAGGCCAAATAGGCTTAAACTTTAGAGAATACAAAATAAATTTCATATTGTAAAAAAAGATTGAACATGAACACGCTTACTATATTTTCAACTTGTCACATTAGCCGAGTGGACTAAGGCATTCGGCTAGAGATTTTGAGGCACCATTCGAGAGTACAACGAAACCAACCCCAGTACAATTTGGTTTTACCTCTTCTTGACGTTTCCGTTTGTGATCCTTCCGGATTCTATTAAATATAATTCCGTAATACGCTAAAATATACGTAATATTTGAAGTTCAAAACCTCCCATTTTTACATTTTTCAAGCTCAATTGAGAAGAAAGAGGGAAAATGAAAGTACAAAGATTTACAATAATTACTTAGCATTTACTGTCATTGTAATTGTGGATATTTTATTTATGAAAATGTATAATGAACTAAAAATATATTTAGTAGGTCACATGTTTCCATTTTTCGATTCTAACTTGAAAGTTACAGTTTAGGCCGTGACATATCGAAGACCCAGAGGGTTGAAGGGGTTGTAGCCCCTCCCATTGAAACTTTTATATTCTATTGAAATAATAAGTGTTTCAGTTTATAATCTTGGAAAAGCAACAATCACTGTGTGTGCAGGACGGTTTATTTATATTACGATTTATCACTTCCAAATGTGTAGAAGATGTGACTGGATTTTGTGTATAATCATTCAAGAAATATAAGACAACGAAGGGACTTCGTAAACCCTTCACGCCACCCCAGGAGGACGAAGTGTGTCCTGCCGTCCCTCGGTTGGGAACTACTGCTTGCGAGGGAAACATTCTAACAGTGTGTTAGCGTTTCCTTCCTCGCCTTCCAATTGAACTGTCTGTGTACTGCGCTTGCGCCAGTCAATTTCCATAAAAGATCATAAATAACCCTGATACTTTCTATAATATTTTCGAAAGAACGTTTAATAGAATCTATATCAACACCATACATCATTCATCAAAGTAACGAAAACGAGTTCATGTAACAAATTAATAGATATATTATATCAAAGTAAATTAGGTTTAAATTTTAGGCAATAGAAAATGTTATTCTGTAATAACAACTACTACTCGAAGCCTTTGCTACAATCACTAGTTGTTACCATAGCCGAGTGGTCTAAGGCGTTCGGCTTGTAAAGCACCATTCGGACTTACTTCGAGTCCCCGCCGGGTACAACGTCTTTTTCTCTCTTTTTTCACCTGTTTTCGATATTTCTGTCTGTGTTCCTGTTGTATTCGATTAAATAGAATTTCGAATAGACACCAATATATATGATAAATAATCATTTATTCGCGAGTCTGCACTCGTACAATATACATTTTCGAGATTTTGATTTTGGAAATGAAGTGTATATACTATTGAATAATAAAAATAGTAAAATAAAAAATATTCTTATAAATATTCATTAATTAATTAGTGTTAAACATGGCTTTCCAATCAGGATTATATAGAGAGGACTTACTTCTAAGTGCAATCCGAAAACAAATATTTGAGTTTTAATCTGACCCAAAGTTGGTAACTTACAGGATAATTTATACATGATTGGTATTGTAATTTTTATGCTTTTATTATAATCCTCTATAAGTTATGATTTTACCAATTCTAAATGTAGAACGAGAAACAAGTGTAATATTATATTTGTTACGAAAAGCTTTTAAGCAATGATGCTTTCAGGATGTGATCTGAGGGAGAATTTGAGACCCCTCTCGAGCTAAGAAATTTCCGCCTTCAGGACCATATGTTCGATCGTGCTCAATGTGGACTACCAATGTTTGCCCTCCACCCGCATATTGAAATTCCCCCCGAGGATAATTTTCTGAAGTCACCACTGTTTATAAATAGTTTATCGTTACAAATCAGAGGATAATAGAGTAGTGAGTATAGTTACTTCATTTTTTTAGCTATGGATTTAAGATTCGCAATTCATATAATGTTCCGTTCTAATCGAATTTGAAACAAAAGAAGTTTTCAACGAGTTACTCAAAGAAATATTTTCAGCCTCCGGATGAAAATAGGAAGACACTTAAAAAAAAGAAACAACTTGCTACCGGGTTTGAACACATAAACATGTGATTGATAGTGTATCGACCCAAAACACTCGACCATTTTCTATGCCTTTGAATGTCTTCTTTTGCCTTTTGTTATTGCAGTTTACTGTTCCATAATCGCTTTTGTTTATTCCGATACGACTATGAGTTCTCAGTAAATATTTGGACGTTACAGCTCTTGCAATGTATAAAAGTGCTTTTAGAATAAATCACAATCGATATTATGTCCAAATAACATACGTAAAACAGGTTGAATTCGTGAAATGATTGAGGTTGGACTGAGCGTAAATGTTTTCATAGTTAGGAGCCTGGATATGCAAACCCGCTTAACGTGGGGATTTAATATTGTGAAATTTGGTACAAATTACCTTCCAAAGTTATTAGAAACGCTTCCTCACCCGAAAACTATGAATTCGACAAATATTTTAGTAATTTTTGAGATTTTATTTTTAGCTCTCCCAGGCCATCATCCTGTGAAGATGGGGATGAATTTGGATGTAACCTCCATTGGGAGCATCACTATCCATCTCAACGACCGAGAAAATTATGGATAAAACACTAAGATCATTCGTTTTACATTATTTTTACATGTCACACCTCCCAACTTCCATAACTTCATACTACTACAATATTTTCTTCTTAGATTGAAAGTAATATGTCCCCCAAGTTTGTTAAAGGTTGTCCCAGACATTCCAGAACTACGCTCTCCTTATTAGATGTGCTGGGGGATCTTACTCTTACTGGAAGTTGAACTTAAACTTAAAGGTCATCAGAACTGCTCCCAATGAACTTGGCGACCACGAAAGATATGGGTTGTATACTAACATAGGTTATTTTCAATAATTTTACATGTCACAAATTTCACAAACTCCTTCATTGTGTTAATGAAGGCTTAACTTACATGGCATCTGAAGTTCCAATCTTTACCTAAGAGACCCCCAAAATTATAGATTCGACACTAATGTAGGTCTTTTTTTATAATTTTGATGTCAGTCCCTTTCATCCCTCCTAGGACAGCAAACGGATACTGCCACTGCTAGGACTAAATTTGGTCTTAAATGGCATTAAAATTTCTACCAATTAATTTAGCGAACAGTGCTGCATTTAGAAGCTCGGCGTCCCTACGCACTTTTGCTCTCGGCGCCCCCAATAACTACACATTTCTCCGTCCCTTGATCCCTAACTTACAAATAAAACTTAATTCGAATATGCTTAATTAGTAAATTTATTGCAGTTAAATACCACTCACTAGATGCTACAGCTACAATTACGTAACAAAAAATAAATCGGAAACATGTTCTGAATAATTTTCAGATTTCTTACGCTATCATTAAATATATTAGAATAGTAAAAGAGGACTGCTAATGAAATAGTATATTTGCTCTCGATTTTTTTAACTTTTTCATACGAAAAAAAATTAAAATTTTAAACTTTGCGCTCTTCAAACATGTTGCCCTCTAGGCACGGGCCTAGTTGGACTAATGGGAAATGCGGCACTGAAAACTTACGCTTCGACTCTAATATTGGTTGATTTCGATATTTTTTGTTGCTACGTAACCACCCTGGGTGCTAATGGGAGATTACTTGGACTTGAATTGAAAGTAGAACTGTTTACCTAAGCGACCACGAAACTATGGATTCGATACTAATATCGATCCTTTTCTAGCATTTTTGATATATATCCCGACAGTACTCTTTTCCAGATTGTAAGAAATATGGTTAAAATTGCTCTAGACATATCAGAATTATGTCGAAACACACACATACATCCATTTTCATATATAAATACAGAGTGAGCGAGCGAGAAAGTGAGAGAGAGCGACCAAAGGCATCACCACTTCCACATTGCAAAAGCATATATCAGGTATTGAATTGAAAATCTATGTAAAGACCTTCTGCTGTGGCATGCTTCATAAGGACAATTCCAGTCTGCTCACGTGACCCTTGGGGTTCATGAATTTCTTGCGAGCGTTCCGTTCCGACTTTGGATTCTCTGTTTATACCCTCTTTTTATGCCTCGGATAATTTTTCAAGAATATCAATGACATGCTGTAATATACGAATGTTCAGAAGTACCCCCTATATGACAAACAGCTGCAAATAAATACACTACATAATTTATTTATTGCGATGATATTATTTTCTTAATTTGTATTTAACATTCACATATATCATAGAATACCAACGTACTGTGAACACCTGTTATATTTTAAACATAATAATCACTTTGTTCTGCAATGATTGTATGTTATATATATACAACTGACGTATTTTAATGTAATTATTTTATATATTTTTTCATGCATTGCGGAAAATAGAATTTCATAAAAAAACATTGACTCAGATGGGAATCGAACCCTCGACCTTACGATTTGAAATCCAACGGCGTACCACTGAGCTAACACAAGCCCTCCACGAGTGATACTTCTAGCGATATATAACTGTATTTAAGATAATAATTACATTCATATCCACTGCAAACGCTGTTTTTGTTCTACTTTGACTTTTATTTTAGTACTCAGGAGAGAATAATGTTCTATGTCTTAACTTTGACCATTCTTTTACATATGGAAAGATTCGTTTACGTATCTAAATATTCCATTAAGTATGGAGAGCAAAATGACAAACAAGCATGTGCTGGCATTAATACAGTTTCAAAATATTGTATCATTAAGTATTTCAATCAATGTTGCTTTTTTATATATAATTGGTAACAAGTCTTATTATATTTAAAAGAAGAAAAACACATCTGCAAGATTTTTCCCGATTGCAAAGGTTGGCTTCGAGGTTCGAACCTGGTTTACTTTTTCCCGAAGATACCCGAAGTTGGACTTAGAAAATTTTTGCCTCGAAACAGCAATAAAGAATGCGCTCAACCTTTTTGAGACAAGGTGTACATCAATGATTTTATAAAAATTTCTAAGTTGCAAACATCGACATTTTTGTTATATTTTTCCTATGTATTATGTTACTGTTATATTGTTATATTTTCCTATTTTTTCCATTGTTGTCTTTTTATTATATATAATAGTGTATTTGGCTCTTCTATGTGAAGTGCGAAGGGAACTTTGGGTGCATTCAAATCTGAAAATTTGAGTATGGATAGATTTAGAAGATGTATCCTGTGGAGTGAGGTGGACTTTCCGGAGGTCTGGTATGCCCTTCAGTTGAGTAGGGGGTACGGGAGTTTTCCCGCGTGAAATTGGTTTAAAACTTTTAATATAAAAACTCTGTTTTTGAACAGTTTCATGTATAATTTATAATACAACATAAAGAAACATTAGTTTTTTCTCGGAACGTTTGGGGCGGGGTTAAAACCTCTTCATATCCCTTCACCTGTAACCAGTGATGAAAATTTTCCGGAAAATTTTGTACTCCACTTATTCCAACATCGTTGTTTAGTCGAGATGTGAGGTGGAAAATTTTCTTCTATATTTTTCCGGAAAATTTTCCATTCTTAATAAATATCAGTGATTAAGTAACAATTCGTCAGTATTCATAAAATTGATTGAATTCATACATAGAAACGTTAAAAGTGAAAGATCGTTTAAAGAATCTGAAAATTTTCATGGCTCATACAATTTTCAGTACGATGTAGGAACTACTGGAACAATTTTTCATGAATCGAAAAATTGTGTCCTGTACAGTGATGAAAAGTTTCCGGAAAATTTTCCGATTCATAGCAGCATACTCCACTTATTCCAACATCGTTGTTTAGTCGAGATGTGAGGTGGAAAATTTTCTTCTATATTTTTTCGGAAAATTTTCCATTCTTAATAAATATCAGTGATTAAGTAACAATTGTCAGTATTCATAAAATTGATTGAATTCATACATAGAAACGTTAAAAAGTGAAAAATCGTTTAAAGAATCTGAAAATTTTCATGGCTCAGACAATTTTCAGTACTGTGTAGGAACAAGTGGAACATTTTTTCATGAATCAAATGAATAAGTGGAGTATGTTTTTATGAACCGGAAAATATTCATGACTTTTAATAAAATGAAATTTTAAATAATAGAATGGAATATTTGTACTCTACGATCTCGATGTATGTTCTCTGTACTTTGCATACACACACACATACAGAGAGAGAGAGAGAGAGAGAGAGAGTAGTCTAATTGAGTTGATTTTGAGTTTAACGTCCTTTTCAGCAGCGAGACTATATAAAACGGTACCAACTGATTAACGTGGAATCCGAACTACATGAGCTCCCGCTGAGAATCGAAGCCAGGTTTTCCATGCCAAAGCAACGAAGGAGCTCGCAGAGCAAGAGAGAGAGAAACACTGTAAAATTTTATTTCCCAACTTTAAATAGAAAATTTTCCGGTTCCCGAAAGCTAATTGGAAAATTATAATTTGTTGTTGACTAACTTTCCTCTACTGAAATTCAACTTTGTAGCTTTATGTGCAGTTAAATATAGTGGAAAATTTTCCGCTTAACATCACTATACATAATGTCCAAAATTGTCCGACCTATGAAAAGTGTTTTCCATTTGTTTCTACATCGTGATGAAAATTTTCCGGTCTATGAAAATTCCTTTCACTTGTTTCTACAGAGCAATAAAACTTTCCGATTCACAAAAAAAGTTGTTTTACTTTTGCTTCAAAATGATGAAAACTTTCCGACTCATAAAAAGTTCTTCAATTTTTCCATATAAGGCAGAAAATATTTCGATTCATGAACAATTGTTTAACTTGTTCCTTCATAGTATTAAAAATTGTCTGAGCCATGAAAATTTTCAGATTCTTTAAACGATCTTTCACTTTCTTAACATTCCTATACATGAATTCAATCAATTTCATGATTGCTGAGGGATTGTTACTTAATCTGATATTTGTTAAGAACGGAAAATTTTCCGGAAAAATATAGAAGAAAATTTTCCACATCACATCTCGACTAAACAACGATGTAGGAATAAGTGGAGTATGTTATTATGAATCGGAAAATTTTCTGGAAAATTTTCATCACTGTAGGACAGACAATTTTTCGATTCATGAGAAATTGTTCCACTAGTTCCTACATCGTACTGAAAATTGTATGAGCCATGAAAATTTTCAGATTCTTTAAACGATCTTTCACTTTTTAACGTTTCTATATATGAATTCAATCAATTTTATGTAATTTTTGTAATTTTTTTAGAACGGAAAATTTTCCGGAAAAATATAGCGGAAAATTTTCCACCTCACATCACTACCCGTAACTACGGAGAAGCTCTCCCATGGTTTTAAGCAAGGTTAGGTTTTAAGTCATTATCTAAATAGGAATACAATCTTTTAGGCAACTTTTTCCTCACTCTATATCAACATTTAGATAACTGGTATGTCGAGTCAAAATCGTAATAAAACATACTGCATTTGTTTCTACTTCGAACACTGTTCTTAGTATATGCACAAGCATGTATCAATGTCATCTACTCCCAAAATAAAACCTGATAGTGATATTTTTTATGACAACACAAAATATGGAGTAGATGTTGTAGATGAAATGGTAAATAAATACACTGTCAAAAGTCATTGCAGAAAAATGGCCAATGTGCATCTTCTACAATATAATGGACTTAGTGTGTTTAAATGGGTTGATTATCTCTAGAGAAATGATAACAGAGCATATAAAAAGAAGAGTTCATTTCAAGAAGTTGCCAGAAGAATTGACATACAACGTTAACTATGAGAACAGCAGAGACGAAATGTCTGAAATTGAGGAAGAGATTGCAACGCAAACATTGTGAAATTTATTTGTGCAAAAACAACAAAACCGCTGTTGCATACAAGAAATGCAGAAAATATGCATGTGGTAGGTGTACAGCAAAAATTCGAAAACAAATAATTTGTAAAAAAGAGTGTAGCTAAACTGTAAGAGACCGTGCTATTCCGTCTTACGCTGTGTTTTAATTTTGAATAGTAACTGCACCACACATGATAGGAAAACACCCTAATTGATACATTAGAAATAGTATTATTATGCAACAAATAGATAGTAAATATATATTCGGCATTTAGAGTTATTACATTGTCAACACTTGAACAAGAAAGAAAGTTATTAAATATTAATATTATTACATATTCAAATTCTAAATAGTGTGGTAAAGAAAAATTCAAGTCTCATATGCACTACAGTAATATGCAGACTTAGAACAAAGGCACGTACTTTTGGCGTGCACTTCGTTTCATAGAGATGACTGAGCAATGAGGGAACGAGAACTTGACAGTGGAGCAAACACTTATAGAAGACGACACGAGACGAAATCCAGTTTCTGAGATAGTTGAACTCTACTATCCTAAGTAAACAAATGAGTGTTGGCTAATGGTTGATTTCTGGTAGAATCACCATTTTTCAACGATTTCTAATACGATCATAACGTCTGATTTGCCGTAGTAGATTTCAACCAACTAAATTTTGCCGCGAAAGCTACCGAATCGAGAACTAGTTTAAACTTAACCACTAAAAGTAAAGTTTGAATTAAATGAAGTTAGCAACCATAAATTGTAGCTGAAATAAAAGAAAACTGAAAAGGCAGCAGCTTTGACTCCCATAAAATGCTTGTATCCCAAAGTTGTTTTACTTACAGAAAGTTAACTTAACCACAAAGAAACATTGGGTTGACCATTGTGATTACTTGGGATAGTTTCCAAGTTACGCGCAAAGTGTTTGGGTAATATACACTTACCATGTACCGAATCTGGAGCCATATTTAGTGGTCAAATGACACATGGAAGTATTTTCTCTACTGAATAAAAGACCTGTAGGTAGTACCTATTATTTTACTATGATAAGGTTATAATTATTACTCAAAAACAGAAATGCTAATAACAATAGTCTTTGACTCACACGTAGTTGTAAATACACGTATAATAACAGTTGCTATGCATGCTAATCTCATAGATACATATATTGTTGTTGTAACATAAAGTTTCGTAAATGCTTCTAAATGTTTAAAAAAATCTAAATATTTTACGAGTATGGTTCATCTTCGAGCTAATCACAGAAACTTTCTTCCATGAATACTGAGAACAAATTGGAGCCTTAAATCTGCCAAGAAGAATGTTTATATCAATGGCCTTTGTAGTTTGACATCTGAAAAGGTCCGCAAGCAAGTTAAAAAGAGAGAAAAGAGGAGATAAAGAGAGAGACAGAGAGGAAGGAAAGTAAAAGATTACACGGGAACGAGAAGATCCAAGCAATAACTTTGAACAAGGGCGTTTTCCCTCCATTTTCTTTTTCGGCTTGCTTGGACAGTTATGAGAATATAAAGCTGTGTGGAAACTCCTAGGTCCTGTGATGCCTCGTCACTGAATTATTGATTGTGTGTTTGTGCGTGCATTTACTGGCAGGCAGAGAGAGAGAGAGAGAGAGAGAAGAGAGAATGAAAATAAAAGAGAAGAAGAAAATATGCGACGATACGATGATACATAAGAGTTTTAAAGTGGTACTACTGTATAGCAACCACTTACTTCCCTACACAAGTGACACTTTACTTTACAAGTTCTTAGCATTGCGTTTACTAATTGGCTTTGGAAGCTTATTTGTTACACCCCTAAACTGACAATTTACGCGCTATACTTTTTTTTTCAAGGTAATGGAAAGTTAGAGAAATTGAGCTTATCACAAGCTCAAACTCTCATTTCTTTTTCGTCCACTTTTAATACATAAAGCAGCATACGAGTGTATCGAGAATTTAATTTAGTAATCAACGTTACTCGTACTTGTATATAAGCACTAAAGAATATAATATGCTTAAACTATTGAACGGCTTCCAATAAACATTGATTTGACTTATGATGGAAACGGCAACAATGGCCATTTGAGCACCACCAAGTTTAGTATTCATTTTGAAAGTGACTTAATGAATTGTTCAAGCATCTTATATATATTCGAATGGTCCTGTACAAATATTAAATCCAAACGTTACTTCTATATTGCTGTTGGGTTTCTCGAAACGGAATTTTATTATGTTAATTTCTTAATTAAAAAATACATTTAAGTTTCATATTATTATCTGTGCTCCGTTTTTTCTTCTTTTTCCCCCTCTCTCTGTCTTACTTCTATACATCTGTCTAACAGACATCCATCGCTTACAATTTTTCATTGTGTGTGTATTTAAGTTTCTTTCTCCATCAACTATAAATCTTGTTTCGTGTCGCTTTTATTGTTTCATGTTATCGATACTTATGCGCTTATTTTGTTGCACTTAGAATTGCGCTTATTTTGTTTGCTGATTTTAGTATAGGAGAGAAGAAGAGAGAAGAGCGAGGAGGTCTCTCCACCAGACACGTTTACTAGATAAAGTGTAAATTGGGTGGCCTAACTGTCCGGCGTTTGCTGTCGCAGTTTTCTTAATGCGAAGTGTACAAGGATTATTTTCATTTTATATATTATTAAAATATAATTTCTTTCCACACTTTCACGTTTCGCTAAATACAACTTTGGAAAATTAATACTGTGCTTGGTCTTGCTCAGTACTGCTATTTATATACATACACTAAACTTACAATAAAACCAAAAACTCCTTTAGTTGCAACAAATGAATGTAACAGGCGAGTAAGATGTATCAGACGGATGTATTGAGCACACAAATTAAACAAGTTAACATTGAAAAACATTTGTATCACAGAAAAGTATTGTTCCACAGTCTGGAAAGTAATTTTACTTTCGATCACGTGCTTCTGTCTACCAGAACTCTTTTGAGTCACGAATAGTCTCATTATCATTAGTTGTCTGGGGTTGCGGGGACGATCCCTCTTTAGTAAAAGCAAGCAATAACATTAAGTGTCGGTCACAATCTTCATGTAGACCTATTTTTGATCTTCCTTTGGAACTTATCTGGAGGATGGAGAATAGCAATTGAATGAATTGTTTTAAGATAAAAATTTAAGTGTCTGATTTACTTTGGCCATCATTTGCTTCATTTACGATAATCTCGTGATTGGATTTTGTGAATTCCTATACGAAAATTATTGTGTGTCTAAGACAGGAGGTAAACTATGTTCATGAAGTTCTTCTGAAACTAAAATTAAATCTAGTATTGAACTTCGGTAATTCTATATACTATCATGTCACACTTACAAGCAGGTGAAGAACATTATATATATATACAGGGGCGGATTTAGGGGGTGCAAAGGTGCTCGTGTATCCCCTTTCTTTTGAATATACACTATCTAAAATGAGAAGCTAGCAATGAGTTTGGAAAATCAAAAGTTTCAGTCAATTTTCTGATGCTTGAACGAAAAGGATTAATCGAGAGGAGACATTTAGCACTTCCAGGGCAATTTCTCATTTACACCACAGATGCCTAAAGGTATTTTAAAACCTCAAATATAATTCATATGTACTGGCAGTTATTTGGTGCCCCTCCTCAGAAAATCCTGGTTCCGGCCCGTATGAGTGCTTTAGTTAATGGATCAATAGGAACAGAAATGTGTATTATATATAATACACATTTCTGTTCCTATTGATTTATTAACTAAAGCAATCATACGCTTAGCTTTTATTATCTCTTATCAGGGGCGGATCCAGGACCGAATTCTGGGGGGGAAGCGGAGGGTTGTAATACTACTACTTAGAGCTACTTTCAAGAGCTCCAAACTCTGGTATGGGTTTTATTTATATATAAAATAAAAAACTTTTCTCCCCGATCGCCCCCCCTGGATCCGCCACTGTAAAAGCTAGTGTAAAATTACTTGTAAGAAGCATAAGATTTCTTAAAAGTAAGACTTGCAAGACGCCTGTAAGCAAGTTCAACTGACGATTTGATATGATTTCGGTTTAATGTCCCTTTTAGCAGCGAGGCTACATGAGACGTGGACCTACTGCTTAAGTGGGATTCGAAGTACGTGAGCTTCCGCCGGGAATGGAACTTGATTTTCCCACGCCAAAGCAAAGCCAAGTTCTGCAGTGCAAGACCAAGACCGCTTGGGTCCTGGTTTTACATTTGCCATCACTGCTAAATAACATTGGGAAAATGTTTCAATTTTCCATAAAACTTCATTAAAGTTGGATCTTTTTTTCTACTTTTGGTAACTTACATAGATAAAGTTATCAAAAACCAACAAGCATACCGAATTTTAAGCTTCTATTCCAATTCTAATTATCCAAAACATGAAATTTTGTATCGCCCCCCCAGAAAAGGTCCATCTAAAAAACATGAAGGAGTTTTGCACACACACTTTTTACCTCCTGAAAACGTAAAGGTAGTATACTTTTGACTGTTTTACTGTTAGTTTCTCTCCTAAGGCTATAAGGATGCCAATTTTCAACTTTCCACTTTAACTGGAATTATCCGTGATTTTATATCAGTTCGTATTGCTTTGGGTATATTAAAGAAATATATAAGAAGTGTTCAAAACGAAACGAGCCGAAGGCTGTAATGTGTACACCGGTGATAGAGTGGTAATACTGTTAAGTGTGTAATAAATAGGCGTCCCGACAAGAGCACGGAAGTTCACAACCCGCCGCTAGAGGGTCACGTGTGTAAGCTACGTGACTTATATAGCCAGCAAAAGCAGACGCCGATCGTCCAGCGCGGTCAGTCGTGTTGTGAACAGTGCAAAAGTGAAATAGATGAGTCAAAGGAAGAGTAAAGAGGTGTTATTCGTTTTCTGACGGCGGAAAGATTAGATGGAACGGACAAGAATGTCATAAGTGTACGGTGAACACTGCCTGTCCTTTGCAACGGTCAAGGAGTGGCACAAGCGCTTCAGGTAAGGACGGGTGTCGTACCGATAATGCATGATCTGGAACACCACACTACATTACCTACGACATCGTCCAGCTGATTGATGCAGTCGTTACCCAGGACCGCAGAGTTAAAGCGGAAGCCGTAGCCACCGAGGTCAACTTGAGCGTTGGAAGAGTGCACACCATTATGACGGAAAGACTGCAAAGTGTGCGCGCAATGGGTGCCCCACAGCCTTCAACCAGAACAGGAAGCATGTAGAATGACCAACTGTCTTGATCATCTGCAGCGCTATGCCAGAGAAGGGAATGAGTTCCTGACACGAGTGGTGGCTGGAGACGAATCTTGCTGTCATCAATTGGAACCAGAATAGAAACGACAAAGTCTCTAGTGGAAGCATCCAGAGTCACCACTACCAAAAAATCCAAGGGCATCCACACAAGTGCAGGAAAGGTTATGCTGAAGTTCTTCGTTGACCAAGACGGTCCCATGCAGCACGGAACAGCAATGAATGCCCAGCGTTACGCGCAAACATTGACCAACCTTCGCCAAGCGATAAAATTGAAACGACCAGGCAAGTACACCAGTGTGGTCATTTTGCCCCATGACAATGACCGACCTCATAAACCAACACAGTCAGGGCAGTCGTGGTGAAATTCAAGTGGGAGGTTCTCAGTCACCCTCCATACATTCCAGATCTCTTTCCCTGCGATTATGCCATTTTTGGTCCACTTAAAAAGGCACTGAGGGTCAAACAATTCACCTCGAACGACGATGTTCAGCAGTACGTTCGGAACTGGTTTGCAACGCAGCCCAGGGAATTCTACGAGGCAGCCATTCACCGCCTTGTGTCGCAGTGGGACAAGTGCCTCAACAGCCAGAGCCAATACTTCTAACATACAGCTAAGAGTTCCTGTTTATTGGCCTCCTGCTCGTTTCCTATCTTAACGCTTCTTATAATTCTGCCAATGTGCTGACGCAGTTTGTTACTGTAAGATGCTGTCAAAGACCCAAGTTTTGCGTTAGACTGAGGCAAACCGTTATGAAATGCAGCCTGTGATATTTTTATGTGTTTTAGTACACACATAGGTGTCGCTACTATCTTTCAATGGACACAAAAAATAAATATTAATTGACGAGAAATTTGGCATCTAATCAAGAAATTTCATGGCTTCGGATGGGAAGTTTGCTATTACGAAACTAATGTCACTGTGTTATAATGTGCCATATGATTTACGAACAGTGATCTTTCGACGAAGATTTGATTTTTGTTTGATTTGAGTTTAGCGTCATTTTTACCAAGGAAGTTATATGAGGAGTGAACCTAGTTTAACGGGGGATCCAAACAATATGAGATCCCATCGGGAATCAAATCCGGATCTTCCGCGCCCAGGATGATTTATTTCAATTCATGCAGCATAGTCAGTTTTATCAGTATCATTGGAATAAATAAATAAATAAATTAATAAATAATAGACCCTAATAATAATAATAATAATAATAATAATAGCAAATAATATTAAGTCAATTTACTATACTAATCGTATAACCGGCTGTCGAATAATTGAATTACATCCATTGTGAAATAAACATTCATTAATCGTCAGGAGCACAACCAGAAAGTTTTGATAAGATGTCCAAGAGAAAGCAAATTGTTACATTAGAGTTCTCTGAATCATAAAGATTCTCTAATCTATAAATTTATAGTGAATCAGAGAAGCACTTAAAGACCTATTACATATTCATGTCTTAAGTAAATACTGTATTATTTAAAGCAGCTCTTGCGATATGACATTTTCATGTATCTCAATGGAAAACATAAAATGATAAATATTTTTCTTTTTCCTCGCTCTGACAGACTTTCAAATATTAACGTCGGGAAAGTGCTCATGAATTTCAAAGGAAAAATGCTTCTGCATAAATACAACGTTCTGCTAACAGGTGGTACGAAAGACTGTCGTAACAGAGTGAGAAGGATTGATGGTAGGGTTATGATAGTAAGATTAAAAGAAAAAGAGTAGAAGATGATTATTGTGCAAATCGATTACTGAAAAAAGATGTCGAATACTTAGAGGAAAATTATAAAAAAAATTGAACCAAGGATCAAATAGAAAAAGGGGTGTATATAAAATTGTTAAACGTGATTTTTAATACTACTGGCTTGGTTCATTAGTTCATGGCATTTGAAACTAATGAATATATTTCTTGTTTGTGGGTTGAGCCAATCAGACAATCAACCACTGATGCATCCACATGCATTGTTCACAATATGCTCCCTACGTTGAGGTAGCTCTTGGATGTCTTTACCGTAAGACCCTCAGTGGCTTGGATGCATAAATGTCATCAATGAAACTTTGCAACTGCTCATTATTTTCGAAGAATGTGCCACGGAGAGCATTTCACAGGAACAGAAAAACATTGAAATTTCTAGGAGTTACATCTGGGGAATACGACTGATAAGAGAAGCTGCTCTGTAATGGTTGTCATGTTTGCCAGATGTGGTCTAGCGTTGTTCAAATGAATGATGATGCCATTTCGTTTATTTGGTCTTTCTCTTGAAGTACTGCACGAACACATAGTAGGAGTTCATTATCGATAGTGATAAGTATTTCTCCCGACACCCATAACATTGTTTTCTTGAATGAAAATCCTGTTTAGAACGTGATGTAGCCTCTTAGTTTGTGATGATCCATTTCTCATCTCCGTTAGCAATACGCGAAAGAAAGTGCTGAAGTTGGCGACAGGATTCACAATGGCTGATTTGCAAAGACCCATATATGGCAACACAGTCTGATCTGAGTGAATAATGTACCCATGAACTCAGTTTCATAAGCTTTCAAACACGTTGAACGTGTCGCTTAACATTTGACTGCTCACTGCCCAACTTTGTGACCAATTTCTGGGTGCTCTCACGTGGATCACGGTGAATCAGCTCATTAAAATGGTCATCAAAATTAGATAGGGGTCAAGAACGTGTGTGTGTCATTGCTCAGATCAAAATTCCCACTTCAGAACCTGTCAAACCATTTCCAGGTGTTCTTCCTAGATTTCGCGACCTCTTCAATAATTGGATAAATTTGTCTAGAATGCCTCTGCGGCACGAAACTATTTGTTGAATTCTCACAAGAGAACATATGAGAGACGACCCTTATTTTCAACATGACACTCTGTACTTCATACCCTGATAAACAAAAACAGATTAGCCCGAGAAAAACCGTAAGTTGTGCTACACATTATTGACAACATAGCTACAATTCGGTGTATTCCAAAGCACAACCATCATCACTGACGTCTGGTAAAAAAAAAAAAAAAAAAAAAAAAAAAAAAAAAAAAAAATAGTAAACGACACGTATTAATGAATCAGTCAAATATTATTGAGACAAATAGGAAGATGGTATAGTGGATAAACATTGTTTGAGTGAAAGTAAGAAGAGTAAAAAGTGACAGTTTTTTTTCTTCTTTTTAGAGAGAGAGAAGTACAGTACTTTCTAATTGGGAACACCTGATTCTATCAACATAAGAAAGGAAATATTTAAATGTAGAATTCCCGAACAAAGAAACAAAGATTTAAAAATGTTAGATTTAAACAAGAGAAAAAATTCGTTTGGAAATCATGAAGACTCTCTCCGAGTTCATTATCGTTTCATAGCATGGTATTACGCTGGCCGAACTAAATTTTTAAGTTACTCGGACATTGATAAAGTGAAATGTTTGGAAGTGGGAAACCGACTCGCACCAAGCAGTTGAAAACATTACTCTTTTCTTTATATACATCAGTCAGCCGAAGTTGTAAGAATAGTGATGTATCGCTCGCGAGTGAGCAGACTTTTCTGACTAACTCTTTTGGATGACTGAGTGAGTCGTTATTCACTAGAAATGAGCCACGATTCTTCGAGAGTCGTTGCTCTTCGAGAGTCGTTGTTCTTTGAGAGTCGTTATTCTTATGGGAGTCGTTGTTCTTTGGGAGTCGTGGTTCTTCGGGAATCATGATTCTTCGGGAGTCGTGGTTCTTCAGGAGTCATAGTTCTTTTTGAACCACTATTCTCTGGAAGGGACGATTCTTTAGGAGTGAACAACGTTTGGAGAACGTGAATCTTGTACGTCGCTCACTCGCGAACCGCCCTCTTGCTTTTTAATCTTGTTGGTTGGTTCAGTCAATTGCTGTTTTGGAGGGCTAGTTTCGCTGGTTCTCACTGAGGCGAGCACCTCTTCAGTCGAGTTCGGAAAACGTGCATCGCCTTAGTGTATTTGTATCTCTGGCATGAATAAATTAAAAAGAGTACCAACAATGTAAATGTTTAGCATTTTGATATGGCAGTTGAACTCACATTGATATTTTACATATAAAGAGTAAACTTTCAACTATAAATTAAAATCGAATCCGCAGAATACGGGAGTAGGTCAAGTACGTAAAAGCCCGAAAGAGCCGGTTCTTTCCTGTTCCCTGGATCCGCTCTTAAAATCGCACATAGACAATTGAATATTCAGTTGAGAAATTAATGAATACGAGAGCGCACAGCGCATCAGCAGTAGAGATAAGAATTGATTAGTCACTCTGCGTTTGTTCGTACATGAATATTGTGCAACTCTTAGTTCTAAACAAAAGTATGCATTGTTATACAATTCTTAAGGGAAATTGTATGTTAAAATCAGCATTTGCAATTCAAATAAAGTCGTAATAATTACAGTAAATTTTAAATATATTTTATAATAGGAGAGAATTGATCCTAACTGTCTTAGTTCATTATTTTCCTTGCAAAAGGTAAGTTCAGCTTAAATAACGAAGGTCTACTTAAGGGTATTTTAAGATACTTTTATAATATAGGTCTATATGGAAATTCTTAAGATTGTGATGTACAAAATTCAAAAAGTATTTCCTGTAAGTTGTACCTACAACATAACTGAGCTTTATGGAAGCACACAGGGTTGGGATGGGTGAGACCGATGCCTCTGTTAAGGTTTTCTGTACTTAAAACAGTTCTTAAACCGCAATATTATGTTATTGACACAATACGTCTACTATATAAAAATGACAACAATCTTGTAATCACGCCAAGGGAAAACAGTTGAACCGTTTAAAATTAATTTTTTGGTATAGTTATTAACACCTACTTTGAATTCAGTTTTTATCATGTTACTTTGATTTGATTCAGGTCCGTATCCACACTGTAAATCAAAAAAGTGTAACATTACACCAAAAAGGTGGCAGCATTTAGGTTCCACCTCAAGGTGTAAGTGAAGGGTGTAAAGTTTCCACCGGCTGATTTGTTACACCCCAAAGGTGTACAGTATCGAGTTCTAACAACTACACCAATGAGGTGTAAGGTTGCACCCAAAAGTGTTAACTAACACTTGTAAGGTGCTACCTAACACTTTATAAGTGTAACGAACCTGCAAATTTTGCCGCCAAACTATCACCCCTTGGGTGTAAACAAACACCTTTGAGGAGTAACTTCACCTCTTTCACTTACACCCTTAGGTGGAACCTAAATGCTGCCACCTTTGAGGTGTAATTGACAAGTTGGAAGGTGTAACTGAAAAGAAAGGTGTAACATTACACCTTAGAGTGAAACAATTTTTTCTTGTTTCACCCTAGTTACACCTGAAGGTGGAAAAGTAGGGTTAGGGTGTAACCTTTGAGTTACACCTTAGGGTGTAAATGCTTCCACGCGAAAGGTGTAATGGAATATCCTCCCACCGAAGGTGTAAGAAATCACCTTTCAGGTGCTCCCCTTCCTACAGGTGAATGCTGGTTGCATAACGTTACCTGCAATGTATTGTGTTGATCTGTATATTGCTTTGCATGCAGTGCACATGATAAGGCGTGGAGGCCTGTAGTCTCTAAAAATTGGGTTCAATTGGCGGATTTAATCAAGAGTAGCATACGTGAAAGGTTATGTAACTTTTCAGGTGTAACTGCTGACTACATCATTTCGCATGATGGGCTGTTCTCACCTTGTCTTTACTTGTTGGTGTGTATAGCCTCAAACATGAAGAAAAAAACAAAATTTGAAGCAATAGTCCATCATGCGAAATGATGTAGTCAGCAGTTAAATCTGAAAAGTTGCATAACCTTTCACGTATACTACTCTTGATTAAATCTGCCAATTGCACCCAATTTTTAGAGACTAAAGTCCTTATCGTGTGCACTGCATGTAAAACAATATATAAATCAACACAATACACTGCAAGTAACGTTATGCAAATAGCATATACCTGCGGGAAAGGGAAGCACCTGATAGGTGATATCTTACACCTTTGGTGGGAGCATATTCCATTACACTTTGACAAAGTCTTGATTACAAGTAAAAATACATACAATGAACGTGCATCATTTACTATTCTACAAGTTGTACACTTTTAACAAAATCAAGGAAAACTTTTGTTATACATAAAGTTATTTCGTTTATTTCACTTAACTAAACATTACACTTTCATACATGGAATACAAAATATAGAAGGAATATATTAGTAACATACAAGGAAATATGCCAGGATTCCCTCTTTTGTGGCGACCGAAAATTTTCTGCCTTTTCCTTGTCACAATTTACAAGTTTTCAGGTGTATACAGGGTGTTAGATTAATACGTATACAAAAAATGAATGTTAGATACTGGGTGTGAAAACAAGAAAAAAACGGTTCTTGAACTTTGGTCAAAATCTACGTTTCAGAGATATATGCTTACAAAAGGGTGGGAAATGAATTTCAGAGGCCTATATTTCAAATATTATCCAACGTAGAAGGAAGTGCATCTTAACAAATCACTTACGAAATCATAAATGTTTTATTTTAAAAATGCGTTTCAAAGCTGTGCGATGCGTGCGCAAGGAATTCCCCAGAGCTATGATAAACCAATGAAATTTACTGTTGGTTCGTCAAGCTCCTTCCTTGGGCACGTACCGCACAGTTTCGAAACATCCATTTCTTAAACAGAACAGGTTAAAATTCAGGTAAAAATAGTACTTACATTGAAAACAAATTGCCGAAGCTATCGAGAAATTCTTTGAACTTTAGAAATATAGACGGTAACACAGAACGGAAAACAAAGTGGCGGTCATGGCGAGGTCCCGCCCAAAAAGAACAGATATATATACCTTCTTAAGTGATCTAATAAGTCACACTTTCTACGCTGGATAAATAGTATTTCTAATAAATAGTACTAATTCTCCGTGACCTTCCCTGACATTTGGTAGGAAAGTCCCTGACTTTCATGACACGTGTCGGATGACGATACATAAATAAGGAATAAATAACGGTGAATATTTATATATGAGAACATTTAGAGACAAACAGTAATCAATTGCTCATACTTACATTCCACTTACCACCCATATAAATCTGAGTAACGTTCCATACTGTGATCATTAATGGTTGGCTAAGCTGAAATTGGCGTAGCTACAATTAATGTTAGAGAAAATATGTTTTATAGAATTTCTCTGACTTTCCCTGATTTCAAGTCATTTTCCCTGACTTCCCTGGCCAGTAGGAACCCTACATAAATATTAACTTAGAGAGTCTTTTAACATTTTTATTAACTCTAACAATTTTAGAGATTTAGCATTTGTCGGTTTATTAACTACACACGTTTAAATATATGCTGGAAAATTTTTGCTGAGCCAGCTCAATACAGTAAAATTTTTCAGCATGTCTCGGTTTTGAAACCTGTTGCTGCATAGAGCATATTCAGCAAAGCCCAGCAACCTTCCATAATAATTCCAGCTTGAATTCTTACTGAAACCAGCAAGGTATTTTAACATGGTACAGCTTTTATTCTTCCCCGAGGTTTCGACCGACACGGCTTTTTTATTTCCATAGAAAGCCTTACACCGCTGCAAATAGTTTGTTCAACCACCGCAATCAAAAGTGATTCCCTTATTTATTTGATGAGCTAAATAAAAAGGACACTAAAAACTGAAACAGGGCTACGGCCTTCGAGATTCGAAATATGCACTCCGTGGCCCTGTAGTCCTGAGAAGTTAGCCATCACAGGTATAAACTCTTTCTAAATAGTTAATACCAAAAACTAGGGCAACAAATCGTGTAAACTTCAGGCTCACATTTCTCTATATCTGAAAGTCAATCCGTCTACGTTGATTGTATCTAATTTTCGAATTTTAGTTAGAAGATTCCGGGTTCGAAACACGGTGGGCTACAAAATTGCTAGGGTGCAAACCGGGATCAGATGGTATTTTAAGCAGTAACTTCCCTTCCCCAACCCCGCGGTCAAATAAGGGTGTTAAGCCTAAACAAACCAATCGATATCAAACTATATCTATCTGCTTGCCTAAATGTTATTATTTCAGAGAGAAACCAAAGCTAACTGTGCTTAAATATACAGGGTGGGCATGAAGTCCGCTGCCATCCCGTAAGAGAGACGTCAAAACGAGACAATACGCATTCTTCATTTTAGTACCGTACCACGTATCGAGGTAACAAAATTTGCCCCAGAGTTCCGCGGATTGTCCCAGGCAAGGTTCAGCTATAGAATTTTCAAATGATAAGAGGAGCCAATTAGTATATCGTTTGCAAGGTATTGTTAAAGGAAAGAAGATGGAACAATTCCCGGGATCTAAAATCAAAATTAATGCAATGTTAGAGAATTTGAGGAAAAGCTGCGAAGACTACAGGATGAAACAAAAAGCTAGGTGAAGGTAACTCATACTAAAGGTAACTGCGGCTATTTTAAAATCAAAGGGAAAATCTCAGAACAACCAACGTGCTTCCAGTATGTAGGTACCGTCTCGAGTCTCTACGCTAATCCAGTGCCAACTGGAGGAAGATCAAAATCTCAACAAAGTTTTCGTTAAAGTCTGTGGCCACTCCTCTAAATGTGAAACACATGGAAAAACAGAAACAAAGTGTATCATCATTAAAAAAGAAAATACAACGTATCGAGGTAAAAAGTTTTGCTCCAGCGTGCCCCGTAAGTTTCCAAACCATTCCTAATTTCTTGGATTAGCCATATATTTTTTGAATTAAAAACTGTGGTGATAGTTTTACCTAACTCCATTTTGCATAGAAATTAAATCTTTCTAAAGGAGACTATTAGAAATTATTAGAAATGAATGAAATGGAATGAAGAAAGTGGGAGGAAACGGGACAACTCCGAGAAAACCCACGAGCACGGTGTTTGTCCACCACAAAGCTCCATGGCGCGAGCTGGGATCGAACCAGGAACCCCAAGCACCGGAGGTGAACGCTCTACCACTGAGCCACCGCGTCCTCATCTTTTTTGCATAGAGGATAACGTTGAGACTCGATTCTTATTTCTTCATGGCGCGAGCTGGGATCGAACCAGGAACCCCAAGCACCGGAGGTGAACGCTCTACCACTGAGCCACCGCGTCCTCATCTTTTTTGCATAGAGGATAACGTTGAGACTCGATTCTTATTTCTTCATTCTATTAGAGTATTTTAATAACAAAACCACTTGCATAAGTTTTTCAAAGTATCAAGCTTGAGAAGAACGAAGTTTGTCTTCCACTGTTACCTCAGTACTCAAAGATACCGGTGATGAAACAATTGACCAAAAATCACGCGGACTTCTTACATCAATTCATGAAGAAGATTAGTGCCAATATTAGGTACCTAAATTCAAGATTAACAAAAAAAAGCCACCCAACCTTTTAAAACATACGAAGCACAGTATAATACTTAGACTTGAAATAAAAATACAACTGGTTGATGACGATTGCCTTTGTCTTTGAATTTCATATATGGATAACAATACAGGGTTTTTCAGGTAGAGAAGGGAGAGGGTCAGATTTTATTAAAGACGATCGAACATCTGATATGTTTGAACTATAGGCAATTGTGCTTATGGGTTAAACTCAATCCTCTTAAGTCAATCGACAAATAAATACGTATTACAGACACAAAGATAACACTTGGTTCCCAAGTTTCAAAATTATATTGTATGTTAAAACAATAAAATTAATTCTTTCCATTTGAGACCTAGAATCTGAAAGAAATTGTAAATTTCTTATGTGCTGAAACAATTACACTTACCCTTACACTATCCACACGCTGATGTTTTATCAATACTTTTATTTCATATTTACCAAAATGCTGGATTTCAATAATAATCCTAAAAGAAAGATGCACTATAATCAGGTTTCACTAGTCAATCCCGAAAGACAAGGTATCCAATCCCATAGCCTTTTGAAAAAGTAAAGGAAAATTTCTTCTTCACCTCCTTTTCCCCCAAAGGATTCACATTCATCGAAAAAAAAAAAAACATGAAATGAACATTCATTAGTTTAACGTCCCATGCATACGCTCTTTATGTAGATAAAAGACATGTTTAGCAAGTAAAGGATTCTAAAATTAATTTTGATTCTCACTTGGAATTCAACCCAGAACCACGCACAGCAAAGGCACATGCGATAACCGATAGACCAACGGCGAGGACTTCCACAGTTCTCGAGTGAAAACGTATCTGAATTCTTCCCTGGCTAAAACAAGAGAAAAAAATTTGTCAACCGATAAACGTATACTTAAAACAAACTCAAGCAAAGTGAGCCTTAAATTGATTTAAACTTACAGTTACAAGATATTGTATAAGTCTCTTAAGTTATCAACACTAAAGCAATCTTTTAGTCACTAACATCGTCAGTGCTGTGCTTTACGGGTTGCTCCTGTTTTATAATGAGCTCGAATAAAACGTAATATTTTTTTACCCAATCTGATTAAAGTAGTGGTGTAGTTTTGGCGCACCATATTTTGAAAGATTCATAGGTAAAATTCAATTCATTTGAAAGATATATTTATAAAGAACATATTTCTGCAGGCGACAAAATTTTATACAAAGTAATACAGCTGTATTTTATGTTTACAAATGTAGGGTTACTAGTGTACAATCATTACAAGAGAATTACGGCGGATAAAATAAGTGAGTGCATATGAGAGATGACTCTATTAAATGTTATTTTCCACTGGCGATGTATTCTGCACAATGTACAGAAGCAGTATTTTATGTTTGCAAGTGGAACGTTACTAGTATGAAACCATAATAATCGCTATTGAAATTCATATATTTGCCAAAATCCATTTCTTTTTCACTTTCCTCGCTTCCGCGTATACCCACCATCACTGACGCGCCTGCTCCCTTTGTACACACCCCGTGTGGGCACACCAGCTTCGCCCTACCCTGACTCGGTTTTGATAGCATTCGTGCTTTTTAGTGACCACCTATCTAAGGTTGTTTAATGCTTTTGCACCGTAGTTCCTATGCCATACATCCGGGAACTATTTATAAGCAAACCGAGAAAAAATTGTAATCTTTCAACAATTATCTCTGGTGGCCCCCTTGAATTTTATCTACGCAAATTGATATATTTTCATGTCGCCCAGCACAAATCTTTTAGGAGACAATATTAAGGAAATTGATGATTTTTCAAATTATCTCAATTATAATTTTTCAACAATTATTTAGATTGGTGCGTCAAACGCTCCTTAATACATGGTAGAATCTCACGCACGTTTTACGTTGTTCTTAAATTGGTAATTTCCATGCATATGTTATTATACACAATAGTTCTGCATTACTACAAGATTAGTGAACCATTCATCCATTCAATAACAACTATATAATTTATGGCGTTCTTTATTAAGCGCATACAGATTGGGCTACTTATAACATGTAGGCCTAAACTGCAACCTTTAAGAATAGTTGGATACACTGCAAAGTGAAACTCTTCCCTCCCGGTATTTAGTTTCGTCACCACTGTTTTAATCGACACAGAAAATCACAGAAAATCATATAAAATATACGTATTTCTTGCTATACACTAACATACAAGTAGGTTGCCGAGCGAGCGCCAGCGAGTGAAGGCGGGTTAGAGCCCCGCAGGATACGTTGTTTTCTGTCTTTATTACAACTCAGTGAGAAAGGGGACCTGTGTTCTAAAACATTACCTACTAAACTTGCTCCCTGAAATCAGTAAGCCTACCTGTGGCAATGTTCTACCCAGTGTTACGGAAATGTTATTTCGCAGTAATGCCAAGGAAGTCATGTATCAAAGATGTTGTTTAAAAGCAATCTAGAACCATCCCATTGTAGTCGTTGTGCTCAAGGTTCAAAGCTGTAGCAGAGGAAAGTGCATCTCGTGTTCCAAGCTTTGCGAATTAAATATAACAACGTCTATTCGAGCTTTGAATGCAGCATGCAAGAGTTGCTTCAATATAACTTTCTTAAACATTTCTTAGATGATACTAACATTATGAAATGCTATACTTTACCTTGTGTTTCTTTCCAAATGAGCGTATGATATACGCAAAAAAAGATATGTAATTCAAGTTATTAGGTCAGTTTCCGGCACTACATGAATCAACTAGTCCTACTAATTTCTTACACCGCTTTCTATTATTTACACTTCTCGTATATTTTATTTGAAGACCAACGTTAATAATATTTATATTTGAAAAGAATACTTTATTTGCACATCTGATAATAATATATACTTACCAGAGTTATAAAACGACTAATGTGAACTTCCTGATTAAGCAGTTTACTCCTCTTCGTAATCCTTCACTCCCTAGCCTACTAACTTTACACCCTTTTCAAAGGGTGTAAAGAAACATCTTATGCTTGCTTTACACCTATATGTGGAGCTTTAACACCGAAAGGGTGTATATGTGACACCTAAGGGTGTTTTATACACAAAAACACCTCATAGGTGCTACATCACACCTGAAAAGGGTACTTTGGGGTGTTTCATTACACCATATGATTTACAGTGCACGGAAGGCACGGGAGCCGGGCCACCTCTCAATTTTTACTGTCCCCTAAAATTTTCACGGTAGGCTTGCAAATGATCTATAATATGGTGATGAACTATAATATGGTTGGATCGCCCTCCCTAACATCCACCGGGTCCCCCTACATTTTGGGGCTGGCTAGGGCCTGATTTGATTTGCTTTTGAGTTTAACGTCCTTTTAAGTAGCGAGGCGCTGTAGCTCAGGGGTAAAGCGTTTACCTCTGGTGTGTGGGGTTCCTGGTTTGATCCCGGCCAAGTAAGTTCGTGGTGGACTTCATGTCCGTGTTTTTTCTCAAGTACTCCGTTTCCTCACACTTTCTCATTCCACCAATTCTTCCATCATCATTCAGTTGCTTTAGTCATCGTCTTCCTTAGCCTACAGGGCTTAATCGTTTATCATTAAACTAAAATATTTCATTTTATTTCAGCAACGAGGCTATACGAGACGTGGGCCTATTGATTAACGTGGATACCGAACCACGTGAGCTCCCACCGGGAATCTAACGCCGGGTCTTCCACGCCAAAGGCGCGTACGCTAACCGCTCAGCCAGGGGAAACTCGTTATTTTGACTAAAATGTGTATTCTAAGGGGAGGGGTAGTGGCCAAATTTTTAAGGAAAATTTTAGTTTCTCCCGATGTTGTAATAAAATTATAATATTTTTTTACATTGAATTTAAAGTTGTAACATTTTTGCAGTAATTCTAAAAATGTATTGCTGTAGCATTAAGTCTAAAATTGTAATATTTTGCATTCCGTATTTTGATTCGTTTAGGCAATAATTTGAATATAGCTTTTTTGCGTTTGTGATGCATTTCACACTTATTAATAGTAATTTTATTTAGTCTAATTTGTATATGTATTTTGTATCTGAATTGCATTTTTGTGTGTTACATCTCGTTAATTGTAATTTGCATTCGTCTAAAAGTGTAACTTCCTGTGATTTTTTAAAGTTAAATTTGTTAATAGCAGTATGCTTGTAATTTAAAATTGTAATTTAAATTTAAATTCATTTTGTGTAGTGCATTTAGTCTGATAATACAATTTTAGTTTTTAACTTCCCCCTCTCCCCGTTGTAAAAATATAAGTGAGTCACTGAGACGTTCAAATGAATCGATTCATTTTAGTGAGCGGACTGTTGAGCGGCGATCTCAGAGGTGAATCGGTTTGCCCATCACTATGTAAGAATACTACAAATAGAAATGTTTATGAAATCACAAATAGGAAATACAGGTTTATTCATGAAAACAAAGTCTAAGAAATATTAAAAAAATAACCAACCTAAAAAAGTACCAATGAAAAACGTGCAGGGTAGAAAATCAGAAGTAGTAGAAAAGTATTATGAAATATGCAAGAAGGTAAAATCTATTGAAATTCGTAGGACATAAGTAAGCACATTTACAACTGAAATACATATACAAAGAAGTCATTAAGAGAATGAAATTTCGTTTGGTTAATATGAAAATTTTTGCGCAATCAATTCAGTAAGCTAAAAGTAAATGAATTTGAGTACAGCCTGTCATCTTTACTCAAAACAAGAAAATGTTTGATTCAGTGAAATATATTGAACTTTTTGTATCAGGTTCCACAAAATTTTTGAACGGTTCCTAAATCAAGTTTTCATTTTTTAACGGAATAAGCATATCATACTGAGTTAAGTGATAATTTTGGTTTGGCTGCACTATATGTAGTTCTCAAAATATGGGGCGCACAAGAAAATGTTTGATTCAATTAAATATATTTAATTTTTTGTATCAGGGACCACAACATTTTGAACTGCCCCTAAATCTAGTTTTCGTATTTTTTACGGAATAAGCACATCATATTGAGTTAAATGATAGTTTTGGTTTGGCTACACTATATATAGTTCTCGAGATCTAAGGCATTAAAGAAAATTTTTGCCTGAAATATATTGGATCTTTTGATCCAATAAAGAAAAATCTTATGCTGAACACAGACCAACGTGACACACAGAAAAAAATGTGTGTCTTTAGCACAGGGATGGAAATAAGCACTCGCCCGGGGCGAGTGGTTCATCGGTGCGGGCGAATATTTGATATCATACTGAAGGTAAGTAAATCATTTCTATTGTGGGTTGTGGGCTAGTAGCTTTTACCTTGGGCGAGTAAAATTGTGTTGCCTATTTGCATCCCTGCTTCAGCGTAAAAGTCTAAATTTCTATATTCCTGAAAGACAGTTTCACAAGATATCCTCGTCCTCAATGCATTTTGTCATCAATAAAAGTGACTAAAGTGCGAAATAAATAAAAATCAGTAGAGAAAAAATCAGGAGAACAGTAATGATTATGGATAATCTCAATTATTAACTGGTTATAATTCTTGTGTAGTTGTTCTTATAACATGTAATCTAGTGTTTTCCTGTAACCTTTAAACGCCGAATGACCCAGTTGCTGCGTCAAGGATTTAAACCTCAATAGCTCAGCACCTAATTAAGATAAGAAGATAATTTTGGTATCAATGTGTTTCCGAAGGATGAAGATTTCCACCAATATGCATTTTATGTATCTGGGGGATACCACGGTGAAAAGAAAGAGGGGTAAATTTAGTACCGTATCTGTTTTTTTTATCAGATTTTTTGGGGTCATTCACGCTTTGGAGGTACAGACATAAAAATTGGTATGTGAAGCATTGAAGTAGTAAACTACACGCTAATATCCTACAAAGGTACTTGTTGCTTAAATGGGGAGAATAGGGGAGGAGCAAATGTGGCCAATTTTTGGAGTTTTTTCTCTTCTTTTACGTAAATTACATTTATTTTCTAGAAATTTCCATATAAGACAAGGTATCTTTTCACTGAATTGGTGTCGAATCAAAATTTTTGTTTTTGTATTTTCTACGAATAATAATGATAAAATAGTGTGCATATAATCTGGTACTATGGTGAGGAGAGCGGGGCAACGTCAAGGTCTGGAACAGCCCTTCGATAATGATATACAGGGCGATTTATAGGAATTTTGTTCTGAGTTTTAATTTCGCTTTGTATTGCAGCAATACCTACCATTTTTTTTATATTATTGATACAATTATATTGCCTACATATTAGCTTCAGTTTATCAACGTAATAACAAACTGTAAAGGTTACCGATGTTCCCAAGTTCTTTTTTTTTCATATTTTTAAGGATTTTTGTTTCTTCTTCTTCTTCTACGAATAGGGCAGGAATTGCACACGTGTTACCTAGTTGAATTTAGAATTTTACAAACTTTCCAACGAGGTATCAATCACTACCCTCTTATTATTAGAGGAGTCACCAGGGTTCCCAACGTGAGAGTCTGCGATTTCGTGCAAATCCCTACCCGGTGTATAAAGGGTGAAATAATCGAACCTCTTCGATTGGGAGGTACTGGCGCAATTTTTGACACAGAATATCCACTTCATTGTTATAAGAGTCTGTTGTGATGTTGCAACCCTGCCGGAGGAGGATGTAGGAAATCGACCTTGAAGCTAATCACATACTGGAACAATAAATAATAGTCACTGAATATAGGTTTCTAACCAAGAAGCAGGCCGGTAGCCAGCCCAAAAATTTGGGAGGGGGGGGCTGAAATTAGGGGGGGCCCGATCCAACAATATTATAGTTCATCACCATATTATAGTTCATTTGCAAGGCTACCTTGAAAATTTTAGAGGGGGCCAGCAAAAATTTAGGGGGGCGCCCCCCCTAGATCCCCCTTGGATACGGGTCTGCCAAGAAAGGAACAGAGTTGGGAGTGACCGCCGTTAGAGCACATATTTAAATTGACTTAAAATCAGAACCAGATATATACAATTCTTGCAACTTTACAAGTAGTATACGCCTCAGTATTAAATGAATTCAGACAATGGCATTACAATCTCGTAGTTAATAATGCATATTGTTCTTGTACAGCACGAAAATAAACTACTCCAGCAGAATTATGACAAGCAATCAAGGCTTAGAACCAAATAAACTTATTAAGAGTATATGGTTGAATCCAGATCCGCAATTAACAGCAAACATAAACAAATTCGAGAGTTTCATTTTAGTTTGAGAAGTGGCAACTTGAGTAAAATAATACAAAATAAAATACAGCTTTCTATTGCGCATTCATATCACTGAAAGTTGCCATTCAAATTTATTAAGAAAGAAACATTTCAATTTTAGTGATTAATAAGAGACAAAATGTCTCGCGAAGCAACATCTATTAATTAAAAAGAGAAACAAATAAATCTGTAATGTTTCGATTACATTTAGTATTATTTTCTTGCGTTGTTAATAAGTACCAGTGTTTTATACTCAGTATTTCTGGTTCTTACCACAATGTCTCGACTAATAAAAGTAACCCTCGTATAATAAGAGAAAACGGGATCAGAAAAATGACTAAGCTTTAATTAATTATAAATGCAGTACGAAACCATTTTATTCTTTTTTAAATAATGTTCGTGTCAAGCAAGGGTAGAGGAAAGGAGGGCAAAGTGGATATATGGGGCAAAGCGAATAACGCAATTTAAAGTCAACTGAAAACAGAGGGCAGGAAATGTTTACACCAGTTTATGACATCACTAGTGAAAGAAAAGAAGGGCGTTACTGTTTTGTGTGTACATGTTGTTGTTTCGACGAGAGAGGAGAAAAAATGAAAATACGCATTTTGCTAAAAAATTCAAGAGATAAGGATTTTAAAATATTTTCTTACTATTCCGTAGAATTTTGCGAACACACTATGCATGGACAGGGTGGAATCTTACCTTCGTTATCATGTTTGAAAACTATCGTAAATACGTCGTCCATATGCTGTAGACAGTCTTTTGTCTCATGTGGTAGTGTGGGGCAAAGAGAATAATTTTAGAAGGGGCAAAGCGAATAGCGATTCACTTTGCCCCAAGCATAATGCAGTACTGTTTTAAAACATCTGTTTGGCACTAAATGTGGTATTGACGGCACGTATACGTTGCAACACAGCTAATTTGAATATTGGGATTCATATTGAATTTGTCCCGTTAACACTCGCCGAACAAAAACATAGCAGTAGTAATAGTAGTAGTGGTGGTAGTCGCAGTAGAGTAACATCAGTAGCTGTTGTAGTAGTAAGTTGGTGTAGGATAGGAGTTCAGTTAAATAATCACAGCGGCTATTAACGCAACTTATTCTATATTAAACTATGTAATTTTATACCACTGTTAAGAAATTATTAGTTTGATTTTACATCTTTTAAAATGATTTTAATTAACTTCAGTTCTTTGTTTGTTTCTTCGTTTCTCTACTTTTTGCCTCGAATCAATTTACGTAAAATGTTCCATACATGTTCAGTACTAATGTAACAGTGGCGTACGGTGAAATTTTGTTCGGGGAGGGGGAAGCTTGAGGTCTCTAGGTGCAGAGGAACTAACGAGTACCCCTATCAAGGAATGTTTAAAACAGAAGATTGCGAAGAAGTATAGCAAGTCTACTATGTCTGCCGAACCAAGTACTAGTGCAACTTTCGTAAAGGAAGTACCAGAGAAAAAAAAGGAAATCTACCATTCAAGGGTCTCCTGCAAGAAGAAATGTTTTGCTGCGGCTATAGCTCTCCCAAGTACATCTGGAATTACAAAGAAAAAACATTCAAAATCACCAGGAGACGGTAGTTACCAATGCAAGTCCTGTCATGAATAATATTCAGATCCACTTAATGAAGACTGGATACAGTGTTCTATTTGTCTGTCATGGTTTCACGAAAACTGTACCGATTATTATAAGGAACAAGACATATATTATTATAAGGGACACATTTGATATCTGTGTAAACCAAGCGTGTGATGTGATATTATTTTCAGCCCTAAGCCTTATTATTGTTTTTTTTTTTTTTTTTTAATGTTTGCTACTACGTAAATTGTAATCATTAGGGTTACTATAGATTGAAAGAAACTAGATACTAGATGCCTACTTGATAAGAAAAAAATACTTCTATGAACTTGAGCGTTTTAAACATATTTAGGGATCATGCGTATGCAAGCTTTGTCTAGACTTAATTCTATATTTGTGTTAGGCTAATACTCACAAAATATTAAACATTTTAATCTTCTGGTAGGTAAAGCAGTTCATTTAGATGTCATTCTTTTATTGTCTTAGACTGTGTACACATATATTGTTCTTCTATACAATTTCTATTTTGCATATCTGTATTAAACCCTGACTTTTAATGTATGAGTTTTGGCTTATTCACTTTGCCCCACTATCATGATCCGCTTTGCCCTACCGGTGGGGCAAAGTGAATAAATTGCAGTAGTTCAGTAATTAAGCAATATCATTTATGTATATGGAATTCTCGTTACTATTGTATTGTTATTTGAAAGTTTAATAATCATAAAATATTTCCTCAAAACTTTGGTTTCCTGGTCTTAATTTTAGTTGCCATTTGAGGCCCTTGAAGTTAAGTGATCCACTTTGCCCTCCTTTCCTATAAAAGTGAGGTGGAACGTAGGAGTATACTGTTCCCCCACTTCAAAATGTCTATGGCATCACTTTACTTTCTAAAAAGTTACAACGAGCAAAGGTAGGTGCAGGGAACGACGTGACGTCATACCTACCCATACTTTTTAGATCCACTTTTATAACTGGTGGACGCCAACCTTACAAAAATTACGTTAATGCCAACCTTGGGTCCGTGCGGACCCCAACCAATAACGTTGTTAGTAGGCACTTTTTTATAAGCTTTTATTTTTGTTATATTGTTAAATAGTGTTCCTTAGTTTTTTTTACTGTAATATAGTAAAAATAAACACACACACATAGGGGTCTCTCTCTCTCTCTATATATATATATATATATTTTACAAGTCACTTCACCAGGTCCTTTACATTGCCTCGTTCATGCCCTATTTGCTCAAAAACATATTTTGTCTCTGAATGAATGAGTATGATGTTTCATTATTGCACACTCAGTAAATTTTTTACCGTGTTTTCTGGACATAGTACTTGGAACGTAAACATACTAAAGAAATTTTCCCATGTAGGTACCAGTTACTGATCCATAGTTTAGAAATTTCCAGATCTGTAGAAGTCATGGTAATTTAGAACGAATGTTTCCCAGATTTCATGGAATGCTGATATCTTGTCTGTTTCCAGTATATCTTTGACTAGTTTGAATGTTATGAAATCAACAAAAGCTAAGTACACAGTTGAAACGATTCAGCGACATCGTTGTTTGGAATATTGGACGTCCATTTTCACATGTCCACTATTCATTCAAGCCTTTTCCTGCCGATGTTTGCACAATGGCCAAAATATTGGAAGTTCATGAACGCATATATTTCAGTTTCGTCGTTTTCTGAGTTTTACTCCTTTACTTTCTGAACATAGATTCGAGCTTCTGCTTCCTGCACAATTAGATTTGCTAATTCTGGATTTTGAAAACTTGGAAGGCTCGTCGTTCATTCTGAATACTTATTTCCGCTGGTTTGAAGCCACTTGATTCCTTGATGACATTTTCAGCAAACGTCTGCTGTACTGACGGGTCCTGTGCACTTGATTCTCTTCTACGTGGAGCTGTAAATTCTGTAGTTTTTGTTGCGTGCTCTGTTGACATGTCTAAAATTCGGCTAGAACGCTGCGGAGGGTGATAATCAGAAAACAGGTCCACGTCATGTTCATTGGAGCTACCGGTAGTTTGATCTCTTTCCGTTCCCCAAACAATTCACGTTCATACTCCTAATGGCTGTCGTGCGATGCAACCTCAGTTGTCTCGCTATCAATTACTCTTACTTCTAACATCTACAGAACGCTCTCTTCAGGCAGTCCTAGACGAGACACTGCAACTAAATAGCAAAACTTTCTTAATGTAAGTTGAACCTGAAACGCATCGTTTTCTGTATATTTGAGTAGTAATATACTCCAGCTACTTTGTAATATAAATAAAATGGAAGAATTTCCTCACAAATATTATACAGGAAGTACACCTTTTGTTACAGATAATTTATTTGTTTTCAAAAATATGTGAATAGTAACATCCAGTAAGGTATTCCAATTGTAATAGAATAATAACACAAAGATCGTGCTGCTATCTTCTGACAATTTTTAAAACAACACAACTCACTTGTCAGGGGAATAAATAATTACTTTTATTTAGGTTGTCATTGTTAGGAACTACCAATTAGTAAGCTTTATTTGTCCCTCTCCGCATATGGAAGCATGGAAAGCCATGGGGTCCGTACGGACCTCAGGTGTGCTAAATACGTTTTGGTTCTGAAGTATTCTTATAATTTCTAAATACAAAAGCGTACAACAACTAAATTGTTATTAGTGAATTTGAAACATCTTAAAAAGAGATGTCCTAAGTCGCAGACAGGAACATGAAACAAACAGAGAAAATATATGAACATAATGAAGTCTGGGGTCCGTTTGGCGTCATAAGGTTAAGAATGAATCTTCGTGGCTTTGCGATTTCTGTACATGGCTTTGGATTGTAAACAGCACGGTCTCTCGTACTCGGGAAAAAGCATGCTGCGATGTTTTCTTTCACGCTTATCAGTGAAGAAAACGTGAAATATATCGTGACGAAACACATCGCATCACATGTTATTCCTAACACAAGAAAACATGGAGCTAGTTGATCCTAACACTTTCGATTTCCCTCCGAAGCACTGGATGTCAATTTTTGTCAAGGCTTACCTCCTGCCTACTTGGGATCCTCCTTGAAATCAGGGTATATCTGAAAACTCTATTGAGAGCATATTTGAGAATTATACCTTGAATACATATTGAAAATTGATGTAATATGCAAGGACCACCATCCTCAGTTTCTGGAATCCGAAATAGGGCCTGTTGAAATTTACGTTTTTCGCGATTTTGGACAGCCCTAACTCTGAAACAATGCACTTTTCGTAATAAGTCCATATGAACTTTTATTTTGATGTGAGGATTCACCTCTTACAGTTTGTCAGTATAGTTCATTAACACCCTGTATATTGAGAATTTATGTAAAGAAATGAATAAACCACACATTCTATATGATGAAAAGGAAACAGAAGTAAACAAGCGTGATAGCATTATTTACGGTACTGCGGAAGGAGATTTTGAGAAAGCGATTTGCAAGATGCAAAGATTATAATATACCATTTGTGTTTTTAAGGATATAAAGAAACTAGAGAAAAGAGGATACTGTAAATAACAGTAATAGTGTTAAAGCAGTGTTAACTTTTTCCATGTACTTAAGGGTACCGTATAAACTTTTATGTCTTTCTTCCACAACTTCAGTAATTGAATTTGATTCCCTTGTGCTCCGAACGCCCCATATTTAGAAAAAAAATATCGTTCCAACATTGAACAAGAGTGTTGTATGAAAGAAGAAATAAGATGTTGTGCAAGATACAGATTGGTTTAATAATATATTGAAACATAAAAAAAGTTATTTACATATTTAGAGTAATCGGTGAAAAGTTCGTAGAGAAGGGCAAGGAAATGCATGTAACATTTTTCGATCTATATATATAGAAAAATACTTTGGAACAAGTAAATTTCAAAACCTGAATGGTAGGTGTTCCAAATGAAATGATCAGAGGTGCATCAGAAACTTATGTTTGAAGCATCAACTAAGTGTTACAAATAGTAGCGTGATTTCAGATTTTTTCCAGTGCTGGTGAGAAACAAGATGGTTCAGCAACGTAAAATTTCACTTATTTTTAATAGTATATTATCATATATACATATTTTATGAACAAAGTATGTTTCTCTAACTCAGTGCAGGATAGTGTATGGTTGTTAATGAAATGTGTATAAAAAATTGCCTGTTACTTTTGAAAAAAATATATTCAGGAAAAGCTCATTCTGAATTGTAAATTAATCTTTCTGGATTTTGTTATGACAAATCACACATAGCATAGTGATAATACTAATGGAGTTAATCCAGGAGTAAATTACCCCTTGTGAATTTTTCTAGGAGAAATGACTATGATATATTACATCACGTGCTCTCGAATCTGATATTCTATGAATTTGTAATCCAGAACCGCTTGCGTCTTCTTTCTTGGGTAGTAGATTCAGGTATTTGTTGTCCTTGACCTATCAGGCCGCGCCACTGTGCTGCCCAAGATTTTGGTTCGCTCAATGTTTATCGTGACTATCAGTTTTGATTTGAGTAGATTGTTTCCTCCTTTGTATTGTCTTAAAGGCTCCCAAATACAAATTAATGTCAAGGATGCAATTTTTACAATTGCCTCAGCATGGAATCAGGTAAAAAATATATATATATGTGTGTATTTACAACTGTCCTGGCGTAAACTTTGACCTAATATAATGTAAATACAGATCGAGATCTAAAGTTACCAGTGATAGTCCAAAACTCGTGCTAGAGTTGGTAGAAGCTGTGTCAAAGGACCTTTCACAGATATACCTCGTGAGGAAGTTATAAACTGCATTCAAATCGACATTTAATGTGACAGTGGACGAAGCACTCAGCCTCGAACAGATTATTCAGTGTTGTGAACGCACAAGAAGTCCAGGTTCAGGTTGTAGAAACACATGATGGAAAAGAAGCCATGCTATATGAAAGTAAAGCAAGGTGGGAACAGGTTTTTCATGTATTAAATACATTTATATAGTAATTTGGCGAATCCAACAAAACCAACAAATCTAGAGCACTCATAAACTTGTGTATAATCCATAATTACTTTTTAACCCTTTCCCCTCGAATGCGGCGAGAGCCCCGACATTCGAAATTTTCCTTTCCGCTCGTATGTCGGGGCTACCCCGCACTAATTTTGACGCTTTAATTACTCGCATGTCAACAGAGCCCCGCTTGTATGATTTAGTCGACAACTTCTGTCATCTTTTGGCCGTCTATTCAACTCCTTACTCGGCTGTCCCTGCCACAGTTTTCAACAAATGAAAAGCGATATACAAATGTAAACAAACACCAAAGATGGCTGGGTTTGTGAGAAACGAAGATATACAAGGTGTTTTGGAAGCTTCAGATACCGATTTCAGTAATAGTGGTAGCGAATATTTAGATAATGATAGTTTGAGTGAAGAAAGTAGTGGTGATAAATCTTCCGATTCCAATGGAAATGATGACCAAGTGACAGGTGATGAGTTGACAAGGGACAATTGGACTCCCTATGGTAATAATGATGCAGATTTTCCAAAAATACCCTCCACAGCAAATTCCGGGTATAAACCACTAGTTGTTGGAAGGCCAACTACAGAAATTGAATATTTCCAATTATTTTTAGTGACACTTTGCTTGAGGAAATTACAAATGAAACAAACAGGTATGCTAAGTCTAAGATACAAATGCCACTACAAAAAAGGTCCATTTGATTCACTTGGCATGATATGACAGTTCTTGAACTGAAGGCATTTTTGGCTTTAATACTAAATATGGCACTAAATACAGATTGCAATAGCTGATTGCTATGCCAATGGATCTACAAATGTGAATCTGTAATTTGGTTTGCTCTGTCAGAGATAGTTTTGGAAATATTTTGTGTGATAGTTTTGCTATCTGTACTGTAGTAGAAGTTATATTACGTCTGGTAGTACAAAAATAATATGCAGGAATTGATTTATGATAGCCGTTTGTGTGTGGTATGTTTACAATCTCTGACAATCGTCCAGTAATAGTCATCCAGAAGTGAGAGCACTCACTTTCCTTCATAACGTTTTTCTAATGTTTGTGTGTTCTTCTGGAACTTCTTACCCTGCTCAGCCGAAGAGCCACTGCAATTAGCTGGGAAGTAATCCAGATAAGAGTGAACAATGTGTACTTTCACCGACATGTTGCACCCCAAGGATTGATACGCGTTAATCATTTCTGTTGCTAAGTCTTTGTAATTGTGTACCCGTTTCTTGCCCAGGAAGTTGCATGTAACATTCTTGAAAGCCATCCATGCACGAGTTTCTTTGTCCGCTAATCTGGATTCGAACACAGGGTCACGTATTAGTTCAGAGATTTGTGGACCCAAAAGCATGCTTTCCTTGATCTTCCCTGGAGATAACTTGGAAATTTTGATATTCAAAACCCTTGCCACTTTTATCCATCGCTTTTGCCAATTCCTTAAACAGTCCTAATTTAATATGAAGTAGAGGAATTAAAATACGGTATCTTAGTGAGCAACTAGATTTTCGCGCTGCACATTTTTTTCTATAACTATTTACTTGCTTTCAGGCCATTCCTTTCTTATGTAATATGCATCTCGTTGACGATTAGGCCTATCCCATTCACGAAGAAAACAAGCATATTTGATGTTCCCTTGTTGCATTCCTGAAATAATTGTAACAACCTCTAAGTCACAACAAATCTTCCATTTATGATATTATATTGGATGGAAACTAACATACTGTGTAGAAGATAAAATGATTCGTTCTCATCGAAGCATATACAACTGGAATTGAAGGAAGAGTATATCTTTGATGAAGAAGCGCCTCTTTCAAACAAGTTTTGCATGCGTCGATGGAGAATCGCCAGTCCTTTGGGTCGTAGATCTGCGATTAAACCGTTCATGTCGTTGCAGGACCAGAGGTGAAAAATTGAAGAAATGATCGTTCTCTCTGTAATTGGGATGATTTTTTATAAATATCAACTGGACGCCATTTCGCAATTTTCTGCCGTATCATCGCAAGAATCTACACAACAAATTTCCTGTGTCTCGTGAGATTATCCTCAAAATTTTAAGTTAGAAGTTTGAGAGGTGCGTCCTGTGGCATGGAAGACAGACAAACGAACAAATGTAGATTCTCCGTACCAGGTGCCTTATTGACATTCCACATTTATTGACATAATTCGACAACTATCCTTGACATGCAATATCTGATGTAATATGCGGATTCAGAACACCAAATTACATAAGACACACATTTCCATGTACCAGAAAATAAAATGTTGTCTAACAGTGTAATTTTCCTGAAATTCAAGTTTGTTAGCTTCATTACATGCTTCCAAATCACATAATCTACCTCCAGTATCGAACCCGGGTCTCCCACGCTAACTCCTTAAGCACCACAGAAATGGTGTCATTCTTGAGATAATCGACCGAAAAAACTCACCCCAAAGAATACACTATTGCTTGTATATATATATATATATATATATATATATATATATATATATATATATATATATATATATATTAGGATAAACGAGTTAAGCCATATTCTCAAATTATTAATGGTATTTATGAAATATGAACAAAATAGCCCGAGTCGTTTTTCAGTACTATTCTAGGGCAAGAATTAATATACATGAACGTTACAGTTACACCGTGATATCACATTCCTTCTGTAGCTCGAATTTGTCCTTTAACCCTTTACCCTCGAATTTGTTTTGACACAGCAAGCTGTACAGCTCGGATTTATTTTGAGATATACCCAGTACTTGAGTTGGCCAATACTAATACTCGTAGCCCCCATTTGGTTGGCTTCTGTGGGTTGTAGTACTTAAAAACTATTCTCTTTGAACCCCACTGTACTTTCATCAATGCTTACATTTTGTCCTGCCACAAAAAATCCCTAAACTTGTTGTAAAGATGTTCCACAATGTTTTTTTTTTATCTTTGAACCCCTTGCACGAACACCTTGTTGCATCTGAGGTGCTGAGGGGCACAAGTGTGAAGCATCCAAAAAAATGAAAAGAAAAACCCTATCGCGATTGAAAATGTTCTTATAAAATGAACATTTGTCCAACCATTCCTCTGAAAAGTAATCTTGTATGTTTGGTTTAGGATTTAGTGCCATATTTAGTATTACAGCTAAAAATGCCTTCAGTTCAAGAACTGTCATGTCATGCCAAGTGAATCAAATGGACCTTTTTTGTAGTGGCATTTGTATCTTAGACTTAGCATACCTGTTTGTTTCATTTGTAATTTCCTCAAGCAAAGTGTCACTAAAAATAATTGGAAATATTCAATTTCTGTAGTTGGCCTTCCATCAACTAGTGGCTTATACCCGGAATTTGCTGTGGAGGGTATTTTTGGAAAATCTGCATCATTATTACCATAGGGAGTCCAATTGTCCCTTGTCAACTCATCACCTGTCACTTGGTCATCATTTCCATTGGAATCGGAAGATTTATCACCACTACTTTCTTCACTCAAACTATCATTATCTAAATATTCGCTACCACTATTACTGAAATCGGTATCTGAAGCTTCCAAAACACCTTGTATATCTTCGTTTCTCACAAACCCAGCCATCTTTGGTGTTTGTTTACATTTGTATATCGCTTTTCATTTGTTGAAAACTGTGGCAGGGACAGCCGAGTAAGGAGTTGAATAGACGGCCAAAAGATGACAGAAGTTGTCGACTAAATCATACAAGCGGGGCTCTGTTGACATGCGAGTAATTAAAGCGTCAAAATTAGTGCGGGGTAGCCCCGACATACGAGCGGAAAGGAAAATTTCGAATGTCGGGGCTCTCGCCGCATTCGAGGGGAAAGGGTTAAAAAGTAATTATGGATTATACACAAGTTTATGAATGCTCTAGATTTGTTGCTTTTGTTGGATTCGCCAAATTACTATATAAATGTATTTAATACATGAAAAACCTGTTTCCTGAAAAACAGTTGTAAATACACACACACATATATATATTTTTTTACCTGATTCCATGCTGAGGCAATTGTGAAAATTGCATTCTTGACATTAATTTGTATTTGGGAGCCTTTAAGACAATACAAAGGAGGAAGCAATCTACTCAAATCAAAACTAATAGTCACGATAAACATTGAGCGAACCAAAATCTTGGGCAGCACAGTGGCGCGGCCTGATAGGTCAGGGACAACAAATACCTGAATCTACTACCCAAGAAAGAAGACGCAAGCGGTTCTGGATTACAAATTCATGGAATATCAGATTCGAGAGCACGTGATGTAATATATCATAGTCATTTCTCCTAGAAAAATTCACAAGGGGTAATTTACTCCTGGATTAACTCCATCAGTATTATCACTATGCTATGTGTGATTTGTCATAACAAAATCCAGAAAGATTAATTTACAATTCAGAATGAGCTTTTCCTGAATATATTTTTTTCAAAAGTAACAGGCAATTTTTTATACACATTTCATTAACAACCATACACTATCCTGCACTGAGTTAGAGAAACATACTTTGTTCATAAAATATGTATATATGATAATATACTATTAAAAATAAGTGAAATTTTACGTTGCTGAACCATCTTGTTTCTCACCAGCACTGGAAAAAATCTGAAATCACGCTACTATTTGTAACACTTAGTTGATGCTTCAAACATAAGTTTCTGATGCACCTCTGATCATTTCATTTGGAACACCTACCATTCAGGTTTTGAAATTTACTTGTTCCAAAGTATTTTTCTATATATATAGATCGAAAAATGTTACATGCATTTCCTTGCCCTTCTCTACGAACTTTTCACCGATTACTCTAAATATGTAAATAACTTTTTTTATGTTTCAATATATTATTAAACCAATCTGTATCTTGCACAACATCTTATTTCTTCTTTCATACAACACTCTTGTTCAATGTTGGAACGATATTTTTTTTCTAAATATGGGGCGTTCGGAGCACAAGGGAATCAAATTCAATTACTGAAGTTGTGGAAGAAAGACATAAAAGTTTATACGGTACCCTTAAGTACATGGAAAAAGTTAACACTGCTTTAACACTATTACTGTTATTTACAGTATCCTCTTTTCTCTGGTTTCTTTATATCCTTAAAAACACAAATGGTATAATATAATCTTTGCATCTTGCAAATCGCTTTCTCAAAATCTCCTTCCGCAGTACCGTAAATAATGCTATCACGCTTGTTTACTTCTGTTTCCTTTTCATCATATAGAATGTGTGGTTTATTCATTTCTTTACATAAATTCTCAATATACAGGGTGTTAATGAACTATACCGACAAACTGTAAGAGGTGAATCCTCATATCAATATAAAAGTTCATTTGGACTTATAGCGAAAAATGCATTGTTTCAGAGTTAGGGCTGTTCAAAATCGCGAAAAACGTAAATTTCAACAGGCCCTATTTCGAATTTCAGAAACTGAGGATGGTGGTCCTTATCAGCGTAAAGGAAGTCTCGCATACACAATTCAAAAATGCATATTACATCAATTTTCAATGTGTATGCAGGGTATAATTCTCAAATATGCTCTCAATAGAGTTTTCAAATATACCCTGATTTCAAGGAGGGTTCCAAGTAGGCAGGAGGTAAGCCTTGACAAAAATTGACATCCAGTGCTTCGGAGGGAAATCGGAAGTGTTAGGAACAAGTAGCTCCATGTTTTCTTGTGTTATGAATAGAGATGCAAGGGCTCGGAAAAAACCCGGCTTTTTTGAAAAAAAACTCGGTTTTTTCTGCTTCGCTTTTTTGCTTGGGAAATTTTGGGCTTTTTTAAAAATTTTGCTTTAAATTGATAAAGCATACTTTGTTTTGCTTCTCTACAGCACAAGAACTCATTTGATTAGTGGTTGATGTAGATAATAATATAGAACCTCTAAAATAAACTACAAATTTCGAAAAGATTTTAAAGAAAATCTTAACATATTTACATTATGAATTCCAAAGAATTAACCAATATATATATATAATATTTTTTTAACTTCTTATACACAAAAATAAGTACTTTGTTTTAAAAAAGGTACACAAATAACTAGCACTATTGTATGTAGTATTTTTACTTCAAAATATCACACACCCTCTTTTTGAAACAAAAAATAAAACACGAGAGAAATACATTTCTTTGATAATCTTAAAAGCTGCACCTCAAGAGCTTGGTTTCGGGTGGTTCTGTACATTCTTGATTTTTAAGTTTTAACTTTCATATACATTGTATGAATAATTCGAACAAATTTTTCATTCATTGATCACATACGTGATACTGTTACCACCTATCAGGTGCTTGGAATCTGTAAAATCGGTAAAATTCCGAATTCTATAATGCACTGACTGTTTATTAAGCTTGTTCAGAATCGGGAAAGTACCAAATTTTCTGTTAATGGATCATGTGCATAATAGACTGTTCATCTGATCGTGCGGTTTCCTAGACTTATAACCACCATCACGGTTTACCCAGTCCTAAAGGTTTCTGAATTTTTAACGACAGGAATTCAACATATCATTACGAAACTTTTTATTCTTTTAACTGTTGAGTACATTTAAGAAGAGTCCAAAGAATCAATTACTGTTCCAATTCACAAGAAAGGCGACAAAACTGAATGCAATAATTATCGAGGCATTTCTCTTAACATTCTATTAACAAGATTGATTCCATACTCAGATGAAATTATTGGAGATTATCAGTGTAGATTTAAGGAAATCGATCGACTATCGACCAGATATTTACTATTCGGTAAATACTCGAAAAGAAATGGGAATATATTACCCAGTATATCAGCTATTTATTGGTTTTAAAAAGGCTTACGACTCGGATAAGAGGGAAACATTGTACAACTTTCTTACAGAGTTCGGAATACCGAAAAAGCTAGTTGATTAATTCAAATGTGTTAAAATGAATCCCAAAGTAAAGTCCGAGCAGAAAAATTCTTGTCCATGAGGTTCCACGTCGAGAATGGCCTGAAACAAGGAGATGCGTTATCGCCATTATTGTTCAGCTTTGTTCCGGAGTACACTATAAGGAAAATTAAAGATAGCAACCAGGCTCTAGAGCTCAATTGTATTCAATAGGTTACGGCGTATGCTGATTATGTAAATTTAATAGGGGATGATAGGAGAACAATAGAAAGCAATACAGAGTCCTTATTAAACGCTTGCAGCGACATTGGTTTAGAAGTAAATGCAGAGATAACTAAATACATGGAAGTTCACCGGAATCGTAATATGGCAAATTATGGATGCGTTAAAATATCAAATAATACTTTCGACAAAGTGGATACTTTCAAATATCTGGGATCACTATCACCAGACCAAAATCATATCCACAAAGAAATTAAATGTCGACTGAAATCAGGAAATCCGTGTTATTATTCAGTTCAAAGTATTTTGTCGTTGCAAATTCTGTCGAAGAATTTAAAGCTTAAAATACAGCGTGTATCAAAAAGAATCATCCGGTTTTAAACAATAATATCTATTCTGTCTCTTCAGAGATGTGAATGAACAACGTACTGTTGGAAAGAGGAACATCTCTAGTTGTACATGGTTTTCGCTAGGTAGCAGCAGTGTGCTTGAGTGAACGCCCACTACGGTTCTATTTAAAATGGTATCTGGACAACAGAAAGCGTTTTGTGTACTACGTTTTGCGGAGTGCAAGTCAGTGATAACTGTTCAGCGTGACTTTCGTACTAAGTATGGTGTGGATCCTCCTACTGCACAGAGCATTAGACGATGGCATGAACAATTCCGAACAACAGGTTGTTTGTGTAAGGGAAAAACACCGGGACGTCCTCGAATGCCCGACGCAGACGTGGAGCGCGTCCGTCAATGTTTCACACGCAGTCCGCAGAAATCCGTTCGTCGCGCAGCTCGACAGCTCAACATGCCCTCGATATCCGTCTGGCGTGTGTTGCGTCGTCGTTTACACATGAAACCATACAGAATTCAGTTATTGCAAGCTCTTTGTGAAGGTGACAAAGAACGACGTATGGAGTTTTGTAATTTCATTCTTGGCAAGATTGCAGAGGACGACAGTTTTGTTCAACGCTTAGTGTTAGTGACGAGGCAACATGCCATTTCAATGGAAATGTGAACCGCCATAATGTGCGAATATGGAGAACGGAACACCCACATGAAGTTGTACAACATGAGAGTGACTCGCGAAAAGTTAATGTGTTTTGTGCAGTTTCCCGAAAAAAGGTGTACGGTCAATTTTTCTTTGCCGAGAACACTGTGACGGAGATAACCTACCTTGATTACTTGAGTACTATCTTTTCACACAGTTGGAGACTGATTCGAATGATTTCATCTACCAACAGGATGGGGCACCGCCACACTGGCATGGGAAAGTGCGGGGATTTTTAAATCGAACGATTCCACAACGATGGATCGGCCATACTGGACCAAATGATGCAGCGTTATATTACTGGCCTCCAAGGTCACCTGACCTTACTGTATGTGATTATTTCTTGTGGGGGTTTATAAAAGACTCCGTTTATGTGCCTCCTTTACCAAGCACATTGAATGAACTGGACATCGCATAACGGCAGCTGTGGAAGCTGTAACTGAAGACATGCTAGCTGCAGTTTGGGACAAATTTGAATACCGCATGGATATATGCAGTGCATCTCACGCGGGGCACATTGAACACCTATGAGCAGGCGCAATAAAAACTTTTTGATTTTCACTGTCATGCAAAACAAAAACTATTTGTATACGTTTATTAGCTTCAGAAATACAGACTTGCCAAAGTGGATAAATCTTTTTGATACACCCTGTATACAAAGTGATAAGCATGCCTGTTGTGTTTTATGGTTGTGAAACGTGGTCGCTTCAGGGAAGAACACACACTGAAAGCATTTGAAAATAAAATCCTGAGACGAATATTCGGACCCAAGAGGAACGGGAATGAGAAAAACTTCATAACGAAGAATTGCATAATTTATACGGTTTACGTAACATCTTTACGGTCATCAAGTCTAGGAGGCTCAGGTGGGCAGATCATGCAGCCAGAATGGAAGAAGGTAGGAACGCTTTCAAAGTTTTAACTGAAAATCCAATCGGAAAACGTCCATTAGGAAGAATTAGGCGCAGATAGAATGACAATATTAGAATGGAGAAATAGGAATACAAAGTAAAAACTGGATCTAGTTGGTTAAGGATTGAAGTCAGTGGAGAGCTTTTGTGAACGCGGCATTGAACCTTCAGGTTCCATAGGCCATAGAGAGAGAGAATATTTTTAAGTTAAGCACAACTGCACCATGAGCAAGTGGTTAGCTTTTGCGCTTCTATCGGGAAGTCCGGGATTCAACCCCACATTCGACCGTTTCTCCCAAAATACTTTTCTAAATCCGCCACTGATTATCAGTATAAAATGGTCTTCAAGGTTGTATCCGGAAGGTAATTGCTGAATATACAAACAAAACGAAATATTAGTTATGCTTGTACTCATAAATTCCCAAATAAAAATTAGGAAATTTTAGAAAAACCAAACATTAAGCAGAGAAACACCTCCCAAAATACTTTTCTGAATCCGCTACTGATTATTTGTATAAGACGGTATTCAAGTTTGTATCCGGAAGATTATTGCTAAATCATTGCACAGCTACAGGATAACAAGAATGTGGAAGTACGTTTTGACAGATATACTGACAAACGTACGCTCTGATGGATATATTGAAAAACAAAAGTTTAACTTATGTGCTAGAAGCTAGAGTAGGCCTACTAATCTCTAGGAAATGAAACACGGACGACTAAAACGAAATGATGTAGAAAAGAAAAAATGTCGACAACTCAGAAGTTAAAATAAAGTTAAATATCTTCTACAGTGCCCTCAAATACTACGTACTTTATGTTTACTTTAATTCATAAAACCTGTGTTCCAACCATCATGACGGTGAATTCCAGAGCGAAATATAGCATTTAGGTCGTGAAATCTTATTTAACTTTAGAGTATACTATAAGAAAGCTATTTAAATAGAAAAATCATGAAAGTGAAAAAAGCCAAAATTTCCAAAATTCTCGTTTTTTTTTCAAAAAAGCCGGCTTTTTATGTGCAAAAAACCATCGATTCAAAAAAGCCGGCTTTTTTGCATCTCTAGTTAGGAATAACATGTGACGCGATGTGTTTCATCACGATATATTTCACGTTTTCTTCACTTATAAGCGTGAAAGAAAACATCGCAGCATGCTTTTTCCCGAGTAGGAGAGACCGTGCTGTTTACAATCCAAAGCCATGTACACAAATCCCAAAGCCATGAAGATTCATTCTTAACACCAGTTATAAAAGTAGATCTAAAAAGTATGGGGGCGTAGGACGTCACGCCGTTCCCTGGGCCTATCTTTGCTCGTTGTAACTTTTTCGGAAGTAGAGTGATGACATATACATCTTTGAAGTGGAGGAACGGTATCCTCCTATATTTCCCCTCACTTTTACCCTTGTTTGACACGAACTTTATTTTAAAAAGAATAAAATGGTTTCATACTGCATTTATAATTAATTAAAGCTTCGTCATTTTTCTGATCCCGTTTTCTCTTATTATACGAGGGTTACTTTTATTAGTCGAGACATTGTGGTAAGAACCAGAAATACTGAGCATAAAACACTTGCGTACTTATTAACAACGCAAGAAAATAATACTAAATGTAATCGAAACATTACAGATTTATTTGTTTCTCTTTCTTAATTAATAGATGTAGCTTTGCGAGACATTTTGTCTCTTATTAATCACTGAAATTGAAATGTTTCTTTCTTAATAAATTTGAATGTTATTATATTATGGCAACTTTTGGTGATACGAATGCGCAAGAGAAATCTGTATTTTATTCATTAGAGTTTGTATTTTTTTTTTTTTTTTTTTTTTTTTTACTCAAGTTGCCACTTCTCAAATTAAAATGAAATTCTAGAATTTGTTTATGTTTGCCGTTAACATTTGCTGGTCTGGATTGAACCACATACTTTTAATAAGTTTATTTGGTTCTAAGCCTTGGATGCTTGTCATAACTCTGCTAGAGTAGTTTATTTTCATGTTGTATATGAACAATATGCATTATTAACTACGAGATTGTAATGCCATTATCTGATTTCATTTAATACTGAGGCGTATACTACTTGTAAAGTTGCAAGAATTGTATATATCTGGTTCTGATTTTAAGTCAATTTAAATATGTGCTCTAACGGCGGTCACTCCCAACTCTGTTTCCTTCTTGGTTAGAGACCTGTATCCAACGAATATTATTTATTGTTCCAGTATGTGATTAGTTTCAAGGTTGATTTCCTACATCCTCCTCCGGCATTGTTTCAACATCACAACAGAATCTTGTAAGAATGAAGTGGATATTCTGTGTCAAAAATTGGGCCAGTACCTCCCAATCGAAGAGGTTCGATTATTTCACCCTTTATACACCGGGTAGGGATTTGCACGAAATCGCAGACTCTCACGTTGGGAACCCTGGTGACTCCCCTAATAATAAGAGGGTAGTGATTGATACCTCGTTGGAAAGTTTGTAAAATTCTAAATTCAACTAGGTAACACGTGTGCAATTCCTGCCCTATTCGTAGAAGAAGAAGAAGAAACAAAAATCCTTAAAAATATGAAAAAAAAAGAACTTGGGAACATCGGCAACCTTTACAGTTTGTTATTACATTGATAAACTGAAGCTAATATGTAGGCAATATAATTGTATCAATAATATAAAAAAAATGGTAGGTATTGCTGCAATACAATGCGAAATTAAAACTCAGAACAAAATTCCTATAAAAACGCCCTGTATATCATTTTCGAAGGGCTGTTGCAGAACCTTGAAGTTGTCACACTCTCCTCACCATAGTACCAGATTATTTGCACACTATCTTATCATTATTGTTCGTAGAAAATACAAAAACAAAAATTATGATTCGACACCAATTCAGTGAAAAGATACCTTGTCTTATATGGAAATTTCTAGAAAATAAATGTAATTTACGTAAAAAAAAAAAACTCCAAAAATTGGCCACATTTGCTCCTCCCCTATTCTCCCCATATACGCAACAAGTACCTTTGTAGGATATTAGTGTCTAGTTGACTACTTCAATGCTTCACATACCAATTTTTATGTCTGTACCTCCAAGGCGTGAATGGCCCCAAAAAATCTGATAAAAAAAAGATACTAAATTTACCCCTCTTTCTTTTCACCGTGGTATCCCCCAGATACATAAAATGCATATTGGTGGAAATCTTCATCCTTCGGAAACACATTGATACCAAAATTATCTTCTTATCTTAATTAGGTGCTGAGCTATTGAGGTTTAAATCCTTGACGCAGCAACTGGGTCATTCGGCGTTTAAAGGTTACAGGAAAACACTAGATTACATGTTATAAGAACAACTACACAAGAATTATAACCAGTTAATAATTGAGATTATCCATAATCATTACTGTTCTCCTGATTTTTTCTCTACTGATTTTTATTTATTTCGCACTTTAGTCACTTTTATTGATGACAAAATGCATTCTGGACGAGGATATCTTGTGAAACTGTCTTTCAGGAATATAGAAATTCAGACTTTTACGCTGAAGCAGGGATGCAAATAGGCAACACAATTTTACTCGCCCAAGGTAAAAGCTACTAGCCCACAACCCACAATAGAAATGATTTACTTACCTTCAGTATGATATCAAATATTCGCCCGCACCGATGAACCACTCGCCCCGGGCGAGTGCTTATTTCCACCCCTGTGCTAAAGACACACATTTTTTTTCTGTGTGTCACGTTGGTCTGTGTTCAGCATAAGATTTTTCTTTATTGGATCAAAAGATCCAATATATTTCAGGCAAAAATTTTCTTTAATGCCTTAGATCTCGACAACTATATATAGTGTAGCCAAACCAAAACTATCATTTAACTCAGTATGATGTGCTTATTCCGAAAAAAATATGAAAACTAGATTTAGGGGCAGTTCAAAAATGTTGTGGTCCCTGATACAAAAAATTAAATATATTTCATTGAATCAAACATTTTCTTGTACGCCCCGTATTTTGAGAACTACATATAGTGCAGCCAAACCAAAATTATCATTTAACACAGTATGATATGCTTATTCCGTAAAAAAAAATGATAACTCGATTTAGGAACCGTTCAAAAATTTTGTGGAACCTGATACAAAAAATTCAATATATTTCACTGAATCAAACATTTTCTTGTTTTGAGTAAAGATGACAGGCTGTACTCAAATTCATTTACTTTAAGCTTACTGAATTGATTGCGCAAAAATTTTCATATTAACCAAAAGAAATTTCATTCTTTTAATGACTTCTTTGTATATGTATTTCAGTTGTAAATGTGCTTACTTATGTCCTACGAATTTCGATTGATTTTACCTTGTTGCATATTTCATAATACTTTTCTACTACTTCTGATGTTCTATCCTGTACGTCTTCCATTGGTACTTTTTTCAATTTGGTTATTTTTTTGATGTTTCTTAGGCTTTGTTTTCATGAATAAACCTGTATTTCCTATTGTGTGATTTCACAAACATTTTTATTTGTAGTATTCTTACATAGTGATGGGCAAACCGATTCACCTCTGAGATCGCCGCTCAACAGTTCGCTCACTAAAATGAATCGATTCATTTGAACGACTCAGTGACTCACTTATATTTTTACAACGGGGAGAGGGGGAAGTTAAAAACTAAAATTGTATTATCAGACTAAATGCATTACATAAAATGAATTTAAAAGGTATAAATCCAATTTTAAATTACAAGCATACTGTTACTAACAAATTTAACTTTAAAAAATCACAGGAAGTTACACTTTTAGACGAATGCAAATTACAATTAACGAGATGTAACACACAAAAATGCAATTCAGATACAAAATACACATACAAACTAGACTAAATAAAATTACTATTAATAAGTGTGAAATGCATCACAAACGCAAAAAAGCTATATGTAAATTACAGCCTAAACGAATCAAAATACGCAATGCAAAATATTACAACTTTAGACTCAATGCTACAGCAATACATTTTTAGAATTACTGGAAAAGTGTTACAACTTTAAATTCAATGAAAAAATATTATAATTTTATTACAACATCGGGAGAAACTAAAATTTTCCTAAAAAATCTTGACCACTACCCCTCTCCTTAAAATACACATTTTAATCAAAGTAACGAGTTCCCCCTGGCTGAGCGGTTAGCGTACGCGCCTTTGGCGTGGAAGACGCGGCGTTAGATTTTCGGTGGGAGCTCACGTGGTTCGGGTTCCACGTTAAACAGTAGGCCCACGTCTCATATAGTCTCGCTGCTGAAATAAAATGAAATATTTTTTTGTTTAATGGCAAACGATTAAGCCCTGTAGGCTAAGGGAGACGATGATTAAACAACTGAATGATTAAAGCCACTGAAAAGGACGCTAAACTCAAAACCAAATCAAATCAGGCCCTAGTCAGCCGAACATGCCAGAACAGGATTTCTCATTCAAATTCGTTTTCGATTTGCAATTATAGATAGATTTAGCATTTTTTTTTTTTTTTTTTTTTTTGCGGGTTCTGCAAATAGCACATACCAAAAGCAGATAGGTGAATTGTGGTGAAAATATCACAGGTAAAATCGTATTGTCTAGTTGACTACGTTTCTGCTTTTTGAATATTTTTATTTGTTGTGAAGATATTACAGAAAAACTCTAATATTAGTTGTAGTTTAGTTCGCTGTAGTGAAGACAATTGAAGTATAGAAAACGATAATCATGCCTAATGTCTTGCGTGGTTCTGAAACATGGTCGCTTACTCTGGGAAATAACATAAACTGAAAGAGTTTGAGAACAATATCCTGAGACGAATATTTGGACTCAAGAACAAAAATGGGAAATGGCGAAATGACCATAACAAGGAGCTACATAATTTATATCGTTGTTTGGGTCATGAAGTCTAGGAGGCTCAGGTGGACAGGTCATGCAGCCAGAATGAAAGAAAGTAGGAACGCTTTTAAAGTCATAACTGGAAATTCAATCGGAAAACGATCATTAGGAAGACCTAGGCGCAAATGGGAGGACAATATTAAGATGGATCTCACAGAAACAGGACTACAAAGTACAAACTGGATCCAGTTGGCTAAGGACAGAAGTCAATGGAGTTTTTTTTTAGGAACGTGCCATTGAACCTCCAGATTCCATAGCCCAAAGAGTTAGTTTTTAGTTATTAGACAACATCACTTCTGTAAAATAATTAATTTGATGTACTAAGTACGCTTGTGTTAATAAATTCCTCACTTCAGTTATAGGTATCCAGGGATAAAAGTGAGGGGGATGCGGGGGGACGCTGTTACGTCATATCCAAAAGATATCTATGACGTCCCTCCAGTTCCGAAAAAAAAATATAATGGGTAAAGATAGGCACGGGGGACGGCGTAACGTCATGCGTTCCCCTACCTTTTCAGACCCACGTTTACCCCTGTAGGTATCCAATCTGCTGATGTAACTATTGCAATTTTATCTCCAATCATTACAACTATGGGAAGAAGGATTTGCTACTGACGGAAAGATTATGTGCTCCATGAAATCAACCATATGCATGATGTTATGGAAATACTGAGAATTTTTATAAAATAAAGTATTTAGATATTATTTCATATAAATTTCCATTAGGAAATGTATTGTTGGTGCAAGTACCCGATCGGATTCTACTTTCTAGAAAGAAATCTATTTATAATTTGCAATTCCTATAAACATACAGTTAGGTATTGATAACACGGTTCAATAAAATTCAACTTTTTCCCCCCTGGATATGATGTAACAGCGTCCCCCCGCATCCCCCTCACTTTTATCCCTGGATACCTATAACTGAAGTGAGGAATTTATTAACACAAGCGTACTTAGTACATCAAATTAATTATTTTACAGAAGTGATGTTATCTAATAACTAAAAACTAACTCTTTGGGCTATGGAATCTGGAGGTTCAATGGCACGTTCCTAAAAAAAAACTCCATTGACTTCTGTCCTTAGCCAACTGGATCCAGTTTGTACTTTGTATTCCTGTTTCTGTGAGATCCATCTTAATATTGTCCTCCCATTTGCGCCTAGGTCTTCCTAATGATCGTTTTCCGATTGAATTTCCAGTTATGACTTTGAAAGCGTTCCTACTTTGTCCCATTCTTGCTACATGACCTGTCCACCTGAGCCTCCTAGACTTCATGACCCTAACAACGATATAAATTATGTAGCTCCTTGTTATGGTCATTCCGCCATTCCCCATTTTTGTTCTTCTTGAGTCCAAATATTCGTCTCAGGATATTGTTCTCAAACTCTTTCAGTTTATGTTATTTCCCAGAGTAAGCGACCATGTTTCGGAACCACGCAAGACATTAGGCATGATTATCGTTTTCTATACTTCAATTGTCTTCACTACAGCGAAACTAAACTACAACTAATATTAGAGTTTTTCTGTAATATCTTCACAACAAATAAAAATATTCAAAAAGCAGAAACGTAGTCAACTAGACAATACGATTTTACCTGTGATATTTTCACCACAATTCACCTATCTGCTTTTGGTATGTGCTATTTGCAGAACCCGCAAAAAAAAAAAAAATGCTAAATCTATCTATAATTGCAAATCGAAAACGAATTTGAATGAGAAATCCTGTCCTTGCATGTTCAGCAACATTATCACGAAGTGTTTCATCTTGAATCAGTTCCTCTACGCGAGCTGTGATTAAATCTCTTAATACCGTGCTGGATCGGCCACTGCGCTCTTCGGCGGAGACGTTTTCTCTACCAGCCGCAAACTTTCGACACCATTCTTCGACATGTTAACGATACATTACAGTCTGTTCGTAAATATCTATCAGTTGCCGGTGAATTTCAGCAGCTGTTATATGTTTGGCCACAGAAATCGAATAACTGAGCGGACTTTCTCGAGAGACCAGTTTTCCAAAAGAGTCGCCGTTTGTGTTTACCTACAACGAGCACTGTAGGTGACGACTGACTGAAACTCTGTATAATTGCCAACTTCATGTTTTAAAATTACCGCACACTTCTCATTTCTGTATAACAGACGAAATTCCAGAAGTATCGGTCTTGTAATATTAGTTTCTGATCCTCCCTCGTATAACTATTGAAAGGGTGAGTGTAATTTATCTCTCGAAGTTTTTTGAAAATGGAGCAAAACAATGTAAAAATTGATGTCGTACGATAAACAAGCCATCTATTAAGATAAAACTGATGCTAAACTAAAGTATACTCTCATCATACTTTCATCTTGACACTAGCAATATGACTTATAAAGTACAATTAATAAGATACAACTCAGAATTATGATTAACTCAAGCTTTATTTTTTATTTCATTACTAGCATGGATTACCCGCTTCGCTGGGTTAAAATAAAAAAAATAAATGCAGAACTCCTTATCTCATGTATTTGGTACCGTGAAATATGCTAGTTTTGTTTTCAGTGGCATGGGTGTAAACAGAATCGAAAATGTCACTATTCATCTCAGCGACCCCGAAAACTATCGATTCGACACTAATATTAGTCATTTTTTGATAATTTTTTATATATCTCCCCCCTCTCCTCCCCAAGTTGTGGGATTGAATTTGGATGTAAATGGGATCGTGAGTGTCACTCTTCAATTTAACGATCCCGAAAACTATGGATTCGACGCTATTATTGGCCACTTTCGATCATATATATATATATATATATATATATATATATATATATATATATATATATATATATATATATATATATATATATATATATCCCTTTTCACCTTCCTAAGTTGCCGGGCGGACTTTGGGTTTAAACAGCATCGGAAGTGTCACTGTTCTTAGCGGCACCAAAAACTATAGATTCGATGCGAATATTGGTCATTTTCGATCATTTTCAAATATCTCCTCCCCTCCAAAGTTGCACCGTCAAAATGATACGATAAATATCATTCCTGGTCTGAGCCTCATCCATGTTGAAAATTTGATCGAGATCGGTTAGGTGTTCAAGAGCTATTAAGTCACAAAGACAGTCACTTGCACTTTCATTTTTTAAAAGTATATCTCTCCCCCTTTCCCTCTCCTTTGTTGTACCGTCAATGTGAAATGATGAAAACTATCTCAGGGCCAAACCTAATCTATGTTGAAAATTTGTTAGAGATCGGTTGGATGGTTAAGGAATTATTAAGTTTTATTTATTTTTTGTATCTCCCCTTTCTCTCCTTCTCCTAAGTTCTACCGTTAAAGTGAATAGATAAAAGCATTTTCAGGCCAGAACTTCATCTATGTTGAAAATTTGATCGAGATCGGTCGGGAGGTTCAAGAGATTAAGAGTCACAACAAAGTGACTTTCAATTTCTTAATATAGACTAGCGGAACCTGCGCTCTCTACACAGCGCATCGTTCAGATATGAGCATGGAACTCCTTGTCATTCCTCACAACATCTGTACATGTTCCTTTACAGACACAAATGAAAGATATCTTGATAAAAATCGTCAAGGGATATAGTAAAAGGGGAGATTTTTTTCGATTATTTTTTCAACATCTTGCACCGTTTGCACGATTTGAGCCTACTTCCGGTTGGAGTTTCTAACTCATGTATGATCAGTATTTTCTTTCTTCTTGCATGCAGTATGTAATAAGCAAATACATTACATACATAATTAATTATAATGTCAGTGATATATGGTGTTCATTGGGAAAAACACTTCAAACAATAAAGATTCATCTTAGCCTAGAGAATGGTTATCCTTGGTTTTTCATTATCATTTGGCCATGAAACAAACGCCTGAAGGATATACAACCCCTGTATACAACTGTGTTGTATTGGAATGTATAACTGATAGAATATGATGCTTTTAAAATTTCAATACTTTCAGTGTACTCCAAAAAATGTAATAAAGAGATAACAGCCACGTTTTTAAATATTCAATTAGAACTGGACAATCTACACAAAATTTTGAATCGACCAGCGAAAAACGGCATACTTCTAGCACTTGTAGTTTTCGAGATCTTATTGGCGATAGAATTGGAGACAAACATATAAACCTAGCATTTTAATATATAGATAAATAATATTGTTTAATGATAAGACATATATTAATAGGTTCTTCAAGTTAACTCATTTAAAGATTAAACAGTAACAGTGTGTTTTAAACTTCATTGTCAGGCTAGATGCAACACTTAGATATTTTATTATTGATCTCGATTTAGGGTCACTTTTGGATACATGAATACCGTACTCAAATTACGACGAGAAATATCCGGCTTTCAATTCCTATGATAACTCATTCAATTGGAATAGCACGAGAGACATTAAATGTAGTGTCATAAAGCCTCGCTACTGAAATGAGACATTAAATTTTAAACAAACAAGAAATCTGCCTGAAATCTCATTGGTACAGTAGTTCATTGTAGTTAGGCTAGAAACAGATAACACCTAGCCTAGACTCATGGACGTATGTAGAGTGAGATATAGGGCATCAGAATTCTCTCTCTTCATAATGCTTGAGTTTATGCTGAACTAATTATGGGCCTTTGCATTCACTCACTAAACTAAAGAAAATTCTACCCACTGACACAAAATTACTTCTTGTAAAATCTCTAATATTTCCTCACCTTGTAATGTAGCTCTATCAGATTTAAATCAGGACTTAGTGTACCCGTTACAACGTATCCAAAGTGCCTGTATAATGTTTGCTTATAATCTCAAACGATGAAACCATTTAACTCCCTACTACAGAAAGCTGAGCCTTTTGAAACTTGAAGATAGACGTCATCTACATCTTTAAGACTTTGCGCTAACCCTCCTACTTATTTCAACGATTGCAAAAGCTATATGCTCATCACGATCACGATACAAGATCAGGTGTAAATAAACTCCTTTTTCTTCCCTTACACTCATCGAAATATTACTCGAAATCATTCTTTGCATCCATTATCCGTGCATGGAATGATCTCTCACCCATCATACGACAATTTCAATCAATCTATTCAAGAAGCAGACCATGCATGAATCTCTCTAGGCTGTATCTGACAAAAATGCTGATTTTTATTCTTCTTACCTTTTATTTATTTCTCGTATTCCTTAAATGTATTTGTATATATACACATTATGTGTTTATTAGTAATAATCTGTGTGTTAGTGTGTGTGTGTATGTGTGTACGATTGTGAGTGTAATTTTTGTTGTAGTTTCAATGTGTGTGTATTTTGTTTTTCAATTCTTATTCTGTAAACACTTAATTTATCATATTAATCTTGATGTTTGCAAAGTCAAGTGGGGACAAGGCACGACTATCGTTAACTTCGCCGTGTAAAATAAAACTAGCTAAATAAATAAATAAAAACTACCAATTTTAGTGATTTTCAAGCCTCTCGCATGAGAAGTTTTGCATTTTAGATACCTGTCTGTTGCAGACACTTTTTTTTTAAAATAAACTTTATAGTTATGTTAGTACTTTTATGAGGCGTAGTAAATATTTTGTATATTCTCATTCACATTCTGTATCATTCCCGTTTATCACATTTGATATATTTTCCAACTTGCAAAACCAATAACAAACATATTTTTCCATGATCTAAGATATGTTTTTACTATCTCTCTATTTCCCCCCAGAGAACATTCTCTTTTTCCTTTCTTTTTTATTCTTTACAAGTCTGCAAAAAAGAAGAAACTGAGAAAGCTGTAGTGTGTTCAAGACACACAAACACATACGTTGCTTTTATCCTATTTTTGCCTCTGGTTAAAATGGTAGGACAAACGTTTCTGTGTGAGACAGAAAGTGTCTCGGTGGAGTTTACTGTTTCATACATCTGTTGGCCCCACGGGTGAGTTGCTACGCTCATCGCCTTCTAACAAACAGATACTAGTTGAGTTCGATTTGCACTTCAGGGCACAGATGGTTCGGTTTTATCCAAGTTGTTTAGAATAACCACAAGAAATGGACTTCTTCCACAAGAGAAGAGCACAATTTCAGGAAGAAATAATGGCGAAATACATAGAAGACTTGCTTTCTTTTTAATCAAACAAATAGTCTTATGTGGCGAATGCATAGGTCAGATTTTGCTTTATTTATTATTGATAACATAAAGGTGATAGGCCACTTATGTTGTAAAGTTTTCATTTATAAATAAGTTTAACGTAACACATAAGTGTTATGTGTTTTTCTTTATTAGTGCTTTCACAGAGTTAGTGTGATTAACCTACAGCATCAGCAAAACAAACGATTTCTTACAAATTCTAAAATATAATAATTTTTATTATTTAATTAAATGCGAAGTATAAATTACAAATAGGTATTGATAAATAACTGTACTAACATGTTACAATTTTTCTCTCTGACACAAAGCGTAAATAATTGTATATACTATAACATTCGTGAGTATAACGAAAATATATCACGAAGTTTTCTTCAGAAAGTTAATAAACAAGAATTTTCGGAATTATCCAAAAATGGAATAAGCATGTCATACTGAGATAAGTGACAGTTTTGGTTTGGCTATACTATATGTAGTTCTCCAAGGCCTACAAGAAAATTTTTAATTGAAATATATTGGATGTTTTGATCCAAAAATAATGACACAAGTATTAGAGGTAGGCGCATTATAATACACACTACAGATTTCACATCAATACGGAATTTCTCTCCCAATAAGAGCTTCCCGCCTATAGGTACCTGGCAATACTGTCTACTAAAATACAAGCAATACAATGTAATACAAGTTCAAATGCACATATGCGAGAGGATTCGCGTAACTTGCTCCATGGAACTAGCTTGCATTGAAATATATAGACTCCCCAACATCTCTGGACCCCTTAGATGCCAGGAGTTTTCAACTGTAGTTCGCAAGTCTTGATATGAGGAATCACAGTACTTATGAAAGGATGAACAATCAGTATTTGAATGTCTCTTGTTGCACGAGAAACGTGATGTGATTCAATTGAAGAAAAACCACACATTTTGTAAAAATTATTTTAATATTTATTCCACATCCATTAAATAATACAGAAACTGATTCATTAAATTAATGTGAGTGTGCATGCAAGTATTAGTATAGATAAAAGCCACAAGTCTGGCACCATTCTGAATAAAGTTCTTAAAACTTTCAATCTTGTTTCTTTCAATTCTTACCAAGACGTGAATATAAAGTTATTACAGTTGTTAATCTCTCACAAATAATGAGTAAAATGTAAGGCTGTGTAGTTTGAAAAGGGCTTTCAAAATAGGAAATCAAAGAAGATTGAATATCTATGCTGTACAATGAATAATGCAGAGCTCTTGTTTAACACAGATCTTTCCAACTAGGACGCATTAGGTTTTTTATTATAAATTCAAAATTTAAAATGAACGAACTTGTGATAAAATAATACTAAATTTTCCTCTTTTAGTGATTGATTCAGAAGTTAATATCTGCAATTTTGTGTTAGCAACATTCATGGATTACACTACATATCTTCATTTTATTGTTGTATATTAGTACTAACTGTCCAAGTTCGCAACTAGAATTTATTTCACCTGTGATAAACATGGAATTCGATGCTTCCAATTTATATATATATAATGTTCTCTTATGTGCCCATCCATTTATGTACCGAGGGGTATGCTCGCTTGCTGTCCTCTACTTACAGCCCTGTATCTGCCGGGTTTTTTGGCATCCCAGCGAGGCATAAGAATGCGAGATTGTTATGTTTTCCTTCCCTCTTTTTCTTTGTTTCGTGACATGCATAATTATTTTACTACTTCATAGTGAATTGAAGAAAGAGAAATGGAAAAATGGTCATAAAGATATCTGAAGTAGTATATGAAATAGGAAATGAAGCGCATCAGTCAAATGGTGTGATTGAAACTCAAAAAGATACAGAACAATAATAAAATAGGGCGTATCATATGTCTGTCGGTGCAGCTGGTAATAGTAAGATCACCAAAATGAGGCTGCATGGGAAGAATACCTAAAAAAAGAAAAATGTTTCATGTGATATGACAATGAAGAATGTTCTATATCGGAGTGTTCGGTATGTGAACGAGAACTTTGTAATGTCACAGTGGCACCGAATACATTATTGCGCCATAGTTAACGAAATACAAATATTAAATGTAAATGTACCAGTGATGAATGCATTAACGATTTTTTCGTACTTTTTACACATTGTTAGTTTCTATCGGAGTACTATGAAGGTTCCCTTCATTGTAGGATTCCTAAGTAAAGTTTGCTGTTAACTAGTTGAAAACATGTTATTACTTGGTTTGCAAGAGGACTGCAACTGACGACCCGCTCGGGAGAGTAATACTCCCGGAAGTAACTTTTTTCGCGTGCTACCCTAGCCAGCTCTTATAAGTTGGTAAAAAAAATTTAATATATATCATGGGGATCAAGGTAGAACAAAACGAGTCCTACGGGGTTTCTAACCTGTTCCTACTACTACTCCTACTCTTACTTCTCCTACACCTTCCTCCTCCTCCTACTACTACTACTTATTTGCACAAAAGTAAGTAAATCTTTTTTTGAGTATTATTTTCATCTTATTTTAACGGCAAAAGTGTTACGAAAATTAATTTTAAAAAACTTTCCTTAGGTCGGGTTTGAACCCACGCCAAAAGCGATTACCATTAGTATATTCTTGCGTCAACATTCTTTTTTTTTTCATAAAAAAGTTAACTGACTCACCGACCGTGCCTCAGTAACTTACTTGAAAGACTTATTACTAATGTTACTTGCTATACTCCTTTAACTTGCCTTTCCAATCAACTAGAACGACAGGGACACAAACACAAAAATATCGAGGACAGTTAAAATCACAATGGCTCTCCAACCGGGAATCGAACCCGGGACCCCATACACCAAAGGCGCACGTGCTAGCCACTAGACCAGCTGGGAGGTCACACAAGACCCGACAGCATAAAGTGTTTGATTTCTGTTATATGTAAGCTACGTGCCAAGAAACGGATAATGTCAACCAATCAGAATCGACTATTTAGTTCCTACTTCCGGGGAGCATTACTTCCCCGACTAAGTCCTTACCAAATGCACCAGTATGGGCATGCGAGAAATCGAAGTCTTTGAGTAACGGCCACCCTTTTGTGTTATCATCACCTGCATTTGGACGGATTCTGCAATAATTATGGAAATTGAAACTTATTGTAGTTTCCTAACAAAAGTATCGTACAGTACAACTTAATTAATTATAAAAAAATTAAAGTGCCACAAAACTGTAATATGATAGGAAATTGAATAATAATAATATCCGAATAACAATGTGAAAAGTATTTTTACTAAAGCAAATATACAGGGGTTGGACAAAAAAACGAAAACGTTTGGAAAAGTGTGAAAATCATACCTAGTATGGTATGGGGCCTCCTTTTTCGTCCGAAAGAGCTTGGATCCGACGTGGAATGTACGTATACAGCTCCTGAATCGTGGTGTGTGGAATTTCGTATCATTGTTCCTCCAAAACATGCTCCAGTTCCTTAAAAGATGCTGATGGAGGGTAATTAGACCGAACACGCCTTTCTAACTCAAACCACAATGGCTCATTAATGTTCAGATCTGGTGATTGTGGGACCCAGGGGAGATATGATAGCTCCTGGTTATGCTCCTCAAACCATGATTTCACCGTTTTTCTGCGTGACAGGGTGCCAAACCATTTTGGTAGATGCCATCACCATCAGGGAACAATATTTGGACCATGTGTAGAACCTGGTCCTCCAAAATGGCCTCATACGCCTTTCACTACCGATACTGTAACAGAACCACCCCCATGCTTTACAGTTGGGAGCAGACAGTCTGTATCATAGGCCTGCGACGGTGTTCTTCATACGTAAACACGACCGGTTGTTGGAAATAAGGTGAAGGTCGATTCACCGGACCACATTGCGTGTTTCCACTGCTCACGAGTCCACGCCTTGTGGTCCTTGCACCACTGCATACGCCTCTTCGCATTTACTGCTGTGACCAGGTGTTTGGCGATAGCGGCCCTGCCATGAATTTTCATTTTATGAAATTCCCGTCGCACTGTTTTCAATGAAATGGGGTTCTGTAGGCCGGAATTGAGTTCAGACGTAATTTTCGTTGCAGTGGTCTTCTTTTTAGCTGCTACAATCCGTTTTAATGCCCCCCGGTCCCTATCTGACAGGGTTGTCCTAAGACCACTGTTGTGGTTTGCAGACGTCGTTTACCCATGAATTATGTATGCCCTCGTGACATTGGACACAGTGTCTTTCGATGCCCCCACAATGTTCGGAACTGTTGCCACTGAAGCTCCAACCAGACGGGCACCATTGATCATGTCTCTTTGGAAGTCTGTCAGGTCGCCCATTTTACCGCACCACTTTCACACCCCGACACTCACAGGTGAACTGGTTACTGCTGACGGAAGAGTAAGGTCCGCATGTCACATTCAAGAAAAAAAAAAAGATCGGCAACCGCAACCCGTGTTATACAGTCGAGGGCCAAACTTACATGTCCTGTATGAAGTGCTTTCAGATTTTTTTACCCCCTGTATAAGCCAGAGAGTCAACCTCCTGTATAAGTAAATAAAAGTGAAATAAATATCTGTCTATGTATGGAACTGCAACGTCACGATCGGTTTCTGAACTCTGAAGCTATACTTTTTTCATGTAACTGTGTATATGCCATTATTTGGATGTAGTGACTCTAATAACCCTTCTTTTGCGACCATTTTGCTTGACTGTGCATTTTGCTTGCTTAAATGGCTAAGTATACCGTCTTTTTGGCTGGTGTCGGACGAGAGAACTGACTTCATGGTTTTCAGTTAAGTATGTGATATGTTTGAACTAATAATTAGCGCATCATTTGAAGTGTGTAAGGAAGCAATTGCCCTCATAAATTTGAGAGGTTCATAATTTTTAATCGGTTTTATACTAATAAGGTGATAAAAAAAAACTTGAAATTCTTATGTGTGTGGAGGATCTTGTCCACCCCTTGGTAAAATCTGAAATGACACTACTACTAAAACTTATTCCTCGGAAAACTGCGTGTCACACAATTTTCTAACTTTGTAGAGAATGTTTTGCTTTCTTAGGATTCAAGAATTCGGAATCATATATATATATATATATATATATATATATATATATATATATATATATATATATATATATATATATATATATATATATATATATATATATATATATATTTACCAAGTTAGACGTTGCCAAGAAGGATTTGTCAGAATTATACTATCCAATTATTAGATTTTTCATTTCCAAGTAAGACTAAAGATTTTTTTTAAATTTTTGTCCTAACGCTGAATAGAGACTGATCTTGTGAATTACCATTCCAGGCCCTGATCATCTGAGATTTAAGCCTTCCCTCGTTGATGAAAATCTCCCAAAACTTACAGTGAGTTACAAGCTGCTGCCATGAGTAGTCACTACTGGTACATTGAGAATTATTTCAATTTACTAGTAATGGTCATAGCTGGCCATAACAAGACACTTTCATATTCTGTTATACCAGAAAGGCATGAAAACGTTAAATCTGGTTTTGGTCACATGAAGATTGTTCTGCAGAATATATTCACTCTCATCTGAACGTGACCTAACTTCAACAAGAGCCGGTAATTTAGAAGCTATGAATGAAAATACAAATTCACCTGCCAATAAGATCTGAGAAGGACGTTTCACTCCAGTTGGTGTGTGCCTGTGTGCTCTACAACCAGCAACTTCAAAATTCTCGACGAACAAGCTCTCTATTTCACTAGATTACCACTAGAAGATTTGAAATGTATACCATTATTTCTCTGAATATTCTTTGTCAGGAACGTACGCAGGAATTCATTTCGGGGTGGTCCAAAGCATTTGGGGGATCAAAATTCAATATCAGGACAAATTATGTTAAAATTTATAAAATTATCTCGAAAATTATATTAAGTTTACAGAAAAGTTGGGATTTCTGTGTGGAGGGTGTAGACCCTAAGCACCCATCCCCTGCGTACGTCACTGTACTGCGTGATCACTTATTCGACAAAGTTCCAAAATGACAATTACTGGTTCAGTGTTCGATACTGCTGTAGGAACACATGTTGACAATTTCAAAGAAATCCCTCATATAGTTAGAGAAAAAGCGGTCGTTTCAGCCAGCACGCTATATCGAAAGCGATAACAGTCTAAGTACGAATGTGATATCAAGAAAATTCCCTTCACTGATAATACAACTAAAAGTCGTATTCCGTAAATGTCTACAAACATTGAGAACTCGATTAAAACCAAAGCTACTGAAACAAATTCAATTTTTGTAATTCAGCTGGATGAATATACCGAGGTAATTGGACTATCACAACGCGTTTCTTTTATTTCTTGGATTGAAGATAAAAGCTTGTCCAATAATGTTTCTGTTGCAAGGAAACTACCTATACTACCAAAGTAAGTAATATTTTTGAAGTTATAAGTTGATACAATGAAGACAATGAACTAAAGACTGTGACAAACATCTTGGCATTTCAGCTAAACGAATAAAACGCAAGCTCTGACGCGATGTTGCCGAGTGCTAAGGGGTGTGGCTATGGCTAAGCAGACGAACTACAGCGCGATCAGGTGGCAGAGGATAGACGTGGATGTGTACAAATAAACGTGGCAATACCGCTGGACTCTCCTTTGCTAGCAGCATTTAAAGGGAACTTGGAGCGCCGCCTTCAAATGCCAAGATGTTTGTCACGCCATTTAGTCGCGGAAGAATTATGTTGGCATATCCGTGTTGACATCATTTAATAAAAGGCTTCATAAGATGACTTATCACGCTTGTAGAACAACAAAACGTAACATGTTAATTCCATACTAGTTTCTAGATAGAGAAGCGTTCTGGCAAAAGCTATTGGAGAAGATTTGAAGTACATTTTTAATAAGAATGTCCATATGATAAATTACATTTCATGCAGGCATCTGAAGTGACGTCCATTTACCAACAATGTAACGAACTAGAAACATAACACAGCAATCTCCTCCTTCACGTAAAAGTCCGCCGGCTATCCAGAAGGCTATATTTCGTCGTATGTATGAGCTCAAGGATGAAATATTCCAATGATATGAGCACGGAAAGAAAATCGTATTCTGGTGTGCAAAATTATCTTTCCTTTCTAATATGTTTGAAATCCTAAAGAAGACAAATGATAAATCTAGTTGGCAAGGATGCAAATCTTTTCACTGCTGCGTACAAAGTTACAGCTTTAAGAGATAAAGCTGATATATACAGGAATAAAAATAAGGAAAGGCAATTTAGGAATGTTTCTATTGACATCTAAATGTGCACTTAGTAGCCAGATGTAGCCATAGGTCCATGAGCACATAATGCAACTGAAAAAAAGACAAGTTTCATATTAGTCTCTCTCTAACACTAAATATAAACCAACATGACTGGATAAGAAATCCTCTTGCATCCTCCAACACTTATAAACCTGAACTTATTTTAAGAGGAGAAACTCCGCAACGTCACTGGCCGAGGAGAAATGAAATATCCCCCTCCACATTTAATTTTCTGTCAGTATTAATTTAAGAATAGCTAAATAAGTAGATATTACTTTATTATTCAGTTGTTTTAAAATGGTGAAATGAGAAAGCAAAAATTCTAATTAATGCTTTTTAATATAAATATTTCTCAAAATTTGCAACAAATAAGAAACTAAAACTGGTTTCAAATACAAACGACCAAACAAACCCCTTTCAATCTTAGTTCTGTAATCATAAACTAAGTCTTCAGATACTAACTTTTAAAATACAGTGAAACTTGTATAAATCGGAAAGCGACGGGTCCAAATTTTGTTTCCGTTTTGGACAGATTTCCGTTTTATACAAATCTGAAAATAAATAGCTACAAAAATAAGACAGATGGAAATGGTTTTATAGTTTACCTTTATATTTGCTCTGGAACTCCAAAATGCAGTCTTTCATACTCTGCACACACGCACATACACCCCCCCCCCCCCCACACACACACACACACACAAGGCAAGCAAAATATTCTGTATTTTTGTAGTTTTCAGGACACACAACACTTAATATTCTCACAGCACTAAAACACTTCAAATGATGTGAACACTTCAAAGAGATGCAAGAAAATCTACTGAAACTCAAGATGCAGTTTAGAAAGTTACACAAACTATTTTTAGTTGCAGTTTACCAACATCATTCCCCCTCCCCCATGCTTATTCACATTTTTTCCACATTTCTTTCAAGGTAAGTTGTTTTGTTCTTTGTGACAAGACTTTTTTTGTAACACTTCCCTGGCAGAATAGAATGGTTCTAGAAGGTCTGAATAATTTGAGTCAGCCGCAAATTCAATGAGGTCTTCAACATAATGAAGAGCTTCTCTTAAAGAACCAATTTTAGGTTCTCTGAGTTCTTCAACTTCAGTGACATCGTCGTCTTTTCCTTCTTCAGTTTCAGGTCCATGCAAGAGATCCGCAGCCGATTCAATCGTAGAATAAGTTGCTACATCTTGATCACTTGAAATGTAAGCTGTTCCGTCATCCGGTTGCCCATTTTGTTGACACAAGAGTTTAACGGCTTCAGTAGTCTCCGTTATTTTTGGTACGTCAGAACTTTCAGAAGAAGAATTTTCAGTAAGCCCAGCTTTCATAAAACATTTAGCTATGGTTTCCTTTCTAATTCTTTTAGCAGAAACAGCAATCCAATTTACAGCATCAAGTACAGACACCGATTTCACTAACTGGCTTGCAGAATTGCTTGATGACATGTTACTTACTAGAGATTCCAGCACCAATCGCCTGTAGTGACTTTTAAAGGTGAAAATTACACCTTGGTCCATAGGTTGTGACACACTTGTAGTATTCGCAGGAAACCAAGCTATAGTAACATTGAACAATTTTATATGAGTATGGCATGGGGCATTGTCCAAGAATAACAAAACATGACGATTTTCTTTCTTCATCTTCGCATTGAAAGAATTTAACCATTCTTCCATAATGGTACTTGTCATCCAAGCACTGTTGTTCTTTCGCCACATAACTGGCAGACATTTAAGATTTAAATTTTTAAAGCAACGAGGTTTTGCAGATTTCCCAATCACAAGAGGTTTTCCCATTTCTCCTGTCATGTTCGCGCATAAAAACACAGTGAGTCTGTCTTTCGACATTTTCCCCCTTGTACATTTCTCCCCACGCAATGCCAACGACTTGCTCGGAAGTACCCGAAAGAACAGACCAGTTTCATCACCATTAAAAATGTCTTTTGGTTCATAGTTTTGTGTCAGTTTACGCACCTTGGGGATCCACTCTTCAATTGCTTTCGGATCGACATCTTTTGACTCACCACAAACTTCTCTCCACACAACATTATGCTTAGACTTAAAACTGTCCAACCACCCCGACGATGCTTTAAATTCAACTTTCCCCAAAGATTTGGTAATCGAAAGAGCTTGAGCTTGTAAGATAGGACCAGGCAAGTTTTTCGATCTGGCACTTACAAACCACTCCCATACCAGTTCGTTCATTTTCTCGTTGCCCGTTACTTTTCCTGCCTGCTTCGCGTTGCCATTCCCTTCCATCCAGCACTTCAGAATTTTGTCCTTGTTTTAAGTGTATCATAAATTTGTGTTTTTCCGCACTTAAAACGCCACATGATTTCCATAATTTCTTTCACCGAAATTTTGTCCTTTTCCTTGGATTCAATGATTTGTACTTTATCATCCAAAGGGAGAGTCACGTGTCTTTTAGCCATTGTCTGTACGGCTAAAATAAAAACACTATATAAAACAGCTTGTTTTAACCACAGAAGAAAAAACACGATATTGAACACAAACTCAGAACACTGTAGAAATGTACTTGTCTCTCGCTCCACTCCCCCTTTAGTTCTGTTTTTGATGACAACTTTCTGTCATTATGCTCGAAATGCATTTGCTTGGGGTAAATTTAGTGAACCGTGAACAAGCACCTGCTGTAAACGAAGATTCTCAGATTTTGGAGAGCCGCCAACACAAAGATTTGTGGACTCCAGCATTATTTTAAGACCAGGTGAAGTTCACAGGTGGAGGATTTAAAGCAAATGCAGATAGAAAAAATGGTACATGAACAATAACCTGTCAATCATCTCCTTCCGTGCTTCCGAACAGCAAAAGATCGTCATAGGAAAACGAGGTAAAATCAATAGCGGTATTTTGTGATACATTATTTAAAGGCAAGAACTAATGGAGAAGGGTTCACTTGTACTATTAAGTGGCATTCCATATTGATCTCTTCACCCCCAAATAAGACACGCACAAGAGAGATGAAAGGTAACCTGTTGCAGCCTTCCACTGCGAAAAAGAGATTCCGTTTTATGCAAGCTTCAAAAGTTCCCTGGGACTATTTTTGCTTTCCGTTTCCGCGTTACGGAAGATTCCGTTTTACAGAAACTATTTGTAAAGGAATTCTCATAAGAGCTGCCGGGACTTTGAAAAATGTCCGCTATAGACAGATTTCCGTCTTATTCAAGTTCCGGTTTAAGCAAGTTTCACTGTATTTGACTTCTTACTGACCAAAGTTAAGCAAGCTCTGTTTAGGATAAAAGTTCAAACGTGAAATCTGAACCATCGTACAATTTGTTTGAGCAGCCTATTTAACCACTTATCCAAGAAAATTATGTAAGCATTTAAACTTACCCAATACAATTATATCTGGCATCTACCACGTGGACAATTATTTGTCGAGTTTCACACTCACGAAACAATTCTTTTAAAGTAACTGCTTTACACAAAACTCCATATAACTATTCGTCAACCAACACAAGTATGATTTCAGCTTCACAACTGAAGCATATAACGCGTGTCAAAAATTTCGAATAGATGTAGTTCCATATTTTGCCACTACGGCGCTATAGCCGGATCTCCCTGACATCTGTACAATTCTATTCGCTTACTTTTTTGAAAACAACTTATTACATAGCTAAGAAAGATTATCGAAAACGATGTAAAAATGGCAAAAAGTCTCACACACTTTAGATGTAAGACATTTTATATTATCTTGTAATCTTGAACATCTACAATTCTCTGTTATTTTAAACAAGCTACCTTTCTTCAACATGACAACGCATCCTAATACCTAAAACATCATGGTTTCTGTTCACTTCCTTTATTTCTGGCATTTAGTCTAATCAGTAGCTGCAATCATGAGCTTTCTACAATAATCATACGTAAATATATCGCCATAACTTTTTGCAAAGTCCACAAGAACCCTTGTATTACGATCTGAAATAGATTCTCTGAAGTGTAGGGCAATTTAAGGCAGAGCACACTATGTTATCATCAATTGTCTCGAATTCAGAACCTCGAACAGATTGAGCAGTTCATAAATGTTTCAAAAAATATTCTAGCCTCGTGTCATTAAATTTATTACTACTAGAAATCGTTCTAGAACGGCATTTAAATTTGAGACCATTATCTTTATTACATTAAAAAATGAAAACGAAAAACACAAGTAAAAGATTAAAAATGGTAACATTTGGAGCGAATTTTCGTTTTGATTTGCATCTAACAAAATTTGACGATATCTAACAGATCGAAAATGTTACGACAAGATGAGAACATTGTAGTATACCTAGGTACTCCTAAATGAAAATATATTCAATGATATATGCGTACTCGTTTCTATAAGCGTTATGGTAAATGACGTGTTATCTAGAATGACTCTGTTCTACTTTATAACGCGAAAGTTTGCAACCCATATTTCTAAATAATTTCTGAATCTGTATCTTAGCCAAATGTCTAGGGGATTGACAAATTAATCAAGCCTTGTATCAACGGTGTTGATTGAGAAAAATTGTCATACTTAGTTGATGCAGTACAGCAGCAGGTTCATCGAAAAAGAAAAGATGCTGCCCCTCTTCCCCATACTTTACATTAAGACAATAAGGTGTTGGCCAGAGAATACATACAAGTAGTGTATGAACTGCCGTAATAGGAACGAAGGAAGTCGAACTTGTATGGAGAAAGGGGAATAAAAACTACTTTTTGACTTGTTTATTTGTAATAGGCGATGGTCAAGAATTTCATAAGTTGGATACACAAGAAAAATCCGTTCTCCGGACATCGGTATATTGTACAAATATACGGTATCCTCTTGCTTACTATAGAAATCAGTATGGAGCTTACGTTATCCGTATGCTACATAAGCACTGCCCTTAGATGTTACATCATGCCGTTGTAGGATGTCTGACATCTAACAGTTTTCCGTATATCACATGCATATACTTATGTTACCTTCGTCAGCTATATGTTATATACGTTCATTTGTATGTGAGATCCTGACCGCCTACATTGTTTCATAAGGAAAGTACGTACACTCATGTCCAAAATTATTGTCGCATGTCTATAAAAATGTTGTTCCAGGAATATAACTTGATAACGAATTCCCTCGGTATTTCTTATAATGTTAGTATGTGTATAATCAGCAAACACATGTACGTATGTGGCAAATATCATGTCAAAGAGCAGTAAATAAGAACAATAAAACGAAAATAAAATTTTCTTGTCCATTTAGCAACATTTTATATTATTTCCGATGAAATTTACCAGAAATATACATTTCCTGATTATACACATAGTACCAGTATTAAAAGTACCCTGCAAAATCATTATCAAATAATATTCTTGCAAGAAGACAGTTATAGATATGCGACAATAATTTTGGACATGAGTGTACACATGGAAAACTTATACAAAAAGTATTATAAAACATGCGTTTTCAGTTCTACGTCTGCTGTACGTTAAGTCCAAAAACTACAGGAATTACGCATGTAACCTATCTTTTTAAGTACTCCACCTACATTTTTTTCTCACTGTACAATCGTTTCATCTCTTCAGACTAAGAACATATATCCGTTTTAGTTTTCATAGTCTTTCTTTTTGTTCTTCTGATTTTTTTCTCTCACTTCATCGATGATGGCAAAATCTTCCATAGTGAAGGTAAGGTTTCTTTCAAGGAAGCAGATTAAGCCTATGGTTCTACACAGTTCAAGATAGTATTTGTCATCCTGTTATAGGAAGAGCGCTGAATGCGAAAATGTCTATATATCTCAAATAAACCAAGAGAAATGTGTCAATAGTTTGAAATAAACTACAATTTGTGTTAAACGTTTTTTTATTCCCATTAACTGAATAATTTAAATGAAATTAGGATACAAATCATTGTAGATCCTAAGCTAATAAGAAATTATTTTTGCAATGTTTTCCATCACTTTTACCATTCCTTTATCTGTCTCTCTCACCTTCTTCTATAGCACATCTTTGATAAGGAAATTTCTTCCGCATCAATTACTTCGAATCAATTTTCCCTTTTAACAACTATTTTTCATATAGTATTTTTCCCTCTTCTTCTTTTGCAAGCACAGCCACTATTCTTTTGCTCCATCTAGTTTTTTCCTTTCCTTTTTTCTCCGAACAGACATTCCAAATATTTTGATCATTTTTACATAGACCTTTCGTAGAATCCACATTTGAGCTCAACATCAGTACAATACTTATTCTGTCAATTTTATGGATCCTTTTTATGCGTTTCTTTTGTAGAGAAATACACTTTTCTTTTTCCTAAGTGCATTCTTGTGTCAATTCTAATTTTTGGTTTCGTTTCCATTTTGCATTTTACTTCAGCAATTGCGTTTAGGCATACGTTATCAGTTCTTTTTATTCTTCTTTCAAATCAGTAGTTTATATATTTAATAGAAAAAGGAATCTAAGTTAAAATATACATTTAATCAATAATGTAATTTAGCTCAACTATTACACTCAGGAAACTATCCAACTTTTAATTATCGTTCTACTTTTTAAAACTTATATATGCACGCACACACACACACACACACATATATATATATATATATATATATATATATATATATATATATATATAGAGAGAGAGAGAGAGAGAGAGAGAGAGAGAGAGAGAGAGAGAGAGAGATTACATGTTCATGCCTTAAAGTGGGCTATATAATAAGAATGTAAACAATGTTTCTCTCCCATATAAAAAAAATAATCGTGATAACATTTTTTTATGTATATAAACAATGCTTTTATAAAACATATTGATAAACAGAAGAACGTAGTTCTTTTTGGTGGAATCAAATGAAGAAACGGAACTAATTTTAAAAGTATTCGACGCTTCTGTTCTTAAAGCTCAGGGTTAAAGTTATTAAGATTACTAGTGGAACAGTTTCCCATAACTCATTACAATTAGTGGGTTTGATGCTCGATACGAGTAAAATAATTTATGTGAACATCGCAACTAATGCTTTTAGTCGTAGTTTCATTTATTTTATCCCATTTTAACATAAAAAATAGTTTTTAATGTATTTTATGATAGCTTTGTTTTTAGAAGGTTATTCTTTAGTATTGAATCAATATCCTGTAAACATTTCCCTACTCCTACCTTCCTTATCTTCATATTATTGCAAGTTTTCTTACGGAAGGTTGTAGTTCCTAACTTTTCATTCAGAGGCACTATATAAAGGTTTCGCGCCAGCACTAAGGCGCATTTTTTTTCACGCTCGACTCTAGCCATTTGAACTAAATACACTCTTCTGATTGGTTGCAGTTTGCGATTAGCGAAACCTTCTGGTGCATGTATTGTGTATTAGAGTAATAGAAGAAAATTATCACTTTGTGTGTTGATAAAAATGAAAATATAATCATTTCGGTTACATTTTGTAAAAAACGTGAGGCGTAATGACTTCAAGTGCTACAATTAAAAATATATATTTTGGTCACAAGGAAGAGAGTGAAGTTCGAAATTGGATCACCCAAGTGTGACGTAATGTTACGTGGCATTATCATAGGGGAAAGGTGGAACAAGACGATCCCTGCGAGGCTTATAAGCCCCCTTCACTCCCTGCCGCTCGCTCAGCTGTTTCTTGACATAAGTAATTAACTTGTATTGCATAATATATTACGTACAAGGGCAAATGAGAATAATTTATATCTTATTTTAATGATAAAAGTGTTATGAAAACGAGTATTTTTATCTTTTTTTAATGATGAAAGTGTTATGAAAACGAGTATTTTTTATCTTATTTTAATGATAAAAGTGTTATGAAAACGAGTATTTTTATCTTATTTTAATGATAAAAGTGTTATGAAAAGAGTATTTTTTATCTTATTTTAATGATAAAAGTGTTATGAAAACTAGTATTTTTATCTTATTTTAATGATAAAAGTGTTATGAAAACTAGTATTTTTATCTTATTTTAATGATAAAAGTGTCATGAAAATTAAAAAATTAAAAAAAAACTTTCATTAGGCTGGGTATGAACCCACACCAAAAGCGATTATCATTATTAGCCCGGACACGAGGACTGACAGCAGCAGGTGTTTTATTTCTGCTATATATACGCTACGTGACGAGAAACGGATGACTTCAACCAATCAGAACCGCTTATTTAGCTCCTATGGCTAGAGTCAAGCGTGATTTAAAAATATCGCACCTTCTCGGGAAAAGTGACACAAGTGAAAAACCCAAAAAGTACCAAGTTTGTATCCCTCGCGAGAAAACTGACATAACACGAAATTTGTCACTTTTGTTCTAATACACTCTGATTTTGGGATATTTTTAAAGTTATATTTCCAACAATTTTTACACATAAAAGAAAAAACCCATTGTGATTATAAAATAACTTTAAAACAAGTTACGAGTTATGTCATTTTTCTCACTAGGGATACGAACTTGGACCTTTAGGTTTTTTGACTTGTGTCACTTTTCTCCAGTAGGTGCGATATGTCAGTGAAGCATTCAGCCATCTATTTGAAGATAATTAACTGACGTTGGATCTGATTACGTAATGGTTTGCGTCAACGCAATGCAAAATGTGGATAATCGATATAGTACTTATAAAAGACTGTTCCAGCTTTTTCATTGCGTTGCTGCCTTCAAAATTTTGCGAAAACTAGAATGGAGTGTAGTAAGTAATCTACAAACATATGCAATCTTTTTTTTAAAAAAAAATCCATAATTTACATTGCCATCAGGTCTACGAGTTTCTGAAAGATATCAGAGGTCGACTTAGTGTGGAAGCGTGTAAAATTTAAGTTGCAAAATTTCACTTTAACTAACAGAAAAGTAACCTAATAGAACCACTGTAAAGAAAAGAAAGTTTGTTCTTTTCGGAACAAGCTCTCCTGTTCGATATGCAATCCAGCGTAGTATCAATGTCATGTGGGTTGCCTAACAACAAAGTTCTTCATTAATATTAATTCATGAAAAGGCAGTTCTTTTCTTTGTGATTTTAAAGTGTGAACAACATACCAAGTAAACATGGCAAAAGTTATTCTAACAAAATTGACTGAAGTATGTTAACTTTACACAAGTGTGTTGATAGTTGAGCGGCTCGGACAAACATAATGATAATCATCACTTCCGGTGAAACTTAATTATTAGGTTGAAAGGTTTTAAATTGAACCATAGAACAGTATGTAGGTGGTTGAATTTCGGAAGTGTACCTACAGAGAAAACTTGTTTGATATATTTCCTTGATTTGAATGCTGAACTTTCTTTCCCACTTTACTCTTAAGTTAGAAAATGTGACACATCATTGTTTCCCCCAGGCCGTTCAGTTCAGACCATAGTTCTAAACTTCTTGTCATAAAAATAAAGCTTAGAAACTAAGTGACACTTAAAATAACTTAAAATTAAGCAAGCTATTGTGTTCTTCTCTTTGTCACAGGATTTGTCTCCAAACTGGTATTTAAAATGCTAATTCAGTCGCCTGTTGCAATAAATGTTATAATTCTATTTTTCATCAATAAAGTTGAGAAACGAATGAACATAATAAGATGACTACATCTTTTATCCAAATACATTAAGTTCAAAAGACATCTTGGCTGGAAACATTCGGTCCGGTAACACCGAGAACCAACGTAAAATTAGTCCATAAGGCACTTTGTCCAACGTACAAATTAGTAGTAAATGCGCTGCCCTATCTCAATTTTGATTATCCTCACCCAGGGGTCCACGGACCATAGCGTTAGTGCGAATGAGTCAGAGATATTTTAACCCGGGCTTTCCGTCACCCTATCGAAATGTTGCTTATGCTAACTTGGGGGCCATACGGCCATCACGGCGTTGGCACGAATGAGTCAGAGGTACTTTGTCCGGACTAGGTCTAGGATCGTATAGGATCTCGTTCCCTTTTACGGGCATAAAATTTGGATTTTTAAAATCCTCTTTGATGAGCACTTTCTTGTCTTATACTGGTATATGATAGAGTACAGGGTCTCGGGGGTGAGGAGTATGTATAGGCACCTTTAAATTTTTCGTTCCTTTTTATGAGTATAATTTTCGGCAGTTTTTATCTTCTTTGATGAGATTTCAATACCTTATATCGTTATATGATTGAGCACAAGATCTTGGATAGAAGTACATTCGTGTACCCTCGTTAAATATCGATATGTATCTTGTTCTCTTTTATGGAACATAGAATTACCAAAAATATAAATGTGTGTAGATTCTTGTTTTCTCTAATGAAGGTTTTATTACCTTATATCACTATATGATGGAATACACAGTGTTGGAGGATGTATGTACCACACCCTCATCTTAAAATTTCTCGTTCCTTTTAGGGATACAATTCTGGGTGTTTTTTCTTTAATTTTCTTTGATGTGGTATTATTACCTTATATGGTTATATGAGGTCCATTCTTAAATTTTGCGAGGATACCTAGGATCACTCTTAAATTTAGGATTGGTTAAATTAAAAAGAAGAATTGATAAATGGACGCACTGCCAGTTTGATGGTCCATCTCATTCCTTAAAATTACGAAAAATATAAAATTTGACGATGTTTGACCTATTTATCCTCTTTAATCGTTATATGAATGAGTATAGAAGTACATGATGGTCGCCTTGGTGAGATTATGCATAGTAACCTCTTAATAGTATTTCATAAAACAACGGTACACGAACGAGCCCTTTTAAATTTTGGGGAGTCAAATCAAGATTATTATTATTATTATTATTATTTTGGCAGAACCAGGGTCATGGTCCCGAAGGAATTTTGTTCCCTTGAAATAGTACAAAATTACCAAAAAATAGAAACCTTTGAGAGAGATACCTAACTTTTGGAGTAAATGGTCAAGATTCAGTTTTGATTGATGAGGACTCGAAGCACAGTATTTAGTTGTCAAATAGTGTGTAATGTTTCTACCTTGAAAGGATACATTCATTCTCTAAGATGTGTAAAAGACAGGAGTCCATTTCATCAGCAAAGTTCAGGGAGACGTGAACCTACAGCTTAACGTGGAACCGAACCACAGGAGCTCCCACCGCGAATCGAACCTGGGTCTCTCACAAAAATGTTGCAAAATTATTTTAAAAATACTTCTTTATGTGTTGGCTTATAATCATATGTTTTAAAGTAAACGTATACGTATTCCTTTTTAGCATCATTGAGATTCTTTGTTATTGCTTATTGAACACACACGGTGTTTAATTGTTAAAACAAGAAAATATAATCTGTAATGCTTTACTTTGAAAGAATACGTTCATTCTTTTGAGAAGATAAAAGAGGGAGGAGATGAGATGATTTCGGGTATGATCAGTACCTCTTAAATAATCACAAAACTTCGTATTATTTCCGTTCGTAAATTAAATAGGCTTTCATAGGACAAGGGTAGGAACGAACACACTAAAATGACAGGATTTTTATCAAATGTTTTGGTGTCAAGGTCAATTTTTGACAGCACCAAAGCCATGGTCTCCAGGACTAATTTTAGTATTTGATCAAATACAATTTCTAAAGATATAATTTGGGAAGCTCCTGTGGTCGGATTCCACAATCATATTGACTTCATGTATTCTCTTTATTACGTTATATGTCTGCATTGTCTAGATCTTGGTTATGATTAGTGTTCGAAGGTCATGAGTTTGATTCTAGGTGAGAGTTTATATGGCTTGGATATTAACTTACATTCTTGCGGTATTTAGAATGTATGCTCTACATAGATATTGTGTTAGCTCTCCAATGTAGAGTTCACTGTCACTTTATTTAAGTATAATATTTAAGTGTAATAAGTATTTAAGATATGCGCACCTTAATGCACTCCTCTTAAATTTTTGACAAGAAAGCATCATCAGAGGTATATGATGTATTAAAAGGTCAACTTCATGGTGCTGGTGTCAGCTCGTATGATTCGAATTTGAGATTTATATCTTAAATAACCTTGACGTTTTAGTTTAAAATCTCAACTTCAAATATTTTAGTTAGAATGTGCCAAAAATTTTCAGTGAGTGTACAAACATTGAAATTAAAAAGGGAAACGTTTCACGGTTAACCGTCAAACTTTATCCGGTTCTCAACTATTCGATTAAGAAAAAACTGTTTTTAAATATTCGATTACCTTGTGTCGTGACTAATTTTCAGTTATTGGAATAGTTCAAGTAAAAATTTGAAACTAAAATGTTTCGAATTCAGAAAGTTTGAAGCTAAAAATTTCAAATTAAATTTTCATATCAAAAAATTCAAATCAAATTTTAGAACTAAAAAAATCAAGTTAAAATTTCCAAACTAAAAACTTTCAAAGTCAAAATTTTCGAACTCAGAATTTTCAGACCAAATTTTAGAACTAAAAATTTCGAATTAAAATTTTTAAAACCAAAATTTTTAAACTCAAACTTTTTCGAAAAATTCTCAAAAGAGATTTGAAAGCGATCACCTAATCAGATTACACCTAAGAAATAAACTTCTTTCAACAAATGAACGGTTTCTACTATATTTACAATATTAAAACTCAAAGTATAATATTAATAGGTTTCAAAGTCGAACTGGAAGTTAGAGGTAGGGATTAACCATTTATTTCGCCAAAGGTAACTTTTTATCAATAACTATCCTATACTCAAGTACTATAGCATAAAATCCAGCATTTTAGATGAGGAGAAAATCCTCATAAATTTAAATTTTGATAATGATTTGTTTGGTCATAATTCATTTGATAGACCATGTCTTTCTGGTTGTTCATAACTGTTTATTGAGATTGTTATCTAAAACTTAAATTGTCTTGGAGAACTGTTCAGGACTCCTCTCTTAGCATTGAGACGACCAACCATTTTTCTACCCATAGCCGGGCGTTTATTTCATAACGAGACATTGATATGACTTGAAGTCTCAATCATTATCTTCTCAGATAAACTGTTCGAACTGCTAAGAACTATAATCTACGTGATGAGCTAAGTGTACACCCATAAAAGGATATTTTTCGTACCATCATGGAGGCTTCTTAGAACGAAGATGAACTGTTTGGCTGGACATAACCTGTAAGGTACGCTACTTGGTTTAGCGAGCATTAAGACGTGAAAGCGAATCATCAAATTTAAGGCACCCCTACAATAAAACGAACATAAATGTGTGTTTTCTTTACTTAAGTCGAACTACACGGTACCAGTTTCCTACCTGGTCTGCTTGATCTCCGGTTTTAAGACCTATTGAACACATGTGTCACATTATTTATGACCCCTGAACGAAAGCTACGCTCCGGAGACCATTCCCAAACAATGCTAAGATGCCATACCATGTCAACCGGAATAGCTCCTTGTGTGGCCGCTTGGCGAGTTGAAACGTTTATTAAAGTAAATACTGTATGTTTCTGAGAACACTGTATAATGTGTTTGAATTGTTCAACTGATACCATTTTTTGACTACCACCACATACGTCATCTTCTTCTGTAATAAATGTGGACGTTAATTGTGTTTTAAAGTCCATTTGCTTTAATTTTGTATTTAAGAAATGGATTGGATGTTCTAATCTGAATATTTAGAAAATGAAATAAATTCTGTTTAAAGAGGCTTGGCACAGTACAGTACCTACCAATACTTTGTTGCAGTAACGAATATTTAGTTTATAATAAGTCATGATTACATTAAAATTTTACCAAACATATCAAGATTGTACCTTGCCCATGTTGTTTCTGCGTCCTATCTTCGCTTTACACTCACTGAACTCTGAGAATACTAACAGTAAGAGAAATTGTTCCTCAAAACGTGCTGTAAAAGCTTATACAAATACAATACTACTAACCTGAACAGTTCGATACATGTATAATCGAGGACACCATTTTTATGAAGAACAAGGGCAATTGTCTTTTGTGAGTTTGAAAAACACACTCTTTTTAATGACTTGTATACTAATATACTAATAAAAAAGGTATGAAACTCCTATGTCAATGTATAATCCTGCCTCCACTAAAATCTGAAATGACACCACTGGGCACAATACAAAAGTTCAAAACATTAGAGGTGATTTGTTTCTTAAATGGTGTAAAATTTCTCTATTTCCATATTTGGAACAAGTACAGGTTAAGTTTTCGGTCTTTTAATTAAAGTTTCTTTTTGTCATCTTTAAACGTACCCAGAAGAGAGGAAACAGAGCGTATAGAAACAAGCATGCAACAGTAGAGTAGCAAGGGACCATGTCTTTGGATTTCAGACCCTGGAACACTGCAGTATCTTTTGTAAAAAAACCCTCCCTTCTCTTTCGTAGATCACGAGCGGTAATGGCCCGTGGGTGTTGATGGTGTTACGGAGAGAATTTCCTTCGAGGAAGTTAAAATGTGACTCCATTACCACGTTTACTCAACCCGAGGGAATGGACCGCCTCTCTTCTTTATTTAGCTTGTGTGGTACCTTTAACCTTCTTGAATAGAAACAACAAATACTTTTATTTATATTCTCTTCAATTGCCTTCAATGAGGTTCCCAAACGTTTATACGCTAGATCGTGTTTCCAGGTCTTAACGGAGAGACAGTAGCCTATTTTAGTATATTTTGAGGAGAAGAGTGCTAGACCATATTTAATCCCAAATGTGTTTGTGACAGACTTCTTGATATTTACCGATAGAAGGGGTTTAAAGAATTAATGCCATTCATGTTGAGGAACGTAATTAGTTTATTGGGTCGTTCACAAGTAGATATTGCAAGTAGATAATTTGATGGAGATATTAATAGGAAGAGCAATACTTATTCAGAAAGATATAGTTTATAACAGGGACGCACCCACGGCAGAGTCCACCGGGTCCGGACACTCCACCAAGACTTCCTAACTAACATACATTTGTACACTGTCTCAATAAAACTATAGACCCTACTTGTTTAACAGGGAAATTATTGATGTAACATGAAAATTTACACTTCATTTGTGCTCTTTCTCTTATAAAAACAATCTAGTTTTATTACTTTCCTAAAATCTAGGTGAAAGTATATTACAATTACTTATCGTCTTCTAGGGTGCGGAAGAATACCCGTTCAATACTAAATAGATGAAGTGGCTTCTAGTATATTAACCCCCCGACCCTTTCAAACAAGAATTTCTGGGTGCGCGCCTGGTGTTTGAGTTTAGATTACTTTGATTAACAGGTCTGTGTTCTAAACTATGTTGCTATAAACATCGACGCAAATCTGCCTTCAACATTGAGGAGATGGGCAAGACCGTTCCCATAATCTATTTTTAATGGGTGTTCCAAATATTTATGAAGCTGAAAGACAATGCTGTGGAGGATCAGGGAAGCAGAGTTGTATTCAACATTGGGAGGCGGGCAGATTTGATGCTTATTCTGGGAGGGGAAATGAGATTCATATTACAGTAGATCAATTCGATTTCAGAGGAGAACCTCTTGTATATTATACAGCAATCCCATCTCATCAATTTCATCTCAGTTTTCTTTGTTTCAGTCGGACACAAATCATCACTTTTCTTCCCAAAAAACACATTTCAAATTGGATTATTGGGGACAGTCCCCCCCAGTTCCAAGATTGGGGGTACGTGTCGTCCTCATCCCCCGAGATTTGTGCCACTGGTTATAAATTAAGTAGTAAAATAGTTAAGAATCTGTGTATTGTTCTTTGGAAATCAATTCTAATAAATTTATATGAAATATAAAAATTTAGTTATAAACTGATAATGTTCTATTAAATAAAAGTCAATGTTATTTGTCATTGCAACTGTAGCAATGCATTCTGTAATGATGTCAAATACATGTTGATCTTATTACATGACCACTGTATTTGATTGAATTGTGTAATGTAAAATGATCTAACATATTAAATAATGTAATTGGACCAATGCTAGGGCATTGATCAGTAGTCTGGACCGAAAAATAAAAAAAGCTCAAATAGTAATACCGCGGAAAAGTAATCATTGCGTATCATTATGATTAGTAATCATTTCTACAAGGAAAGTCATTTTTCTAATTCATTCGAACTTAAGCTTCCCACTGTTAATGAAATTTTTGCTTAGTTATTGAGGTTTAGCGTTTAGGTTAGTTAATCAAATTCCGAACTCGAAAGATTTTTCAGAACTCTCAAAAATCGGAAACACTAGCAATGAAAAAGAAATGAAATCAACTCTACCAGAAAAGTTACAGGAAATGTTCAAGCATTTGCCTGTTGTAATAGAAAAGTCACTATTTTCTCGACAACGTTCCAACAGATTCGGTTCATCTTCTATAAATTAATATTTCATTTATAATCTTACAATATGTGGCAATTGAATTTCTCTCTAAGTTCTAGGAAGGATAAATTTGAAAGAAAGAATTACTTATTAAATATTGTGTATTAAGATTCTCCGGTTTTCTCTTACATATACAGGTTGGGCCATATTGATGAGGCATATTTAAAATGTATTTGTGAAGCATGTTGAACACAACATTCATAACCAACAATGTGGAACATATTGCCAAAGACGGAAGTTTTGCACTATATTCAGTGTTTAATGATTACATCCTTCAGATTCGGACCACCTTGAAGGGTACATTCTTGCCAAGATAAGGTATTATACAAAGTCATCATCTTTAACAAGTAACCAATCACAGAATGTGGCTCGTTGAACCTTATTTTGGTCGAACAATTTATGTAGCACTTGTACTTGTATAGATATAGTTGTAAGTCCTTTTTAAGGATTCACCGAGTACTGGTACGTAGAATATGAACTTCATGACACAAGTGCTGTGTTAACTTCTTTGTTCTTTGACCTATGGCATGGACACACTTTCTATGTTTATTGCATTATGTGACGATCGAGGTCACGTTAGGGACCGCGTTTTGTTCACGTGTGTAGTCTCATGAAAGTTGTGAACGTAAGTCTCGTGATCCCCTGGAATGGTGCTACCGTTTCTTGAAATGTTTGTAACATCGTTGTGCTGTGATGATGGAGTTTGCACTACTGGAACACGCCTCCACGACTTACGAAATTTCAACGACGATGCACATCACGATGATTTCCTACAACAATGAAAGAAACATGTATCAGTAAGTCCCATTCTTACACTTGCTGGTAAGCTATATGAAAAACATACATGACTGTTATTATTCACAGTATTCAAAATATAAGTATGGCCCATCCTGCAACCAAACTTCCTATCATTATTCACTTGCATATAGTGTATGTCTTCTTTAAATTAAAATTACCTTAACTACATTTTTAAGTTAACAAAACAGATGGGCTATTTATTGGGTGATCCGCAATTAGGACATCAATTTCTGATGATGTTATTTTTCTTTACTTTCTAGAACATAATTATCAACTTTTTATCTTCAGTCATCTTCGATCATGTCACAATGCTGGCTCAAAGCCAAAAGTTCAGTACCCTAAATAGAAATAGACAACGAGACCATATATGGTCTTTTTTAGCCTACAGAGCATAATTATGTAACGTTAAACATTTCATTAATTGTTTATAGATATATATATATATATATATATATATATATATATATATATATATATATATATATATATATATATATATATATAGCTGCCAGCAAGAGTAAATGTATTTCTACATGAATATTTTCTCAAACACTTCTACATGATATTGACTCTTTGGTTACGTATGTATGTAATTTAAGAACTCATTGCTTCTAAGTAGCTGGAACTGGTTACCCGGTCTTGCAATTCAACTGTGTTGGAGGCGAAACATTATGGTTGGAAACTGTCTGTATTCTGAGAGTTGATCTTACATGATTCTTTGAGCACTCATAAACTTCAAGGAATTTAAGTCCTATTCGTGATTATGTTCTTCATAAGTTCGTGGTTGTATATGGAAGAAAAACTCAAGTTTTCTAAGAGCTCATTTGTGGCTCAACGGTTAGCGTATGCGTCTTTGGCGTGGGGGACAAGGGTTTGATTCCAGATGGAGCTCATGTGGTTCGGATTACATGTTAATCAGTAGGTCCCATCTCATATAGCCCCGCTGCTGAAAGGGATGTTAAACTCAAAATCAACTCAACTCAAGTTTTCTAAGCTTAAGTATACTGAATTCAAATCATATCTCCCAGTCCAAAGTGACAAAATGAAATCCCCATTTAGGTTTAATATAGTGCTGCTATATAGTGAAAAGAATTATTTTGTCATTTCTGAGCATGAGACATAAAATTATAGAATAGTACTATTAAAAATAGTAAAAGTACTATATCATATTTTGTGGAGATACAAAAAAATACTATTCAAAGTTCTTTTTAAAAAACCTTCAGGGAAACAAAATTGATAGAGTCAATTTCCAACTAGGATGTAACCACACGGACGAAACCTCGTAACGAAGTACTGAGCTACTGTAAGTCAAAGAGTGGGAAACGAAGATAAAAAAAACATGCTGAAAAAAGAGGGACCTTTCTTTTCTTTTCCCTTCTCTCTCTCTCTCTGTTTTCTTTTCTCTTTTCTGCAGCCGCAGAAAGCTCTCCCGATGCCCTGTGCTATATTTCATGAAGCTGTCTGCAAGAGACTTACCGATGTTCCCCTACTCGCTCGACTCCACTGCGGAAGACGGGGTTTTAAAGTACTGAAGATATTGCTACGAGGCAAACTTGGCGAAAATTCATCTTCTGTACATACACACACACGTACCTATAGTGTTCTCTCTCCTTTTGGCAGCGTTAATAGAGGTGACAATTACGTATCTAATTAATGTAGGGTCGTAAAAGGGGCGACAGTACAAAGATTGTTCAACTAAAGGAAGAGCAATTTGTCTTTCGAAAACAGCCGGTCTGCAAGTGAAGGGAATCGAGGAAGTCTTTTAGGTACTTTAGGAAAGGCTATATTTTTATGTAATAGCTTTCATGTTATGTCTTACGATTAGATAGCATTGGACAATACGATAATGGTTTGAGAATCTTATCAGTTTTTTACTACATGTCCTACCTTCAAACACCCTCCTATTTCTCCAATCTAGGTTCAATTGGTAGAAATTAATAATGTAATTACAAGTGGTATATGTTTCATACTTAATAGAGATCAAGCTACTATAGACAAATCCTGCCACCTAACAATGTATATTCTCCATATACAATGCACAAATAAATAAGATATATATATTCAAACAGAATAAAAGTTATAAACAACATCAGGTTGGTAACGAGCCGCATTGGGATAAAATTCGTGTTTTTTTTCGGCCACTATTTATCAGAATTTGCTTTCAAGCATATCATTATCTTCAGCTCAATGTGATTTATCCATTTATATAGGAGAATATCCCATATTAAACAAACAAAAAGTTCGTTACTGAATTCTCTATGTCTATCTGTTATTTGCGAGTTTTTCGATTTTGAGCCCTCCATTCCATAGAGTATCAAAGACTATCTGAGAAAGTGATGGAATTTTTCGCGTCACTCTTACCGTTCCCGAGATATTAGCCAAAAATGGCTGATTTTCCGAGATTTAAGGAGCCCTTTCTCGGGAACCATAAATTATAGAGAGATGATATTGGCGTTGATCAATACCTATGAGGATGGTAAATATTTTGGTACCAAATAGTAACCAGTGGCCACTGTCCAACTAGTCACTGGTTTAATCAGCGGCCACAAATTAATATCAGTACCAAAATGTTTAAGATCCTCTTAGGTATTGATTAACATCAATATAATCTCTCTATGAATAATTATTCCCGTGATATTGAATAAAAAATAGTTCTGATTTCGGGAGATTTAAGGAGCCATATCTCAGTAACCGTAATTCATAGAAAGTTCATATTGATGATCAATGCCTAAGAGGATGGTGAACATTTTGGTATCAAGTAGTAACCGGTGACCACTGGCTAAGTGACCACCGTTCCTCAGACATTGGCGAAAGAAGTTCGAATTTCGGGAGATTTAAGAAGACATATCTCGGGAACTGTAAGTCATAGAGAGATGATATTTTGCAAGTTTTTGCGAGAAACAGAACAAAGTGCGGATAAAAAGATTTACTTTAACATGTAGGAAAATCACAGTTATCCTTCCAGCTCCATCTGTCCATTCTTGTTAAGTTTGATGTGACAATGCTCTTGGAGCATTCTCAACTGGTTCAATATTATATGTAAACAACAAAAAAAAGATATAGAGTTAGTCACAGTTTTGAATAACACTTCATTAACGCTACTGCGTAGAATATTCTGCTAGTGTCATAATGAAAAGTTGATGTGTGTGTACTCCAATATCACTTTTGTATTATTATGTGAGGTTGTCGCTATACAGCATTAGAAAAATTCGGTTTTCTCGATTCTCAAGAAAACGACACATGAGGATTTTTCTCTCATATCCTTTTTTGAACTCAATAGATATATAGATCGTTATATATATCTAATCATTGAATATTTTATCCGCTAAACGCTGAGATTTTTTTATAATTTCTATAAATAACGAACCTTGTCCCTTTAAGTTCAGTGACTGTAAAAAAAAAGAAAAAAAGAAAAAAGAAAACATGTCGGGTTAATATCGTATTTGAGTTCTCTGTCTGAATAGAACTTCTAACATAGTTCATTGCAGCCAACAGACAGAATACATGAGTAGAATACGGCAGTTCTTTACTTCTATGGTCTAAATAATATAAAGAAAACTGGATACTAAAAGGCTGGAGTGAAAGGATAGATTGGGAATAAGCACGAATGTTTCTACTTTATCTTTATGAAATGGCATACTTTTTCTTATTAATGCAGAGTTTCACTTCGTATAAATTTGTTGGTAAATTTTTTTCTTCCTGCTACCGATGTTAGTATATTTTATTTTACAGAATACAAAGAAAAACTTATACAAGTAGTTGGACTAAGCTTCCTTGTTTCTTCAACTAGACAACGGGATATACCAGTCGTCAATGACCACTGCAGTACACAGTTAACCTTCGTTCTCACTTCGCTAAGAATTCTGTGTTCTCTGCATCTTGCTGATGGTCTGATAACTAACGAAGGACAAACATTCAACTATCTTGTCACGTCTACCTGTCTGGTACTTGTTCTACTCTATTGATAATACTCGATCAGAACTTGTAAGATAAAAGTTAATTCTCATGTTCGACTGTTTAGAATCACCAATCGTCTCCTATTAAATTCAGAAATACTCTGAAGCACCTTTTCAGAGGCCACATTATAGGTCTACTTCATTATAGGACGTAATTGTCAAGTAAGAAATAGTGCATGTTAACAATCTCTTTCACCATTCATTTTTCTGTAATAGTTTCCAGCATAGTTACAATGTTTTTCAGTATTTTATACTGTTATATAGCGTTTCTTCTGTTTGTTCTTTGATGAAAGACTCGCAGTGTACTTGGATGATTTTTCTTCTTCATTTTTTTTCCAGTGAAGGGCTGGCTTCTTTCTCGTGCACTTGATAACTATTGCCTTTCTCATGTTTATTTTCATATTATATATCTTTCACTTCCTCTTAAAGTAGATACTACTTCTTAGAAGTCTTTTTTGCTTCTATATAAGCTTTTCTTTTAATTTTGCTCTTTGGGTAGTAAGCTGCTAGACAAATGTAAAGTTCCACAGCAATTTATAACTTTTGTCTAGCGTTTTCGACAGCGAAGGAAATTATTATTACTATGTGTTTTATTCATATTTGTGAATAAGGAATAATAAAAATAAACAAATTCTGTGTATCAGAAATAAATATAATAATGGAAATTAAAACGAGAGGAATAGTAACAACAGTTACATTTTTAAAAAAGCACTAGCTTTGCCATTCTACATATTGCCTAAGGTGGTATCGCTGTTGAACATATTCACATGCGGTTCTTTATTAAGTGATGAATCCATAATAGTTAATGCTTCATTTCACACAAATGAATATTTCCAACAAAATTATAGCTGAAAGCTACTCGATTGCAGTTCGCTTTTCCATTTAAAAAAAGAACGCTTTAAGCCTAACACTACATGTCTTTCGCCATTTCAATATAAAACAACAGAGTGTAACAAACTAATAAATAATTCTGAGCGAATGATATGAAACAATTATATAAAGGAAGACGGGAACAGAGTAATGTTAAAGCCCTGTGTTTTTATTAGTGATGTACTTTTCAAGAGGTAAACTTGCATCTTGCATCTCAAAAGCCCACTGAGGCACTTTCTTTACAAATGGAATGCAATATCAAAGTGGACATGATTTCTTTCTCACCAATTCTCAAGCTAATCTCACACAATATCGTTTGTAGTTCGTAGTAGATTGTGCTCATGAAAACTTAACAAACACTCAAAGCAAAACGTCTGTTTCTTCGAAGCTTTTCCTACGTGTGAGATCGAAAGAAAACCCTTTCGTTATAAAAGAAAGACAATGATGTAATGTTACCTGTTTCAGAACTAGCTCATTTCGTTAATAAATTATGATCATAGGCATATTGCATTTTTCAAATCAATTTTTCATTTGCATGGTGTTTCTAGAAGTTTGTGTAGTAAACTGAGATGATATACAGTTCAAATAAAACGTTGATATATTATGTACTTAACTCTTAACTTTAAAGTCCCCTTAACATAATGATTCCCTCCAAAATTCTGAATTGAAATTTAATCTTTGGGAGATTCATTTCTACTTTTTAAACTTGTGCTTTGATAGATGATCTTGTATAGCATTTTTGACCCATATAGTAACGAAATCCATTTTTCTTTATCATTCTGTTTCTTGTCAATTCTTGACAGAAACGGATATTATGATGATCTCTTTTTTTGGTAGTTACTCCTTAGGTATAACGTAAACTCACTTAGTAACTGCAATGCTTTCCTTTTTAGTTTTAGTTGCTTGTAATCCTATGGTTAGTTTATTTCCTACATATTTTACTTCTGGATTTCTTTTCCATATATTCTGATGCTTTTTGAATATCCCTTTCAAGTTCGACAACCTAGACTTTTTTCTATCTGGTTTTTGTTTTCAACTATTAATCGTCTAGTTTGTTTCCTGTTAAAATAAAATTCTTCTTTATGTGCCTTTCCTATCTTATATGTAATTCTTATCTGTTGCGTCTTTCTTGTTTTATTTCTATTCTTTCTTCCACCGACTTAGCTTTATTACTTTTATATTTGGCCTTTACTTTCATTTCTTTGTTCAAATATTCTTGACTTTAGCACATTTATTGTTAAGATATCAACATTTGGTTCACTTACTTTCTTTAATAAGTTCTTGAATTGTTCTCAATTCCACTTTATTAGTTTCAATATTGGGTTATCTTGTCTTTTTCATGAAGTTAGCAACAAAGCCTAAGCAAAGAATTTACCAAAAAGCTAATTTATATGTAAAATAACACCTAAATAAAAGAGAAGCTTGTACTAATTCTAATTTGAGTAGTCCGGTTTGTTCATTTGGAATGACCGCTTGGCTGCCCAGTATCTGACTGTTGTATGTTTGCCATCTCTCTTTAAACACCAACAGTAGTCGGCCATCTTGGATACATCCCATCTTCCCTGGTATCTTCTTTCTGCTTCCTTGATGTCTGGGTGAAAACTCTCTGCCATTTCTTCACGAACAGCTGCAAGATTTTCCGGAAAATGATAGAGATGAGAATGAAGGAAGTGCATTTTACATCCCAAATCTTTTATGTGATCCAACATCGTTTTCACATACTACTCATCCTTAACATTTCCTAGGCACTTTGTCATGACTTTCCTCATTGAATTCCATGCAGCGCGCTCTACGGCATTCACCGTCTCTTCAAAGTTTCGGTATCTCTGAAATTTCCTAATTTGTGGTCCATCAAAAATGCCTTTCTACACTCTTGCGTCCGATAAATGTGGAAACTTATTTGCGATGTATTGAAAACAGGGACTATCTTTGTCCAAGACCTTCACAAACTGCTTCATAATTCCCAGTTTGATGTGTAGCACTGCCAGAATATCTTTTTGTGGTCAACGAAGACAACATTTGTAACATTTTTCACATCCGGTGTCAAGACTTGTCTCTCCGGCCAGGCATGTGTATAACAGTGTTTGTCCTTAGCCTTGCTGTTCCATTCACATAAATGACAAGAAAATTTAGTATAAACGAGGTTGGGTAAGTTTAATTTGTGTGGATACTACGAACTACAGAAACGCTGGATCTAGCGAGTGAAAAGCTAAATTGGCAATACTGCATTTCAGATGGTAGCAATTCTAAAAATAGACTGATAACGGACGATTTCGATAGATGGGGAAAATTTGGTGGAAGGATGTTGGATTGACAAATATGCACAATAATAATAAAGCGAACCGTGGCAACACTAGTAACTGCCGATTGGCTGTTATTGCAAAGTAGTGCGCGCAATCACAAGTTTGGAGGCGGTAAATGGCTATTAGAAAAAATATTACGAAGACTAGACGTGATACAAGAAGACTGATCATATTTCAGATATCAGGAGACCTAATTTAGTTTAAAATACTTATCAGATGCTTTTCCGCAAAAATCTTGCTGGGTAGTGTATTTATTGTTACTCTTATACACTAATCAACTCTTGTTACATTAGACTATATATATATTTTTTCTTCTTGTTCTTTTTAATGTAAGGGTTTCTGTTTATATAAGAAGAAACCAGAAGTTTTTTAATCATTTCAGGTTGTATTGCTATTATCTTAACGCTCTGATAATTTACCCATTCATATTGTACTTGGTTTTCGATTTTATAAAATTCTGAAATTATTGAATTCTGTATTTATCAATACAGTAAATACCCATTCAATTACCAACCCTGTTGTCCCTTGTCATTCCAACATTATGTTACAACTTCGACCGTCTAAAAGAAGGAAATAAACAATACAACAGTTCAATAAAATTACCATTATAATAACATCTATATTACTTACCTCACTAATACAGGTAAATGTAATTAAGTGTTTTAAAATACGTAGTGTTATTAGGAAAGTTGTAATTTATTATTTAGACATATTTAGATACACTCTATACCTCCGTGTGCGGGGACTGATTGTGGAAGAGGGAACATCAACATTCACGTTTTTCACACTTGTACTTGAGTGTGGTGGGGGGGGGGAAACTTCTTCTTTTTCCTATCACGTTGTGTGAAACAGAGTATTCAAGTTTCAATACCTTTCTGTTTCATTTTGCCTGTTCAAAACGTAACGTTAGTTCTAGTACCTTATTCAGATGATGGGAGGAAAAAGTGTTTAGAGTATCTACAGCCAATCTAGAGACGATGTTTAGAGAGGAACCGCACAAAATATATCTCAGATTCAAACTCTATAAAACTGCGTTCTAAGTCAGTTTCAATGTTTTCTTTTTCATTTTTTTAAAAAAAATAAATAAGACACGTCCCTCCGGAATTTATTTCCTAAGTTCGGCCTTCATAGCTAAAACGCTTAACGTCAACTTTTAGTAGATTCATAATTATTGGGAAGACAGTATTCATGCATGCGTAATAAAATATCAAAATATAATACCTAGACTATCGAGAAATGCTTTTGCACTGTAAACATTTTATCCTATATAAACTACGGTAAACACGCTCATAGTTTCAAGATACGCCACTACTTCACTCTGACAAAGCTGGTGGTAGAAATGTTGCTTGTTATTATTTAGTTATCATTGATATGTGCTTTTATGTGTAAGTATCTCAGTTTGTATATATGTATATATGTATGAGTAGGTATTTGTGTGTGTGTGTGTGTTTGTGTTTCATCAGCTCTTCACACAGAGGAAAGTCACCTAGGAGCACAACATTTTATATACAGATAAACCTTTGCCACATATATGCGCATACGAAGGCCCTTTCTTCGATTTTCGGCTAAACGGAGGGATCGGATTTTGAGGATGAACGTGTATGCGAAAGAGTATGCACGTTTCTTGGGGTTTCTAAGAACATATTATTGTAAGCAACCATCACTTGGGTATTGAAATAGTTGTGAAGAAATTCTTTAAGGATATTCTTCTTCATCTCCTTTTGCTCAGGTTCTGAATTATTACCGGCAACAACTGGTTCATACAGTTATTTATTTATAATTTAGCAAGAAGTTTCAGTTATAGTCATCGGTGAATTCATTTTTCATTGGACACTAACAAATAATAATCATCATCATAGGTATTCTGCCCTTACTGGCAGGTCACTTGCAGCAGCTGAGAAGCTTCCATGCTCCACGGTCCTCCGCTAACCTCTTCGTCTTCACTTATGATCTTTCTGTTTTTATATCATCCATTAATTGTAGTCACCTGCGCCCTCTGCCTCTCTTTCCCGCCCATACCCTCTATGACGTCCCTCGTGATACAATTTCTTCTTAGGCAATGTCTCTAAAAAATAAAGAAAATAAAAAGAAGGAACTGTATTTCAGACGTACAATCACAGCACTCAGAGGTATATCCTGCAAAATCACCAATCAAGATGGTCAATATTGATATTCGAAACTCTGTCCTTGTGATTACCTAGCAAGAACACTAACTGTTTGCAAATGTTTATTTAGGATCTAATTCATCTTGATAATCTTATCTTGTAGCCAGAATCATGAATTACTTCTCCAGATACAGAGAAACGAAATTGTGTGGTTTTTTTTTTTTTCATAAAGTTCCTGCTTCGTCATTCTGTTATTATTATATATACTTACTGACATTAAAGCTTAAAAAAGCCTATGACTAGCTACTCTGCTTGTAGTTAAATAACTTGTCACAGCACATTGGTTTCCATCGATGTAAAGAAATATTTAATTAAATACCTCTTGGATATAAAAAAAACTAACTTTAATTGTAGTGGTGAAGCGACATTGTTACCATGTGATCCTGGAAACTGCTATTTCTTAGATCTCCAATGTTCCTAAAACAGTGTATGGAACTAATATATGTGATATGGGCGGTGAGCCTAATGCAAATTGTGATTCGACTCCCTTTTGATTGTATCCAACTACTTCATTCGCCATGACTCTCCAGCACATCGTAACACATTTTTGATTTTATCTTCAAACAGAGCAAGAATTTGACTGAGTAGTTCTAGGTAGAAATTTTGCATTTTTGCCTAGGTAGAAATGTTACTGTTATTCTTAATATATAAACTTTTGTACTTGGATGTGATGAAAAAAATTGCCTTAATATTAAAAGTACTTCTTTTAAAAAAATACACAGATTACTTAAGTTTCAACCTGATATAGAGTCCACCCACGTTATTGAGACGGCAGTACAGTATGTTACCGGTTAGCTAGTTACACAATCGCAACTAGAAGGATCAAATGCCCTCCAGAAATTCTAGGACTTCAGAAGCTATCAAGTATTATTGTTATTGCAAATGATTGCGTTTTACTAAAAATATTTTTCCTATATATAGTTGCCAGGAGAAAATTTATGAAAACATGCCTATCTGTAGTATCCATCGTATCGGATAGTTGAAAATATGCAGCACTACTTCGGGAAAACAAAAATACATTATCTGTCTTCAACACGTATTGTCAGCAGCCTTGCAAACCTAGTGGCTAGTGCGTATGGCAATGGTCCGTGTCGTCCTGGGTACGATTCCCGATGAGAGTGCACAAAATAATTTCTCGATTACCGTCAGTTGGGGTGGCTTTGGCATACTTCATGCATACTTTTGTTCATAACTTTTTCTCTGATAAGGCTATTGCATTGTTTGTGATATATAAATATTGAGGGAAGGCTACTGAATCATTGGACATTCGAGTCTTAAAAGTAGAACTTCTCATTACTCAAGAAAATAAACAACTACACAATGGTAATCTTACAACAGTATTGGGTGACTTTGGCATCCTCTCCTTTCTTTGCAGAAATGAACAGAATACATCACAAGGGTCATCAAAGTCAAAAGTCCTATTTAATTCTGATGGTTTACTGCAAAGTTATAGAGATTTTCCATTTTGCGCGTGACTTTAGAACCTTCAATTTGATATCATTTATGACAATTAAAATACAATGCACGGCATTGAGTGTTCTATTGTGCTTCTAGACAAATGTAGAAATGCTACAAGATAGTACATTGACAGAGAAAGAAAATTTCCATGCACAAAATACGTCAATTGTGGACCTTGAACTTGAAAAAACAGTCACTTCTAACGTCCCCTCCAAAAATAAAATTAGGTAGAACACGAAATACAAAAACAGTCAGTTTTCTGCTACATCAATGTTCATTGGAAATTCATGTCTTTCCCGTGCCGATCCTTAGATTTGTAGAAGTGGATCAGGCAATACTGCCAGTATGTCATGTAGTCGAACTGTAGACTGATCTGATTCAACAACACTGAACACACTTTTTGTCTTGCTGGAATGGTGTCCTGTAACCCTAAATTCTTCGTCCTCAAGGACCCCTCTGATGACTCAAACATACTTACAGGTTTATGCATTTCTTTTGCCCCATTTGAATGACACCAGAACAAATTTCCGAGGAAGAAGGGAAATTCTGTTGGAGCTTCATACTGGTAGGTGTCCATGCTGGTATTGGTTTCATTTTCAGCAGTATTATCATTTGACTGATTATCTGAAGGTAAGTTTAAATCTTCATCTTCATCTGTGCCTGAAGAACTTGCAACCGGCATACTTTTGCCTGGATCAACAGTGAGTCGTTTCTTTCTCCGTCAAGTTGTGACACGACTTGAGTTTCCAAATCATCTTTCTCCTAAAAACTTTACCAATGTAGACTCTACTTGCTCTTGAATTTATTTTTGACCTGGGTTATTAACTGGTTCAGAATTCTCTCCGAAACAGCTGTGGAGTTCAAAGGACAAATTACTATTGCTGAAAATCCACTTTTCAAGTCTTCTGTAACATTTGCAGACATTTTTAAAAACAACATTAAAGGAAAAGTTAATCTAGTTAAAGTTCCAAGGATGCCAAAGTCACCCCAGTTTAAAAAGTACAATGTACATTCTCACTCTTGTGTGCAACAATTTCGTACTTTTGGGAATGTGAAAAAACAACTAAATAAATAACCATGCAAAATTTGGAACGGATATTTTTTTGTGGTGTGACGTGTGCCTCTGAAGTTTTGCAGCTATTGAAAAATGACGTTTTCCTTAGGTGTTTTTAAATAGTGTGTGGAACTGCAAAAATTCATATTGATTCGTATAAATGTAAATGGTTTGTTAGTATAATGTCGGTTTCACACACTTAGACTCAGCAAGTGCGAGAATTATGCTGTGTTCGGGAGGAAAAAGTAATTGAATACTTTTTTTCTTGAAAATGTGCCAAAGTCACCCTAGCTGACGGTATTCACTTTGATTAGTCATCCACCTTCCTTAACTTACAGGGCATAATCGTGGGACATTAAACAAAATATATAATTTCCTTTATATTTCATGTCAATGAGTTGGGGCCTGGAAAGATTCATTCAGTATAGCAAGAAAACAAATGACGATTAATTAAATTACTACAAAATTCTTTTCCAAATCAGCTAAGCAAGTTAAGTCAATTTTATTAATGGAAATATACTATATGACAGATATATATACTGTATTTCTAGGTAAACATTTTATGAACTCTCTGTAGTATCTACAAATCAGATAAAATTGAATATCATTTAATGTTTCATTGCAGTACGTTTGACACTACCGTCATTTTAGTTTGCTGAGAGGCACGATGGCTCACAGGCAGTGGCGTATTTAGGGGGGTGGCTTCCGGGCTTAAGCCCCCCCCCGAAATCTTACTTAGTATAGTAAAGTAAATGAAATATCTTGCAGAATTTTCATATTTCCAGGCAAAGCCCCCCCCAGAAAGTTAGCAAAGCCCCTCCCGAAACAAAATCGTAAATACGCCACTGCTCACAGGTATAGCTCTTACCTGTGGTGCGTGGGATACCTGGTTTGGTCCCCAGTCAGGTAAGTTTGTGGTGGACAACGTAGTATCAGTGGGTTTTCTTGGGGTGCTCCCATTTTCTCCTATATTCTCATTCCACCAAATCTTCCATTATCATTCACTTGCCTTAATCAGCATCTCCCTTAGCCTAAAGGGCATAATCGAAGGATGTTAAACTGAAAGATTCCATTTTTAGATTTCATTTTAACGTTGGCATTATTTTAATTTAGTAATTACATTATATCTATTTCTCGTAATTTGCTTGTGTTTAAGTGATATAACACTTATAGTCTCATGTTTCTAATTACTATTACAAGTAAAATTAAACAATACTCTTTGCAGACCAAAATATTTCTAATCGAAGAATATTACAGGTAATAAGGGACTGTTTTAATATTTCAAAAATGAAATAAATTAATTGAAATATATTGTTATATCTAACGCACGTTTTCCATACGTTATCATCTTATTTACGTCTATAATAAGTATAAGTACTTCTTTCCGTAAATCTGTTAATTTATTTTTTTTATTTAATTATTATAATTTTACAGGAAACTACAACCAGGCACAGGCACCAAAGTTTTTTTTACAGCGTACAAACATCGATGAAGTTGTAGAGTAGGGTGGGCCGAGAAAACTGAAAATTGTTTCTTCAAGTCGTAATACCGCGGAAAAGTTGGAAATTGAGGAGACGAAAAAGGAGTAATCATCATCGTCATCATCATCATCATCATCATCATGATCATAGGTTTTCTGCCCTTACTGGTAGGTCACTTGCAGCAGCTGAGAAGTTTCCATGCTCCATGGTCCTCTGCTAACCTCTTCGTCTTGACGTATGATCTTTGTGTTTTTATAAGAGCCATTAATTGTAGTTTCCTTCTCCCTCTCTTTCCCGCCACCATACCCTCTAGGACGTCCCTCATGACACAATTTCTTCTTAGGCAATGTCCCAACCAGTTTCTCTTCCTCTTCTTAACAATATCTAAAAGTGTTCTCTTCTCGCTCACCACTTCTAACACTCTCGCATTCATATTACGCTCGATTCAACGACCTTCCACCCTGCAGTACCCCAGCCGTTAAAGTCACTCTGACCACGCCTGGAACTAATGTTGAAGTTGCTGTACCAATCAGTATGATTTTCGCCAACTTGGCTACTGAAGAAATGCAGAAAGAACACTCTTCGTCTGGCTATTTCATTTAGACCAATTCGGTAGAGGTGGTCCTTCTGGTAGTGAACTACCACCGACATAGCTCTAAATTTTACTGTAGCATACAATCCTCCCCACTCAACACATAAGCGTCTTCGTAAAGGTTGTGGTTATGGGGAGGAAAAAGGAGTAAGAAAGAAATATAATCTTTTTATGTATTCTGGTCGCGCATGTGTTCTAAAGTTTGCCGAAAATTGGAAAAGTCACATTTGTACGATAATTTGTAATATTTTGAATTAACCTCTTCCCGAACATAATAGCTCAAATTCTTATGTATTAGAACTACAGAAAATAAGTTTTAAGATTATTTAAATGCATCAACGTTTTTTGGTCTCTCATTGCCTTCAAAGTTAATGAAAGTTTCGAAAATAATTTGCAAATAAAGGTAGATCACAGTTCTAGGAAAAAGAATGCTAAAAGTTACATGTTTTCCTTTTTCTTTATGGAATACAATTAAATGTTTAAAAACAAATTATTTTAGAACATTAATAAGATAAAAATTATTGTAGAAATGTGATTTTTTTCAAATTCGGTGAAGTTTAGAGCACATGTGCGACCGGAAATTATAAATCGCTTTTATTTCTTTTTTTTTTTATCCTTTCCCAATTCGAAACTTTTTCTCGGTATTGCGACTTAATAAACAATATTGAACTGTTTTTGACCCACCTTATTGTAGAGAGACAGTAGACATCGCGTAAATATACTCGTAGCAAACTAATGATAGTCTATAATTTCTAATTTAATTTCAGTGACCCTGAAATGGTACACGAAAATCAAAAGGCCTAGAAAGCACTTGCAATTGTCAGGAAAATAATTGCTATTAAATTTACCTGAAATCTAAATATCCCCTTTCCGAGAAGATTAGGCAGAACATTAATTCCTGTTGTGCCTCAAAATCGAAAATGTGTTACAAGATGCTGAAAGGTTATTAAGATATTTACGGTTATTAGGCAGGCAGAATTTGCGTGTGCTTTTAGCACCGAGGCTGTACAAGACGTTGAACCACAGTTTAAGGTAAAAGACGAAAACATCGTAATGCGCTGAAATTTTAAAACTTTCTCACTGGGAATTGAACCCAGAAACACGTTTATCGAAGGTGTTATCCAATACACCAGCGGGGATTACTTTTAATTGAAATAATTATACAGTTCCACATTGTATGATAGATCTAGCCTTTCTTCATTACAATTATCTTCTTCGTTCCCTTCATGGTAAGCGTACCTTAGTTTGAGAATCGCTACATTAATCTATAGTAAATATCTGTGGGACGTGGAACCAAAAGTTCCATTTCGTGGGAAAAAAAATAAGGCTTGTTATTTGATCTATTTCATCTGAAACAAAAAGTCTTAGATCGATTATCTTTTTTTCATTTTTCTATTTTCCCCTCTCTCCACTTTCTTTTCTTTCCTTTTTTAGTGTTCTTGAGTTTCTGTCTTCATCTTTCGTTTATTCCTGAGTGTGATAGTCTCTCTCTTTTTCTTTCTATCTCTCTGCGTTCTTCTTTTCTCTCTGTTTCTGTGATTCTCTCTTTATTCTTCAGACTCTATCTCTCCCTTTCTCTTTGTTCTGCCTTTCCATTTCATTCCTCCTCTCTCTCTCTCTCTCTCTCTTCATCTCTATCTTTGTATGTGTGTGTGTATGTGACGAAAACAGAAGATCAGTATGTATCGAATCTGCAGAATTTGAACCCAAAGACTTTAGTCCATTCTGAAGATATTTCTTTTTTTTCCCTTCCTTTGCCAACTTTTTACGGGTGAAGAAGTTCCTTTCGAATTGGAGTTCTCGTTCAATGCGATCTCCTCAAATCCTCCGGAATGAGACTTACAAGCAAAAGAAAGAAAAAAAGAGAAAACAAGATTTATCACGGTCCCTTGACTAAATAACGCAAATGACTTAACCGAGAATCGCTCAAGCCTTTGTTCGGATTGCAAACTTCTTTTTCTTACGATGAAAATGGAAAGTGAAACAGAAATAATGCCTTCCGTTCAATCACTGATAACAATGGAATGACTTTTCGAAAGGCAGACAGAATGGCTTCAATAATGTCTTTTTTGTTATAGTCAAAGAAAGTGAAAGCCTGAAAATCAGAAGAGGAACTAGATTGGAACAAACATATAGTTGTTTACATTTGAAGGTATCATTTCAGTAACTCTGAAATTATTGTCGTACTTATTTTCATACACAGTATTTATGTTTAGAACTGAATATCTGAGTGGGTATCCTATATGTTATTTCAAATGTACTTTTCGCTCATTATCAAATCCTAAAATATGGCACGGTACTTTTACTATCGTTCATTCTTCCAGATAAAATGATTGAAATCTTTAAGTTCCATACTATGCTGGCTAGGCTAAAGGAGACGGTGATAATGAGAAATAAAGGAAATGATGGAATGAAAAAACTTGGAGGAAACGGAAGAACCCCTAAAAAACACGCGCACACAGGGTTTGTTCATCACAAAGTTCACTTTTCACCAGCAGAGATCGAACCAAGGACCCCATGCAGTAGAGGTGAACGCTCTATCACTGAGTCACCACGGCCCTTCATGCTTGCTGATGTTTTTCTAAAAGACGATTTCTGTTCTCTCCAAGTGCGTGATAACATAGTTGAGCGCAGACCTCAGAATTATATTAGAAAGCTCTTATATAACTGAAGAATTAGAAAAGTAAATCAATTCCCATTTTCATCATTTCATACAGCGAAATAAAGCAAATAACAGAAAAGAAAAAAGGGTTTTGATCGAATTTCCACTTTTTTTTTTTAATTGAAGATTTTTCTGAGATAAAAGTATCATATAACTTACATTGAAGTCTTAAAGAAGTAATCGGCTATTAGAAACCAAATAATGTGCGTACGTACTGTGGGCTTGTCTTCTGAAAATCTGTTCATTGCCACATTAAGAAATAATACAAATTTTGCATCTGAAACTCTAAGAACTGTAATACTATATTTCTAACCTGGTGAATTCTTATCCCTTAAATCTGGTGATTCAAATAGTTTTATGATCAGTCAATACTAAATAAAATGTTTTAAGCATGAAGTTGTATCTTTTAAATCTTTATACCTTTACTGTATTACAAAAGTTTTACTAAGATTGAGGTAGATAATAAATTCTAGACCAAAAGTTCCATATGAAGTATATTCAGTATTATAAATAGGATTAAGAAAAGAAAGAACTAAAATTACTTTGCAATATTTATCATATTAATGTTTACATTTACAATTTTGTTCTTGTATTTGTGTGTGTGTGTGTGTTTTTTTTTTTTAATTGAATCAGACACTGCAGTCAATATCTTGCATTTTTAGTTAAACATTTATTAGAAAATACAGTAAAAGCTCCTTATTCGCGCTTCCTTCATTCGCGTTTTCACTATTCGCTTTTTAAAAAATGCGACCCAATTCCTATATTCGCGGCTAAAGATTTCTTTACTCGCGGATCTAATCAGTACGTATATACATAATAATAAAAAGGATTCCAATAGGTATCCAACACAATATCCTTTGTAAACGCCGTCAAATGGACTAATAAAATGTAAAATAGACCTTATTTCAACTTTGCCTAAAGTATGTTGTTAAATGATATCACTGCTGTATTGGTGCGGACTTTGACATAAGCCGCCTTCGCCGCGCTAGGTGTTTTTGAGAATGTAAACAAATAGAATGAAAGCAACCTTATTACTCAATGAATAAAGTATATTTTTAAATGTGCCCACGTTTAGACGTTTTTAGACGTTCCGTCCTTTGGTAAGAGCCGCTTTGAGTGTTTTATTGTTTCGTCTTTCCATTCGTTACAAAAATTGTGAACGAGTAACACGTCTTTACCGCTGTCTTCCTAATTTATACAGTAATGTCAACTAAAAAAAATGAGAAACGAGTTTCGACACGAAAAAAATCTGTGTTACCGCTTAAAGTGAAAATAGAAATGCTTGATCGTTTACGCCTTGGAGAGTCGTTTGCATCCATATCACGTTCATTCAATGTCAACGAATCAAAAACGATAAAAAAAATCCGAAGATAAAATAAGGTCGTCTGTAGCTTCAACTTCACTGTCAGCGAAAATTGTTCGTGATCCAGCAATAGAAAAAATGGTAGTGGCGTTGTCATTATGGATCGAAGACCGCAACCAAAGAAAAGGCGCCCCTGAGTGGTCCAATGGTCCGGGAGAAGGCAAAGCGTCTTTACGCTCATATTAAAGAACCTAATGGTAGTTGTAGTGGTGAATGTACAGATGGAGGATTTCAAGCACCGGAAGGTTGGTTCAATAAATTTAAGGTGAGACAATCATTGCATAACATTAAAATCGTTGGAGAAGCTGCATCTGCAGACACTGCTGCAGCAGAACGATATCCAGAAGAATTAGCAAACTTAGTAGCTGATGGAGGATACAAACCTGAGCAAGTATTTAATGTAGACGAAACTGCACTGTTTTGGAAGAGAATGCCAAACAAAACATTCATTTCTAAAAGCGAAAAGTCTGCTCCTGGATTTAAGTCAGCAAAGGATAGAGTTACACTGCTGCTATGTTCTAATGCATCTGGAGATTGTGTCATTAAACCACTGATGCTTTACAGATCGTTACATCCTCGGGCTTTAAAATATCAAAACAAGGACGACCTTCCAGTGTTTTGGCGTGCTAATAAGAAAGCGTGGGTTACAAGCGCTATTTTTTGTGACTGGTACCGGAATTGTTTTGTTTCTGAAGTTGAAACTTATTTTTAAAAAACATAATTTAGACTTTAAAGCAGTTCTAGTTTTGGACAATGCACCAGGTCATCCTCGCGAATTTGAAACTATGCATCCAAATATAAAAGTGACATTTTTACCTCCCAACACGACGGCTTTGCTTCAACCTATGAACCAAGGAATAATCCAGGCCTTTAAGCTCTATTACATTTACGAACCTTCAAAATCGTATTGGATAATATGGAATGTAATCCTGATATGAATGTTATGGAATGCTGGAAGAAATTCGACATAGCAAAATGCATCGTAAACATAAAAGAGTCATTGGAAGAACTGAAGCCACATACATTGAAGTCATGCTGGAAAAAACTGTGGCATACTCTGACTGCGGAAAATGACAAAGAATGTGTGCAAATTCAAACTTTGACTGCAAACATAGCCAAAATTGCAAATGGAATAGGACGAGATGGGTTCGAGCAGATAGAATCAAGTGACATTCAGGAATTGCTTAAATCGGATGAAGATGAAGATTTGACTGAAACCGACTTGGAGGAAATGTTAAATTCACAGCCCATTGAAGAAGAGGCTTCAACAAGCACTGGAAACGTGACATTTAATTTGAAAAATCTTAGTGAAGGTTTAAGAATGGCAAATGAGCTTTGTGATTTCTTTGTGAAAATTGATCCGTCTATGGAACGAAGTCTCATTTTTAAGAGGCAAATTGCTAATGCCACTGCTGAATATCAGTCTGAATTCAGGGAGCTTTTAAAAACTGCCAAGCAAGAAAAAATTACAAAATTCTTCAAACCATTGCCTAAGCCTGAAGATAATAATTAATCAATATGGTCAAAAACTTCAATTACAGTAAATTGAATTTTTATATATGTATTTCTTTTTTTGTCACCTAGGAACGTATCCCCTATAATTCCATATAAATTACCATTCCGTATTCACGGTTTCTGTATTCGCGGCATATTTATGGAACATACACCCCGCGAATAAAGAGCTTTTATAATGACAAATATAGTATAATGTTTTTAAAGCTTAATAATACCCTAATTTTAGATTTATAGAACACAAATATTACAGTTTACTCTGTAAAATGGAAAAAAAAAAAAGCAAATTTTAATCAAGATCCACAATCTATTACAAGAAGTAATGTGGCAAGCTGACTATTTAACACGGAGACCGTCAGTATCTTTAGTCAGTTTTCAGTTGCAGTGACGATAAGGGGTCAAGAACATCTGATACGTGAATTGTTACTGTATGAATTTGAACTTAGCCATCCATAATGCTGCGGCAGCAACACAAAATATTTGTCATTCGCAAGGGGACGGTACAGTGAATCACAGAACATCAACTCGTTGGTTTCAGAAATTTTGGGTAGGTTGAAAAAATATAGGTCAGTCAAAGTCTGGCCTCCTCATGGTCATAAATTTTGGGATCATACGACAAGCCATTCAAGAAAATCAATTCACTAGCACATCACGGGTGTCAAACCAACTCAGAATTGTTCCGAAGCTGTGAAAAGAAAAGCAACGGATGTCATGAACGTTTTTTTTTTTTCATTAAATAACTGACAACACTGCTTTCAGCAACGAAAATTCGTATGGAAGGATGTTGGGATCATGCAGGAGAGTACATTGAAGGGGATAATGTCCCAATTGTGGAAAATGACCAACAAAAATTTTATAAAGATTTTTCTAGCCATATCTCATATACTGTTTGCAGTCATACACGTTCCTGATCAATTATTGAGCTTGAGATGGATTGATTTGGTTGGTTAGAGCTTAGTTTCACTTTTACGCACTGAACAATGGCGGCTCTGGACGCAAGTCAGATGGGTAAAAATTTAAATTTTATCGCTACATCTTAAGAGAAGAAGTTTCAAACAGTTCAGAAAAACTGTATAGGGTAAACAGTACATTTGGTAACCTTTTCCCCTTAGCTTCTAGAAATTAAATTTTATCGATGTGAATTCCCTAAAGAATCTCTTTTGGCACCAAAGACATATCGCACATATATCTACACTTTAAGGAGGAATCCTAACCACCGATCAAGCCTTCTCAGCGGAAATCAAATTCAGAACACCATGCACTAAAGACAAACAAACGCTACAAAATAGACTAGTGATGAGGGCTTTGAGACTGATTGTGTCCGACAGCGTGGCTCGCGGATTACAGCATCTCTGCTTTGGACCTTCTTGGCAACACTATTGATTATTTTAAGTTAATTAACACCTCAGTTAACTTACAAGGCTGAATCAGCACAGAGAAGTTATGTACTATCGGCGGAAATCAAAATCAGCAACATGTGAATTAAAGAATATACTGGAACACAATACTCTCAAATAATAATAATAATAATAATAATAAAACAGTTGAAAATGCTCCAAGAGTATTGCCAAAACTAACTTAAGAAGAACAGACATATGGAGCGTGAAGGATAAATGTGATTGCTCTTATACGTAAAAGTAAATCTTTTTATCCGCATCTTCTTCTCTTTCTCGCAAAAATTTGCAAAATATCATCTCCTATGATTTATGGTTCCCAAGATACGACTCCTTAAATCTTCCGAAATTCGAACTTTTTGGCCAATATCTGGGGAACGGTGGCCAGTTGAGCAATGGCCACCGGTTACTATTTATACGAAAATGTTCACCATCCTCTTACGTATTGATCAACACCAATATCATCTCCTATGATTTACGGTTCCAGAGATATGGCTCCTTAATCCCCCCAAATGGGAACTATTTTTTGGCCAATATCACGGGAACAGTAAGTTATTTTGAGATTATATTAGTTTTAATCAATACCTAAGAAGGTGGTAAACATGTTGGTATCGAAATTAACTGGTAGCCACTGGCCAAACCAGTGGCCAGTTGAACAATGGCCACCGGTTACTATTTATACCAAAATGTTCACCATCCTCTTAGGTATTGATCAACATCAATATGATCTGACTTATGGTTCCCGAGATATGGCTTCTCAAATCTTCGGAAATTGGACATAGTTTGGTCAATATCTCGGAAACGGTAAGAGTGACTAGAAAAATGTAATCACTTTCTCAGATAGGTTTTGAGGCTGTATCGAAATGAGGGCCCAAAATTTTAAAAAAAAGATCACAAATAACAGGCACACACACACACACACACACACACACATATATATATATATATATATATATATATATATATATATATATATATATATATATATATATAGAGAGAGAGAGAGAGAGAGAGAGAGAGAGAGAGAGAGAGGAAGATAATTCAGTAACAAACTTTTTAAGTTAGTTGAAGATGTCATCTACAAGCAAGTTTTAAAAAAATAATAATTCATATATGGATGTTAAAGAAAATAATAAATTATGCGTGACAGATATAACGTTCAGCAAAACACTACCATTAGTAAAATATGACAGATGTACAGTATATAGTAGGTCCTATACTTCAGCAACAGAGTCACATTTTGTTTATTACATTATTTTCATCCAAATGATGGATGCGACAGACATTCGGTAGATGCATTAACGAACTTAAAGAAAGAAAGACGAAAGACTGGAGCATGTAAACCAACTAGAGTTACTAGTAAAAAAGGATGAAGATGTATGCAAAACTCTGGTAACGAGACAATTTTATTCATTGTTTCGGTTATTCTGATCTCAATTCGAGAGGAAGAGAGAGAGAGACAGTGTTAAGGAGAGATTTTCCTCTGAAATCCTTTCTCTCGTTTGCATTAACCCCACCACCACCGTTTCCACGAACCATATTCACATAAAAGAGACTAAAGCTGCCTCTTTTCTGTGTGGCTGCAACTTCCTCCATTGCCTGAGATAACAAATGAGCATGAAGGCTACAGATTCAACCGCAGAACAACCGATCATCAAAATGAACTCATTTTCTTTTGCGTTTTTGTCTTCCTACTGCGTAGAACTGATGTGGAAAAAGCGTGCGCATCTCATGAGGATGATGATCAAATCTACTATATATATGTATACGGGAGACAAAAATAGACTTGGGGGTCTCTTTTATATCCATGTCTTGTAAATTTTGCCTGGAGAGAATAGAAACTACTCAAATGTATTTCTGTGTTATGTTGTACGTGCGAGATGCGATCTGGGAATTCTTTAAGGGTTTCCTTTCACACCGAAGAACAAAGATACAACTGGTGTTAGTCTAGGAAGAATGAAACTCAGAAGTGTGAAGGGGGAATGTTGGTCTATTAATGAGATCGAATATGACTGTTTCATGACCGTTTACACACAGAGAAAAAACATATAAGGCGTACGTAAAGCGTAGGATACATGCGTAAATTCGGTAGTTTTTGGAGTTAATGTACTACTATGTGTAACATTCTGAAGCAAACATATACATACTTTCCATGTGAAAGGAAGAACTGTATATAGGCAGTAAGAATCTCACATACAGATGAACGTATATAACATATAGCTGGAGTATGTAACATACATATACGCATGTAATATAAGGAAGATTGTTAGATGTCAGACACCCTGCAGCGGCATGATGTAATGTCTAAGCAGGAAAAGGCAGTACTATGTGACATAACGTATGCTTCCGTAGTAAACGTACGGATTACCTATATTTGTAAAATATACCGCTGTCTGGATAACGGATTTTTTCAGTGCAGGCTGGGGCAAGGGGAAGGGGTAAATTGCCTCTCCTTGGATTTTCCAAATCGGATTCAATTCTGCGAAATACACATCAAAACATATTAGATTTACTTAGTCGCATCATATGGTATTTAATATATTTACAATTAATACTATAGTACTGTAGTTAGTTAATAAAATTGTTTTTGAGTTTAACGTCCAAAAATTATACTCCGACGCTAAAGGAAACGCTGATGATGAGATGGATGATAATGCTGGAATAACAAATAAGAGGAAATTGGAGAATCCCGAGGATCCCAGGCACATAGTGTTTGTCCACAATAAAGCCCACTTAGCGGGAGCTAGGATCGAACTAGGGACCCCACACGCCAGAAATGAGAACTCTGCCACTGAGCTATCGTGGCCCTTTTAATAAACTTGTGTAATGTGGATAAATAATTAACGCATTAAGAAATATGTTCATGCGTGCGTCAAGGGATGTCTGCATTCCCGACAACACTTACGTGCCAATCTTTTGCCCCTGCTCCTATACCTTAAAAGAAATTTGTGGACGTCCTTGCATCGAAACATTATGGAATTATTCGTATGTCTATGAACTGCAATAAGATACATGGCAATAGCTATCCGGTATCTAATCCCTTACAAGGTAAGACACTACAATATACGTTCATTACACATTAGCTCCATCAATCATCCTAGCAGTAGCAGTAGAAGGGTTCTTTTTGAAATTTTCACTGGGGTGTACTGAGAAAATTGTTCCTGATAGTACCCAAGGCTCTTTCACGCGAGCGATATCTTTACACATTAAAACCTATCCTAAAGTCCTGCTTCAGAATGTGAAAGAATTAATATCTCACTATGAATAGACCATATCTATCTATCTATCTATCTATCTATCTATCTATCTATCTATCTATCTATCTATATATATATATATATATATATATATATATATATATATATATATAGGGTGTCCCAAGAGGAAGGGGCAATAGTTTGGGAAATGGTAGTGTGAGTGATTCTAAGCAAAAAAAGTTCATATGAACATTGGTCCTAATCTCAATGGTTTGAGAACTTCAGGTTGTGAACCATTTTTTTCTTTATATTGATTATTGTTCACCCTGTAGTTATTCTACAGAGGTGGTACATAACCGATTTGAAAGGTGATGAAATGACCTTTCCAATGATATGCAATATGATATGCAATATGTGGCAGTGGTATCTTTGGAAGAGAAGGTATTGAGGGATATTTTGGAATCAGTGTTGTCATCCAATTTCTTTAAATAACCTTAACTTTCTCAAATTTCCCTCAATAGCTTCAATTTCGAAGACAACAGTGCCACATGCTGCATACTGTTGGAAAGGTCATTCAATCACGTTTCAAATTCGTTATGTCTTAGCTCTGTAAAATAATTACAGGGTGAACAATACACAAGAAAGTCAAAAATGGTTCACAACCTGTATCTCTCAAACCGTTGAGATTAGGACCCATGTTCATATGAACTTGTTTTGCTTAGAATCACTCATACTATCATTTCCCAAAATATTGCGCCTGCCTCCTCGGACTCTCATATATACATACATATATATATATATATATATATATTACACATTATTATTATTAATATAAGTAGTAGTAGTAGTAGTAGTTCAAAAAATGGGTTTCGACACTGAGCAAAATTAGAATCACAGGTTGTAGAATATTACCAATAAATTAACCATAAGAGAAGAAAAAAATATTTTATGAAGACCATTTTTTGGCTTTATATTTATGTATGTAAATAAAAGATACGAACCGCCGCACTTAGCTTTCTCGCTCTAATTTCTTACACTAAAACGTGTTATGCTACACTGCGAATAAAATTGTTTTCGGGAAACTTAGTTAGAAGAAAACTCAGCCTCAAATGTAAACTATCATCTGCTTCAGATTTTTCCCGCTGCTTCCGAACCCCATTGAATAGGGATCAGTAAAATAGAGGGATAAGTGTATCCTATATTCCCATTTGAAATAGATGGAAGTTGTTACTGAAATGTAATTACATATGAGTGTATAATGCATGGTTTATTGCGTGAGTTATTTCCTGAAGTTTTTCATTCCCATTTTCAGAAGTAAGTTAATGATTAGGGTTCTTGCTTCACTTTAAATAGATCACGGGTTGGAATCTGGTGCGACCGTCAAGTCTGGCCCAGGATTTCCCAGTCTCCTTCTCAGTTCGACAATAATTACAGAGTGATACATTTAAATACATAGATCCTGGTCTACTTCCTTTCACATTTCTTCTCATTGTTTTTTTTTTTTCACCAAGTATTTAATGATTGCATTGTAAATTGGCATCGAAGGTTCTTTCAGGAGCTGTATTTAATGAATAAATCTTTAAAATACACAGTAAACAGCTTAAGTATTGCCATGGAACGAGATGATTAGCATTCGTGTCGTTGGTGTCCACGATTCAAGTAAATTATCAATGTTCACTCAGTATTTTGAAAGAACTAGAAGAGATACTTGAACTAAGAGGCATCGAAACTATCGTTTAAAAAGTCAAAAATGACGGCAATAAAAGAAATGATTTGACCTAGTTTTAAATTAACCACAGTGATACATCGGAAAAGAACCTACAATTAAGCTCAGTATATGTAGATGAAACATGTCTACAGGTTACGTAAAAAAATACAACGACCGGACTAAGTTGCAGGCATAAATGACTTTTTTAAAGATCTAGTATTTATTACATACTAGCTGAATATAACCACTCTTCACATGGGGTCTGTATTTGGAAGTCAACACCTGTGGGAGTATCACCATTCATTTCAGCGACCGCGAAAACTATGGATTTGACACTAATATAGGTCATTTTGGGCTATTTTACATGTCTCGGTATTCCCCCGCTGACCCCCGGCCCGCATACAATGGTAGCTGAATTTGCAAGTCATCGCTAATGGAAGTGTCACCATTGATCTCAGCGACTGCGAAAACTAATATTTTGGATTACTTTTACATGACTCTCCTCACCGGTTACCCCCGGCTCGCAGCCGAATATGGTGAATTTGGAAGTTAATGCGATCGGAGGTTCACCATCGATCTCATAGACCATGAAAATTATGAATTCGACACTAATATCGGTCATTTTCTACTACTTTTACATGCCCTGGTAAACGCCCTCCTGAGACTCCTCTGGTTCGAGTTTTTAAAAAAAAAAAACACTTTACCTTAGTCTGGGGCCTAAACCAAGGTGTCCATAACGAAAATTTGGTAACTCCCAATTAACTTGTCTGGTCCCCAGGCTAGTCCCATCAAACACCCCCCTGAGACCCTCCTGGTTCGAAATTTGAAAAGAAACTCTTGGTCTTGATCTGGAGCTTGGACCAAAGTATCCGTGACTAAATTTTGGTAACTCTCGATCTACTCGTCTGGTCCCCAGCCCGCACACAGACAGACACACACACAAACAAACTCTTTATTTTAGATTAGATGTGCTAGATTCAGAAAAGGGAAACACATAACTATATTAAAATATGTAAGATATAGGTATTTCATATGAGATAATTATTTATTAAATACGAGTTGTTGTTGATGTGGACGTGTTTGTGCGAGAAAGGCTTCAATCGAATAACTGTACTGCAATGGAGAGGGTCATCTTTCATTGTTCTGTTTTCTCTCTACTTTTCACATTCTTCCATCAGTTCTTATTTGGTGTCTCTATTTAATCAGCATTTAGTTCTAGTTGTTATTAATTACATGCAGGGGCACACCCACATGGGTACACTGCGTCCGGACCCCCAAACTTCCCAACTTAACATACATTTCTACACTTTCTCAATAAAACTGTACTTTTAAATAGGGAAATGATTACTGTAGCATAAAAATTTGATCTTATACTTCATCTGTACTCTTTCTCCTATTAAAACAATCCAGTTCTATCATTTTTCCTGAAAATAGGTGGAAATATTTCACAATTACTTATCGTCGTTTTGGGTGCAGAATAATACCCGTTCAATATTGCATACACCTCTCCCAAGAAAAATTTTTGGGTATGCGCCTGATTACATGGAAATTGTAATTACTATCAAATAGCTTTATTATTATGTTTTATGGTCCATAAGTAACCGGATCCTCACTTTAAATATGTAGTTACCTGATTTCCAAGACATTTCCAAGTCTTTTTTCCATTCTCTATGAACCATTCAGAGATAAGTGAGAAACCTAGAATTGATATAGACTGTGCTGACAGAGAAGTAAGAACATCAACAACATAATTCAGAGTCTTTCAAGTGAGTTTCATAGAGATAGTAACAGATCAATATTATGTTATGGATCCGTACACGTATGTTTTAAACACCACTTTGTAACACTTCCCCATCTCTTTAGCTTCTTTCCTCTGCTCTAGCTGTTCGTCCGTTTTAAGTGTCTTTCAAGTGAGTTTCATGGAGATAGTCATGGATCCATAACTACGTAATGGATCCGCACGTACGCTGTCAACACTACTCTGTAGAACTTTACCGTCTCTTGCACTCCTCTCCTCTGCTCATCCTGTTTATTCGTTTTTAGTGTATGAAGACATTTTCGCACATTATACATACAACAAACAGCTAGAAGTGACTTCACGTCTAATAAAGAAATATCTTATCGAACATAGATTGTTATGTAATTTTCAAATTTGTTTAGTGTTAATTATCAATCGAGAATGGAAGAATGGAGAGAAAAAAACTTTATGGCACCTAGCATTCAGTTACACTAATTTGCTGAATAGCTACTACAATGTCAATACAACTTAGGGAAACCAAATCTAATATATCATTTAGCCATTAAATATTTATGCCACTAATAAAATTCATACAACATTTTAAATATTCCACTCGGTTTCAATTCTCTATTTTATGTACCCGTATCACCAGAGTAGGACAAGTTTTACGGTCATCAACAGAAATGCGATTGAGCGACCCCGCTCCATAAGACGAACGGGTTAAATCTTTTACGAAAAGTAATTTTTGATTTATTCTTGGGATTCAATTGGAACTCAAGTACGAGTAACTAACAAATTCTATGGCCTATGGAACTCAGATGTTCAATGCCGCCTTTCTACTAGCTTTCCAACGACTTTTGTTCTTAGCCAATTGAATCCAGTTTCTACTTTATATTCTTATTTTCTGTGAAATCCATCTTAATATTTCCTCCCATCTGCGTCTAGGTCATCCTAATGGTAGTTTTTCGACAAGATTTTCAGTTACAATTTTGAAAGTGTTCCTACATTCTTTCATTCTGGCTACATAACCTGCTCACCTGAGTTTCCTAGACTTGATGGCCCTAACAACGTTTGGTAAGCACTATAAAACATGCAGTACATCGTTATGAAGTTTCCGCCATTTTCCATTTCCGTTGCTCTTGGGTCTGAATATTCACCTCAGGATTTTATTCTCAAATATTTTCAGTCCTTATAGCGTACTCCAGAACAAAGTTGAAAGATAATGGTGACAATGTATCTCCTTTGTCAGGTCATTCCCGACGTGAAAGTTCGTGGACAAGAATTTTCTTACTTGGATTTTACTTTGGGATTCATTTATACACATCTTAATTTATGTTACTAGCTTTTTCGCTATTCCAAATTCTGTAAGAATGTTGCGCAATGTTTCCATTCTAACCGAGTCATAAACCTTTCTAAAATCAATAAATATGATATACCGGCGTATTGTTCTCCAATGTGTTTTTGAGTATTTTTGGGTGGTAAATATACCGAGTAACCTCTCTCAAGTCACCATATCATATCGTCGCGTGAGAACCAGAGGAACGTAACTCCATTTTCGTTGGTTTACGGGCGAGAGGACAAAAATATTATTTTCTTAGAAAGATATGTTTTTAATAAGATGGTAATTCAGCCACATTACAACAAATGATCGACAAGGAGAATAGATGGTGTTCCGTTCCATTTAACCAAGTGGGGCTTTCAAAATTATGTCCAAACATGAAGAAAACGAAAATCGCATTTTTGAAGTTCGTTCTTCTGGTTCTCATGCGACGATATACATTTTTTTAAATTTAATTGACCCTGATTGGTGGTTGGACGTTCAAAAACAATTCATTAAGACTCTGGTATGAAGCGTGACACTTTACGGATCAGGGACGTGGACATTGAGAAAAGCTGAAATATCCAAGCTGGAAGCATTTGAAATGTGGTATTGGTGCAGAATGCTGTGCATATCATTGATCGAAAGGAAAAGGAACGAAGATGTACTAAAAGAAGCTAATGAAGGACGAAAGATCATGAAGATAATAGGGAAAAGAAGAAACAGCATGCTTGGTCATTTTATTCGGCACTCCAATTGCATCACTGTGTTAATAGAGAGAAAGGCAGAAGGAAAACCAGTAATAGGAAGACCAAGAATAGAATGTATAGACGAAGTTATGAAGAAAAGACCTTATCAAAGTATAAAAGAGCTCTTCAAGGGAGAGAAAAGTTTTAAAATTTCCTTGTTGCCCATCAATCTGTGGTTAAGGTGAGAAAGAAAGAAAGAAGATTGGCGATTGAAATAAACCATATATTTTAGGAAGAATGTAAACTTTCTGTTGACAATATTGTTTTTATCGAATGTTCTTTACTTAAGCTTTTTCCTCGTCATCTATGAACACAACAATATAACAGCTTCAATCTAATCTTCACAGTAAATTACCGTTACATAATTATATGTAAGATTCTAATTTAATGTTCCTTGGTTTTGCATTTCAGGCTAAAGGAGACAGATGAACAAATAAATGGTCCGATTATAAAAGAGTCTATAGAATGCGAACGTGGGAGGAAACGGGAGAGCCACGAGGAAACCTGTGGTCATGATATTGTTCACCACAAACTCACTATGTCTAGAAGCGGGCTAGGAACACCTCACACTAAAGGCGAGGACTCTATCACTGAGCTAATGAATCCCCGTGTCTATATCAAAAATAGTTCTTCGCTATCTCCTACTGGTTTCGTTTAAAGACCTGTCCCAGAGGCAGACGGATGGACGGAAAGACGATAGTCGTTCTGTACAACTTTTCATACTTAAGCATTGAATAGAGTGGAACGCTCAAAATTAGTTAATTAACTTAACGAAGGGTCTGGTTACTTTCAACAAATATATTCTTTCTATTTTCTGTATAGATAAGAATACATTTTTATTCTTTATTTAAAAGAACCTTCATCCCCCCAAAAACTTAAAGTAACTACGCTTAAGTAGGCGAATTGTATAACCTCGTGAATGTTTCCGAGAGAAGGAAACAAAGGCGGCGCGGCGCGAGTCTCGAAGAAATCTCCATTTTTAGTGTTTCCTTCCTGAACTTTTACTCTTTCCAATTCAATCCCAAGAAAGCGTTTTTCTTTTCCATTGGACGTTAATGGCCGCGGAATGCAGTATCAAGTCCTAAGTAAGAGAGCCATCACACTCAGTAAATTCGCCCTCCACACGGAAAAAAAAGGGAAAGAAAGCATTTAACAACACTTCTTTCGCTCTCCCTTTTATGCCTTTCTTGTACTTTCCAGTATTTAGAACTTTGTTTTCTTCCCGTCTTTTTTTTTTTTTTTTCGTTTAACGTTTTTGGCCTATTACAGCTTTTTTAAAACCGTTACGTACACATATTCTTTCCACATTTTTATAACGTAAGTTCAAATTAAGGTGAATGTAAATGAACATGCGTAGCCAATATGCAGCAGTATCATGAACCTACTTTTCATTTGTATGTTTCTTTTACGAAGCGGGGATATTTAGAACAAACTAGCAAAAACTGTAGAGCTCAATATTAACAGTTTACCTAAAGATAAACTGAATTCAAAAAAAAAACAACAGAGAATTGTCCATTTTACTCACATTTTATATTGCTTAGTTTTACTTACAAGCAAGGTTTTCCAAGTGTCACACTCCGATTTTCTTGAAACTCCTGAAACTAGTGAATAAACGAATCCTGTTTATATATATATATATATATATATATATATATATATATATATATATATATATATATATATATATATATATATATATATAAACAGGATTCGTTTATTCACTAGTTTCAGGAGTTTCAAGAAAATCGGAGTGTGACACTTGGAAAACCTTGCTTGTAAGTAAAACTAAGCAATATAAAATGTGAGTAAAATGGTATATATATCGAACAACATGGAGGATGAAGGCGGTAACCATCCCCCTAAAATGCCAACATAGGGCAATATGGCACCTTTTAGCAAGGCCATAAATAGTAACCCACAATTCAGATTTGCTTGAAACTCCTGGAGTGAATAAAGGAATCAAAAGTAGGACATACGTGTTTTCTTATATCGGCCAGGGCGGGCAATGAATAGGGGTAAACACTCTCCTAAATTGCTAACATTCGGCAATACGACAGCTTGTAGTAAAAACCATAACGAGCAACGCATTCTGTCCATTTACTAGACGCCTTTAAAATTCGTAAAGGAAAAAACAATAAAGAGAAAATATTGTAATAGTAGTAGATTCGTCTGGCAAATGACGGATCAATTACGAATATTAAATCGTCATCTAATGCAATGTGAGAAGCGCTATGAATTCCTGAACGGTAAATACACACGTCTGATTGTCTTAAAATTGTTGCTATGGAGAGACTTAGGGAAACGATATATAAAGAGCATGAGTGGATAAGTATAATGAAATAGCCCCAGATGAATCTTGGGACGACAAATGGGTGTATGAAGTTACCCCCAAGATACATTAATCCCTCACATTTCAAACCTCAACTCTCATTGGTTCATGAGGAATGGGGCAAAATCGGAATAGTGGAATTAATTTATTTCTCAAGAATGGCTCGATCGATTTTCTTCAAACTTGAATTTATGTATAGGTGTACACAAGGGCTTTGTCTGAAAAATTTAAAAGCTCCTCTCCAAAATTTTCCCCCTTCTCAAAATTTGATTCAATATTTTGAATCCCTTCTGACCTGTGATGGTGTGTGGGCACAATTATGAAATATTAAATTTTAGATGTCGCTTTAACCCTAGAATCACATATATTTTTTCCAAGATTGTATCTCGGGTACACCATGGTCAAAATTTGCCAAAACCAACCATACCACATCTATAAGGGTGAAATTTTAAAGAGAACAGCTATTGATGTAGCTTTTGCAATTTTGCTACGTGACTGAATGAGAAATCACACCTGAAAAGTGCCAAAATCACTGAGGACCCATTTGATGGCCTGTGACTCCTCCATTCCTAGTATAGTGTATAGTGAAACTATGGATATTTATTAATCTATTTAGGAATGAACACCCTTGTCACCTTAAAACAAACACGAAACAATGAATCATTGGGATTGTGTGAATTTATCGTGAAAAAAGTACTGACAGCCAGGAGCTCTGTTGCGATTTTTCTTGAGGGACAAGACCTCCCATCTACATAAGAATTGTACGTTTTATATTAATACATAGGTAGTCAATGGATTAAAATATAGACCCTGTAAAACTCACATTAAGGACAAAGGTTATGAAGTTCTTAAGCCTGCATTTAAAGTCAAAAAGTCACAATCGTCCACTACAGAAGCAAATTATACTAGAGTTATTACAAGAGTTGGGCAGTTGAAGATGCTGAAAGAAAAGTTTGTTGGATGAAATATTTGACAATGAAATGAAATCTAGTGTCTGTCTGCTAGTTTTCTACACAATAAATTCTCCAATACGCAATCAACGCAATCATGAAGTCTGCAAAAACTTCAGGAAACGAAAATACCTTTGCAGCCATTGTTGAACAGAAGAAATTGTGAACTTCCGTTTACATCTATTTCTTCTCAGGATCTTGAGAACTTTTCTTGAATGACCGAAAAAGATTTGAAACGATTGTTTTGTGGATCCTTCCAATATAAACAGGTGATATATTATTTGGCTGAGATGTTGGATGAAAGAGGTAATATTAGTATGCAGATGTTAAACACAACGACAAGATATTGAAAATAACAATGCATTCAATACATTCTCAAAGCAAGATTTATAAAACATCATCGAATACCAAATACAAAAGTGTCATTAGGTATTGTAGCGATTCTGCAAACCGTTTTCCAATAGTTGGCTCTTGCTCCCAGGTTGCAGCCATTATTTGTTACCTTAATTATGGAAAACATTTGTCGAGGATCTCAAAACCAGCCCAAATATTGAGCAAAATATTCGATCAAGACAACATTTGTGTGGTCATAAATGAAAACAGTGACGAAGACTGAAATACATATTACAATGTTCCTTTCATCCTTGTTTGTTTCACACATTGAAATATTTGTACTTCTTACATGTAACTTACTTTCCGTTTGCAATATATTTTCTTCTAATTCTTGGATGAAATATACCGTTTATTTATTGGAGTTTTCCACTACTCCACGACTTGTGGAATGCAAGAAGACAATAGGTATCTCTAAAATATAATAGAATCTTCTAACAGTCCGACAGAATATAATAGAATCTTCCAACAGTATCCTTCTTATGCCCATCCACCTTTCCAAGACTTATGAGAGACACTACACCAAAGATTGCATTACATTATGTTATTCTGGGTGGTTTTTCGCTTTCTAGCTGAGGTTATTTCACTCTGATTGGACACTGTAGGTATAGGTAAGATTGATTTTTTTTTTATATGAGCACTCACATTGAAACTTCAGGCATTCTCAAATGGGGTATTTACGGGGGCCTAATGACATGTTTAACCTCATATTCATGTTGAGGCTGATTGATTCATATGAAATAAATACCAATATCAGCATTCACTTCGTCCCAAAAAGGGTATGAGAACGCCACAGGCCATCAAATGGGGCCTCAGTGAATTTGGCACTTTTCAGGTGTGATTTCTCATTCAGTCACGTAGCAAAAATTCAAAAGCTACATCAATAACTGTTCTCTTTGCAATTTCATTCTTATAGATGCGGTATGGTTGGTTTTGGCAAATTTTGACCATGGCGTACCCGAGATACAATTTTGAAAAAAATATATATGTGATTCTAGGGTGACATCTAAAATTTAATTCTTCGTAAATGTGCCCACACACCTCATAGGTCAAAAGAGGCTCAAAATATTGAATCAAATTTTTGAGGGGAGAACATTTTGGAGAGGAGCTGTTAAATTTTTCAGACAAAGCCTTTGTATACACCTATACATAAATTCAAGTTTGAAGAAAATTGATCGAGCCATTCCTGAGAAATAAATTAATTCCACTATTCCGATTTTGCCCCATTCCTCATGAACAATGAGAGTTGAGGTTTGAAATGTGAGAGATTAATGTATCTTGAGGCTACCTACACACCACCCACTTGTCTCAAGATTCGTCTGGGGTCATTTTACTATACTTATCCACCCACGTCCTTTCTTGAAAATTTTGACTAAGGTGAGTGATAATATTGGAATTCGTTACTACAGTTTCAGAAACCAATACTTTGAGTGTTTATTGCATGGTTACATCACACAATACTAGACATTGAATGATAGTTCCGAACAATTTATAACACAATTGGACACTGAATTTAATTCATTTTATCCTTGATAAGTGTATTACAAATTTAATGTTATCTCCTAATAATAAAAATACAATTACGCCAAAGTAAATTGTCTATCATAGCTTAATGTTCAAGTACAAGTGTCCTGATAAGTTATCAGTGAACAATGAAAAACCTTGCTTGTTAGTACTAGTAACATTGCTATATATCTCATACATATGCTATTGAAACTTCATCTCGGACAGAGGATGAAACTTTTACAAGGGAGCTTTAGCTGGCAGAAAAGAGTGTTAGTTTACTTTTAAATCATGGTAGAAAGGCCACTCCAGCTCTCGCCTGAGGAAGACATGGTGGATCGCTTCTACCATAGATCACAATACCAGCAACAACATTATTTTTAGAGTTTCAGAGGTGGTTCAAGAAACCGTCCTGGACGTAGATCACGATCCACCCATTATCCTTAACGTTTACAACTGTCATAGCAGGTATAGTTTCTATGAAAATTGACAATCTGGTGGAAGACACTTTCCTTACTCTCAAAGAACTGTACATCTCCAGACAACGATTCCTGTTTGGTGTTATCAACTCATGTAGTACTTTTGCACCTTACTGATAGTACGAAGCCATCAGATGCCTAACTAGTCTACAATAACACGAGCACTTTCCGAGGTTCTGCTTCTACGGTATTTCCGAGGAGCTTATCCAACATGGTGCTTCGGTGCTTATTTTAGTCACCAGACCAAATTTGACAAATCAACAATGAATGGTAAGTTCGTTCGTCATTCCCAGACCAAATTCTCTGTTAATGTTTTTGTAACTTACTGTGCAAAATGTCCAGGGTTGAAGTTGTAAAGAAAAATCACTCGAATTTGTGTGTTCTCTATGACACATTTTCATAAGACTCTGTTCAACAGCACACTGCCTCCTAACTGTTTGAGTACTCAAACCTGAGTTAGTGACGTTACACGCATTATCTTAGTCTATCCGTGAGTTGAGCTTCCCACCAGATATCAAAGCAGAATTTCGTTAGCACCAACCTTATATTTTTATTTAAAGAATATGCCTTATTTTATACTGAAAATCATATGTGGTTGTAGACATATCGCAATATCCTTCTCCAACCAATTCGTTGGCGACCTTCTAATATCTGCATCACTGTTCTTTTCATGGAACCAGTTCATTGCAGGTTGTACTGGTCTCTTAATTTAACATTGAACCTTAAATTAATTTAACTCGAACTTTTCAATAGAATCAACGTAGCAAAATTGACACAATTTTGTTGTTTACTACCTGAGGAAACATTACACTTGTCATTGTAGACCACAGCTACTTACACGTCTTTGATGTTACAGTCTTACGGTAGTAGTGATGAAGAGAATTTTACTCGTGATGTGTTAGATATATAACTACCTTATAGGCTAATACTTATCACTTTTGATCCTAGCATGTTTGATCTGCTGACAATCTGCTTGTTTTGAAATTGCCAAGACTCTTTCAAGGAAGTTTTGATTTATTATTCCATTACCGCGCTATCAGTTATGCCTATTGCTGAAGGCAGCTTTCCTAATAAATAGGAGCTTCCTGACGTATCAGGTGTCAGCACTGAATCCGTCAGGCAAGCTCCCCTACTTCTTTTGGTACCAAGAGTTGTCTCAATGCCTCAAAGAACTGCTTCCTCTGGTTTCAATTCAAACCTTCAAAGACGAACCCAAGTTCGGGATTTCCCAGGAAATTGCCTCGGCTACTGCCAGGACCGATTACACGTGCAAATGTATCATTAGGAAGTAGATAAACCTCTCCTCTCCCGTCAGAATGTATCATCATTGTAGTTTATCTAACCCCGTGACAAAGGAACACTCTGCTTCTACGGAGAATTTACTTGTACTTGCAATCTAAATTACTTAATGATGTAGAACGCTAAAATATATTTGGGAACTATCTTCAATTAAATTTCTGATACGTTTACGTCAATCTAAAGTGAACATTCTATTCGCTTTTGTAATTCCTTCACCTTATTTCAGAATGACGATAAATTTGCTAGTTTATTTTTTTCTTCGGTTGGTTTTGCAACTTCCTTTAATCAAGACAAAACCTACTGTGAAGCCACTTCTATGACATCTCAAATCCAAGAATTTCATTCTAAGCCTGCAACTGACCTAAAATGTAATTCACAAGAAATCTAAGCTGTCTTAATATCAATTACGAAGGCAAGGATCATTAGATCTCTTTAGACTCCATTTCCCCTTCACCACAGTATCAAAATCATTGTTATCGCCGTCACTTAAAACAAGAACTAGGTTAAATGTTTCACTTTTTATTGTGTATAACCGAGAACCACAGTCTTTGACTTTTTACTACTACTTCTGCAATTGCCATCTCACTTAATGTCGTATGGGAAAGCATTTGGAGTTCCATACTATCATAGATACTAGTAACTTTCTTCAATATGAATTTAAATCGTTCTTTTTGAAATGAAGGTCAAGGAAGGAGAAAATGCCTGTAATTTCTTTATCTACTATCTTTGCCTAAACCACGTGTTTGTGTATATGCAGTCATTACGTACTATGTTATAGTCGATTTTTCATCCATGAATCCTCAGCCGTATTTGATCGAGTTCTACAAAAGTTCATCTTGTGCAATGATCTTAGCTCTGCTTTCATTGATGATTCATACAAAAACTATAGTTTATCCTAGTGTTCTGCATATGCTAATTTTTATGTTAGGTACATCTGCGGAGATTGAAAGCGTCCTGCTGTAACACACTTTGAATCGACCGTTTCGGGCTGCAAATTATGCTCCCGTAGACCACCTGCCACGGTGTTGAGTCACTGATCCATTCTCCTCTTGCATTACTAAAAACGTGTCATTTAACAATCATCCTCAACAATGCATCTATCCCGGTCTCGTATTTACAACAAATAATATACAGGGTCTGTCCTGAATGAAACCCGACTAAGGCTGTGGAACTGGATGTATTGAAAGTAACATAAACTACAACTAATAATCTTCAAAATAACACCCACCGGCATCTACACAGCGGTTCCAGCGATTCTGCCACTGTAGATAATCTCCCTGGAACTCCTCTTGTGAAATACTGTTCACGGTCCTTGTAACGGCAGCTTGAACAGCTTCGATTGACTGGAATCGACGTCCTTTGAGATCTCGTTTTAGCCGGTTGAAGAGGAAAAAGTCACAAGTGGACAGATCAAGGCTGTAGGGAGGTTGTGGAAGCGTAGAAATATTTTTCTTGTCCAAAAACCTCCTGCACAATCCTTGTGTGTGACTGGGCGTGTTGTCGTGGTGCAGGGTCCAGTTGTTCGCGATGTCTCTTCGAACGCGTGCGACCCGTCTGCGGAGTCTTTCAAGGATACTGACGTAGAAAGTTGCGTTCACCGTCGCTTCTTGTGGGACGAACTCCTTGTGGACGACGCCTTGAGCGTCGTGGAAAACGATGAGCATCGTTTTGACTTTTGATTTGCTCATCCGCGCCTTTTTTGGACGAGGAGACAGCGGCGTGTGCCACTCCGCGCTCTGTCGTTTGCTCTGTCTCCGTTCCCGATTTTCCTGACCGAACACAAAATTTAATGGCGTAACACAAAATTTAATGGCGTAAGCAACCGCGGCATTTCGCTTTGTTCCAAGGTACTCTTACAACGTCTCACTCAACACTCGATTCACACCGAACCACTGCTCGCAGCAGACTGAACACTTGTGCGTGGTTTTGCTACGGCTCCCCACTACCTCTCCCGGCAGTTAGTTTCACTGCGCGACGCGAGAGGGCGCCACATCAGAGCTAGTCTGGTTTCATGCAAGACAGACCCTGTAAAGTTGACTATAAAGAACAATCTTTGTCGCTCTCGTACCTGAAGCAAAGATGCAGTACTACAAGTTATACGAAGAACATTGAATTGTCATCCTCACTCCATTTTCTGGTTCTGTTTCATTCCATACGATGGCATCGTCTAATTTAATCCTTGTTACTGTACACATACTCAAACACATAGAACACACACAGAGCAAATGTTGCATGCATTTCAGAACGCAGCTTTTGATCTGCAATAAAATAAAGATTATGTTTGTATCTATGGTACAATTACTGGTGGAGTTTATTTGATAGTCTCACGTTAAACTCTATTTTTCTCAATTTCTGATTAGTGGGTAAAATAGTTTCATTAAAACACATACAGGTAATTCCCAATATTTTTCTTTGTTACGTAATAGCTATCAAAATGTATCTTGGTTCATCTAAAGATGTACTAGACTATTAATAAAACGAGGTATAATTCGCACTCATGATGTATTTAGTGGTGTAGATAGAGGCGAAATTCAGTATTTCTTCTTAGAAAGGAAACCGGAATTCAAAATGTGCAACGCATCGCCCGAGAAGTGTTGGAACATAAAACTATATATGATCTTTAAAGCTTTTACAATGTACACTTAGTGTACTTTCATACGGATAAATAACAGTACTTAAGAAAGTCAATGTGATTCATCGTGCGAAGGGAAAGAGGCAAAAACCACGAGGATTTCCTTTACTAAAGAGGAGAGACGAAGAAAGAAACGTGTGCTACAAAAGAACATGGAAAAAGAAAGTCTAGCGCCCTGTTCGGAATATAAATCATGGTCTTTTCCAGTTCGTTCATGCGGTACGCCCAAGCTGTTGGAGCAAATGAAATTCGTGGGTTTTTAGACTTGTTTTTTCTTAAACTTCTTTTTCAGCTACTTTCTCGACGGTATGCTTTAGATTAAGTTCGCTTTTAAAAACACACATATATATATAGAAGGACAAAGGCATACACACATATATATATATACATTACACCGATGACAAAAACAGATACTTCTTTTTCAACTTAAATAACATTATGTAAGAAAGGAAAGAAGTTAGAGAAAACCATAAAATGGAACTAAAATATATCTTGTTCATTTCTCCTAATAATATATATTACTCTTGAAGCACAAAATCCATTCTTGTATTTGATTTGTTTTTATGAGCAACGTTAAGAAAATATAGTTTATTTGATGTTTTATTCAATACAGTAATGTAATATAAATTTTCATGATCTGTGTAATTGATATTTTCTTTCCTTTTAAAGTTTAAATGTCGTTTTAAATTTATAAACTAGTATACTATAATAGCTTGTAAGGTCCTAACATGGCAGTCTAACTGGTCTTCTTCAAAGAGATTGAAATATTTGACTTAGTAATTATATCGTTAGCTCTTTTGATTGAACAATGGAGTATTTAAGTATTGGAGGAAGCATAAACCGGGTGGATCTCCCATGAGTGCATTCATGGTGCAGACAAGACGGAACTATATTATTTAGAAAGAGATAAGAAGTTTTAATTTGTCCGGACTCAGTGAACATCTCATAAAGGTGTGCGCTTACCCAAAGTTTCTATGTTAGTCCTTTGTCTCCCCACCGAGAACATGAGACCTACGCATAGAAACCATACGAATGAGTGCTGATAAAGATTGCCCCTTACCTTCATAGAATTCAGCTAGGAAGCCGAAACTGACACACTTTTCTAAATATCTCCCCTGTAAGACAATGAACTTGCGATATTTGTTCTACAGCTTCTGAAGTCTTTGCAAATAAAATTCTTATGACTGTTGGTGTAGCTTCTCAATTTACAACTTTGGTTGTCATCTGATCACTCCCTGATCACTTCCTTGTGATTGTGAACCAAATACGTAGTAATCGGAGAGTACCAGGTCATGCAAGGATAGAAGATGGAGTAATACTGTAAGGACGGTCGCACATTTACCAGAAGTAGGACAGTCATTCCGAGGCAAAGGGAGACAAGAGAGGATGCGAAAAGATATGAGTGCATTGACCGTGAATAGCAATCACAACGTTGCGTTGGAAAGAACTTTGCCTAGCTCTTGTTCTACAAAGTATGCGGTACGAAGCTGTCTTGCATTGGTCATTGTACTGTATTTCGGTTCGGATCTTTTGTCTAATAGTCAATATGTGGTCGGGCTAAAGCATTACTTTCATTGTTGGTTCACCTGCAATGTGTCATGAGGCATTGTCATGTAACATAACGATACATTTGGAGAACTTTTCGCGATGCATTTCTTTAATGCTTTCAATCAACTTTGTCAATAGAATACAGTTATGTTAAGTTGATGGTTAAACCTTATTGGAGGTAGGATTTAGGATTTTAGATTTCTGGGTTTTCGGTATCTATGGCCATACACCTGGTGTGAATGAGGAAAACCCAGGAAAACCTCATTTAGAGTGGCTGGCTTGAGAAAGCGTTTTACACTTTTTCGACCGAGTACCCCCACTGGGAATCGAACCTTATTGGAGGTAGTCCACATTGGGAACTCCCTTTCTAACTCAAAATACTCTTGTCCTTTGTTTCTCCGCGAATCTCTGCACACGGTACTTTTTTGGGCTTGTGGCAATAACAGTACATGCTCACAATCAGTTGCAGAGAAATGTGACTCACTCTTTGCAAAACATTCCAAAAATACAATTAAAGTATCTATATGTTTCTTCTCTTGTTCGCTTATCGAAAGTTTGGGATCTACTTTGAACCATTCTTACTCTATGCGTTATCTGGTAGAAGTGGAGATTTATATCTATCTTTATATGAAATGTACGTTGTACTTTGAAGGAGATATGAATTAATAGTTACCGAATTTAGATCACAAACCAAACATGCTTATAAAGATTGATATTAGTTATTCTAACAACTGCACAAGAAAACACTCAATGTACTATGTGATTAAATTTATTCGTTAGTAAAATAAAAATAATGTTTGTCCTATATAGAGAAGTGTTGGAACATTTTCATCTATCGTTTCAGTATCTCAGTCTATACAATTTTTGGATTAGAGACCACAAATTAGATATTAATGGTATGTTAGATGATTGTATGTGTGGCCGATTATTACATTTAAATAATCAGATGTTGAGATTGAAAGTTAAAGGTACAGTAGATTACTGATTATCCGAGTATCGATTAACCGAGGTTCCGTGTTATCCGAGCATAATCCAAACAAACAAACAAAGCAATCTGCAGGCTTTTGTTTCACCAACAACGCAAAAATGAAGCTGGTGTCAAGATAATCACTTCCACCGGCGTTACACATTTAAGTGAGATAGTTTTAATTTGGCACTCCTTAAATTTCAGTTTTCGCGCCTAAGTCACGAAAGGCATATTTTGTCTAACAGAGTAGTGTGACTGACAATGGGTGCTTTTTCGAATTATCCTGATCATTCGTAGGAATGGCTAACCAGCTGACATTATGATGTTGCAATGTTTACCCAAGATAACGGCCAAAATAAAAGGCAGCTTAATGAAGCAGAAGATTACGAATGACTTTTTTAGTGTGCTAAACAGTACTTGTTTGTATTGTCTTTCAACGATGAACGTATCAATATCAAACCTGAGTTTTATTTATTGTATAATGGCTAATTCCTTATGTACATATGTGTACTGTACTGTATACCCAAGAAAAATAATAAATACAGTTATAATAAATAATCTAATAAAGAGAAATAATTAATAAACAATAATAATAAATAATGTATAAAATTGTTTATGTGTCCATCCGTGTTAACCGAGTTTTTGCTTATCTAAGTTAGATCCGATCCACATTGGCTCGGATAATCGGAACTCTACTGTAATTTTAGCATGGAGTTCGTGAAAGGAAATTAGCCCGTTTGAGGTAGCTGTACGTCGATTTATTTGTAATAGTTAAAGTTCGATATAGGGTTTTATGTGGGCTAAAGGAGGTTGATTTCTTATTATAAAAAGGCTCGGTAGTATTTTTGTATCCATACATTGACTTTGCAAAGAAACGCTGATCTAAGAATGATAAGTTTCAATGTATGCCTTTTTCTCGGTGACAGATGTATTTTCCATTACTATTCTAAATTGATTGCTGACTCTGGGAGTTTTGTCATCATAATCATAATCTTGCTTCTTGATCTTAAAATCAAGGACGCAGGTGTTGTAACAGCTAGAATATGCAGTTGAAGCAAAATTCTAATTGCATTCAATTATGCGGAAAACAATGATTGTCTCAGCACTCTAAGAATGTGTGCATAAAGTCTGTTGAAAAAGCAAAAATCAACATAAGTTTTCTGCTAATTGATATTATGGAACTTAACAATCTACGCTTATTACGGAATGAGGCTTCAATACCATTTGCTTGCTCCAATTGCAGTTGCTTGATACTGTTTAACGTCGTTAGTTTTTTTTTATTCCACGTTAGCCATTTAGGATAAAGGTGATGAATGATAATTGAAAGGGAATGATTGTAAGGTAATTGGTACAATTAAAGTGTGGGAAGAAACGGGGAGTCTCGAGAAAATTCATAGACGCAATGTTATCACCACTGAGCTAGAGTACCTCCGACTTTGTCTTTGAAGTAGCCAGAAACCAACAAATGGTAATAATTTCCAACGAAATTTTTACCCTTTCAAATTTTAGGATAAAATGCAGGATACCTTAAAGTTAGTGAATCTTATAAGGCACAACATCTCACAATATTAATTAATATAGTCATTGGACTTTGTCGTTGAATTATATAGAAACTGGCAGTAGGTTATTATTATCATGAAAATATTTACCTCAATCAGATTTTTGGATAGAAAGCATGTGGACCGAAGCAGAGTGCGTATCACCAGTAGAACCTCTAATCCGTCACCTTTGGGACTGGGGGTATGGTCGGAACGCAAAAAAGGCGGATTATCAGAAAATAGAGAAAAATACGGATTTACAATAAAACAAACAATTTCTGAACTCAAAAATGACTGTATTGCTCTCTAAAGTAAAACCAAAGGAACAGTAAACACTAAAAATTGCGCATTACAGTATAGAAAACCAAACGATACAAGTGATAACGGAACACTAAAGCGAATATGCGGTAACAGCAAGTAAACAACAATGCCGCAAGACAGTAAACGACAATGGGCCTGGTGAGTCACCGACAAGTCGGTACAAGTTTGGCTCGAACAACGTTAAACTCAAAATCAAGTCAACGATCAGATCAACTAGAGTGGCGGACCAGCCGAGGACGGACGAGAGAGGTTCTACTGTATATTAAATGCAATAGTACTGTAGTCAATAAGGCTATGTCCGTAAATAATTGTTGTTTTAAATTATGTTTTATGAGCATGCGCATTGACGTGTGGGTATTCGCGATTGTGCTTGTGTGTCAGTCATTTTCCCCCCTTGTAAAAACCCCTGGGGGGTGCCCCTGGATGTACGAGTGTCTCGGAAAAGTAGAGGCTAATATCTGAGATGTGGCGAGTATAACGGATGAAACAAAAGTTTTCTATCGCAATAGATTTAACTTCTGTCTCGTCATTCTTCGCGTAACGTGATTGTACACTTTCCTATCGAACAGTGACGATGGCAGTTCTTGGTGTATTCTGTAAATTTCGTAAGTGTGTACTGGCTGTGGATTGAGTGAGTAAGCTGTAGTGGATCACAGAGATCATACACATCTTTAATTGCAGTGTCAGCTCTTTGGAATGATTTTAGGATCGAAAGATTGAACTAACCATTCATAGACTGTGTTAGGTACTGTACAATATTTATTTCCTTCAACATTCACCAACGTGGTCCAGAAATTAGCCTTTTTTTCTGTCTTCGAAAAGAATAATGTAGAGCAGATTTCAAAACGTTTCTCTAGTTTCGGGTTTTTTGTGCTACATAGATCTTATTTTTTTCTTGTTTTTCCAAATGTTATGTTATGTTGAATTGAAATTATCAACATTAATCCTGCCTCAGCTTTTAGTGGTATAATCGCTAACCTTTTCTAGTTTTAGCCATCAACTTGACGCCAACAGCAGAATAACATCCCTGACCTTTCTTAGCTTCTAAGCTTTCTACGCAAAAGAGTATTTTGATCCACGATTGCATTGTGTATTTGTTCAAACTGCATTTACCTTTCGGTTCAATAATGTTTCAAGCTGTCTGTATGTCCCTGCGACCGAGTTATAATTTGCTAAAGTAGATTTCGCAGAAAACTATGATGTGCTTTATCTTCGTAGGACTAGGTAATAAACGAATTCAAATATATAATTCGTATGGTGTATATAGCAAGAAACTGTTAAACACTAACTTATACAGTTAATATTTTGTACGTATAACAAGGCATAGAGACAGAAGATTTTATGAAATTTGTGCCCATATGAAGCTACCCAAAATTTTTATTAATTTTGCAACGACCCAATACATTAAAAATATGCTTACCTATGCAGTCAATCACAGCAACACATTCTAGAAAACCTTCAGGAAAATGTTCAGTTTATTTTTCGCCACGTAAGTCACGCTGGTTCTAGTTACTGAATCATATTAAATAATATTGTAGCGTTTACCGCTGTCTTTGAAGTAATTAAAAACTGACAAGATAAATACAGTTTCTTAGATTTTTTTATCATATTATAATTAGAATTACGGATAGAAATAATCAGGTTTAAAGCATTACGTGCTGAGAGAAATTTATCCTTATGGAAACAGTGGCAATTTAACAAGAACTTATAAAAAGAATAAGTAATAGATATCCTGAAATGTAGTGAACCTTTCGTGCACGAGAAGATGCTAGTGTCCCAAATCTCAGAGTATTTGAGTCGCAGCAGATTAGACCTAATGTCATTATTCAGTTGACACTTGAAACTAGTAAACGGCCAAAAAATTTTGAAATTCTTAGAATCAGACGACAGATTAGTAAACATTCTACAAAACTGTGCCATATTTTAAAATTTTATTTCGGATAGTACACAGAAGTATAGACATAAACTCCAATTAATAATGCAAGTAATGTCTCAAATTGTAACTACTTATGAAACATAGAAAGAAGAGCTACTTCTACTGTTCTTTTTATTATTTTACAAAGTTAAAAATCACTCAAAATCATAATATAAGTTCCAAAAATGGCCTGAAAACACCACGGAAAAATTTTACCTATTTTGGTACTACACGTAGTTTATACGAGCACGGTATTCTTAGGTTTAGGGCCAATGGGGGTCACATGAAGCATTCAATTGACAGTATCTCTCCATCATCTTGGAAAACAATATAAACTTTGGGTAACACATTAGCTGGCTGAAGCTTAGAAAGCTACACTAAAAAATGCCCGTGTTTCATTGTTGTCGCATCAGAGGGCGAGGGAAGATCTACCTGAGAACACTGAGTACTCACTTACGGTAAGAAGTTGGTTCTTTACAACACTCCACGACGACATTGAATGCCATCGTATGAACACACTTCCATAGAAAAAATTCTTTTACGTTAATAGAAGGTTATGCTCTGTATTTCTGCTGTTTGAGATATCATGCATCTCAAGTTACTGGCATCTGACAAAGATTATTAATGTATTAGGCATTAGCTGCAATTGGAATGTGTTAATAAATATCAAAAACTCTGGAGCTGAAGTAACGTCTAAATCGCAGAAGACGTTACTGAGCTTGAGAACAACTCAAAAGCCACGTTATATTCAGGATTTAATGTTGCCCAGAAATACGTTTTCAAATTTGGAAAATGAAATCTTTCAGTTTTACGTCCTACGCGTACATCCTTTAAACTAAGCGAGACGAAAATTGAAGTAAGTGAATGATGATGGAAGAATTGGTGGAATGAGATGATGTTGTCTACTACAAACTTACTTGCCCCGAATTCGAACCAGGGACCCCCACGCATCAGAAATAAGCGCTCTACCATTGACCCATCGTGCACCCCATTCTCAAGTTTGAGACGAGATTATAAACATATAAGAAATTTCGTTTCGTTTTTAAAAGGAGAAATTTCACGAGTTTAGTGGGCAACACTTGTTTATCCAAGTACTTGTTCTCAAAAACTATAAAACTACAAAATGATCGAATGATTGTACCTACGTAATGAGAAACATATATTAACGTTTAAAGAAACGCATGTTACCAAGCAATATACTCCAATAATAAGTAGGATTTAAATATAGTTATATCACAATTCTTTGTAAACCTCTCGTAACGCGGAAGAATTATGATAACTTTTAGATGAAATCCAGAAATTAGCTACAGCACAGGCACATAGCAAAGGGGGGGTCCGGGGGGTCCGGACCCCCCCCCCCCTTCGAGACCAGAAATGAAAAAATTAAGGAAGGATAAAACCAAATGAAATGACAAAAAGAAGTATCAGCGTTAAAAATTAAAAAGGCTATAGGAAGCTTTTGGTTACTCTTTCTTATGAGGAGATTTGTATTACTTGCAATATGGTGCCGAGGTAAGCGAGGTATTCTGGAGGAGTCAGGGAATTTGAAATTTCAAGAAAAGTTATGGAATTCTCAGAATTTCTGCTACTAGTCAGGGAGATTTCAAGCTTTCGAAAGCATAAGTGCGTGAACATTTTTAATCATAACTTTTCTACATCGCATCCTTGCAGTATCAAACATGTTATTTGAAGGACAATTTTCTGTTGCTCCTTTAACCTGCCATTTGGAACCGACAGTAGTTGACGGAATAATAAAAACAAAAAATTATGTTGAAAGAAAGTTCTGTTAGCATTTGATTCAACAGAGAAAGGAACGCATATATTGTAAAACTAGTTGAATATACACATGCTTCGCACAGGGGCTGTATTTGGAAGTCAACGCCCTTGGGAGTATCACCATTCATCTCAGCGACCGCGAAAACTATGGATTTGATACTAATATCGGTCATTTTGGGCTATTTTTTTACATGTGTCGGTATCCACCCTACGCTGACTCCCGGCCCGCATACTTGCAAGTCATCCCTAATGGAAGTGTCACCATTTATTTCAGCGACCGCGAAAACTATGGAGTTGACACTAATATCGGTCATTTTGGATTACTTTTATATGTCTTAGTATCTCACTCCCCCTCCGTTGACCCTCGGCCCGGAGCCCAATAGCGTGAATTTGGAAGTTAATGCGACTGGAGTTTCACCATTGATTTCAGCGACCGCGAAAATATGAATTCGACACTAATAGCTCAAGTGGTAGAACGTTGGCTTCGAATCCCGCTGCCTACCATCCTGACTTAGGTTTTCCAGGGTTTCCCTCAGTCCTACCAGGCAAATGTCGGGATGGTACCTACTAAACAGACCCTGACCGATATTTCCCAAATCCTTTCCATTGTTAATGTTGTTGGATATCCAATGTAAAATGGCCTCTGAGCTGTATCTGGTGATTGTTAAATAAATAAATAAATATCGGTCATTTTCTACTACTTTTACATGTCCCGGTAAACGCCTCCCTGAGACCCTTCTGATTCGAATTTCGACAAAAACGTTTAACTCTGGTCTGGAGCCTGGAACAAGGTATTCGTGACTAAAATGTGGTAACTCTCGGTCAATTTGTCTGGTTCTCAAGCCGGTTCCGGTAAACGCCCCTCTAAGACCCCACTGTTTCGAAATTTGAAAAAAACGCTTCGTCTTAATATGGGGCCTGGGCCAAGGTACCCCTGACCAAAATTTGGTAACTCTCGGTCCACTCGTCTGGTCCCCAGGCCGCACACAGACAGACAAACACACGAACAAACTCTTTATTTTATTTATATTAGAAGATAGTTTACAAGACAGTATTCAGTATGTACTTTTTATAATAATTAAGGTCATAACGAAAGGAAAATTGTTATATTTGAATAAACAGGAGAAGGACGTAAATATTGCAAAATCTTTTTCAATACTTTATTTTATTATTATTTTGCTCGAAATCTCTTCATAGTTTGTTATTAAAATACTTGCCAACATATCCTCATTTTATTATCCTAACGAACCAATATATGTTGATAGTAAAGTAGTTTAGATTGATCGAGATCCTGGGCCTTCAGAATTGCATGTCACCCCCCCCCCGTTAGAAATCCTGGGTAAACGAACCAATATATGTTCCAGTAAAATAGTTTAGAGTGATCGAGCCCCTTTTGTGATGACCACAGTATTTCATGTCACGGACCCCCCCCCCCCCTTCACGAAATCCTGGCTACGTGCCTGTACAGCATAAATTTTGTAAATAAATTTACGAGACATAGACGAGGAAAGTTATTCAAAAAACGGAAAGTAAACGAAAAATTAGGGTTCCCTATCTCATATCGTCTCTTGTGCAACTACTAAGGATAGCTCTAACACCATTTTCTGACTCGGTTTGAAAAGTTTCGAATCATTGCTCGTGTATTAAAGAGGGATTACTCTGTTTGAGAGCAACACGAAACCACTTTATACTAGGAATAGCTCTAGCATCAAAGATGTATGCAAGAGTTAGGTGAGCAAGAACAGCTTTAGCACCATTTTCTATGTAAGTTCGGAGAAGCAAATGTATCGCACCTACACTTCCCACAAATTGCACACATTCTCCATTAAAATGTAATTCATTCGTTAAAACAATCATTGGCTGGAAAATTGTTCCAAGCTCTCGATAGATGACTTCCACTCTGAACAACTTGTCTGGTTCACTTTCTGATAAGTTGTTTCACCGTGGTATCCATACTTTGCCTGAACGTTGTAGTCAAGATTTTTTTTTTCTAATTTTTCATGTAATCGCGTTCTTTCTGCATGTACAGTAATTGTTTTTCCGTTAGTAGGGTAAATATTTGACCTAACTTTACGGGAACTTAATACATAAAATATAATCCATGGCAGTTAATGATGAATAAAATTACATATAATATACAACTTAATATAGAGATCTACTATACGGAACATAAAAAATAAATTCCATCTCTTAAATAAGCTTTACTGGAAACAAGTACCACATAAAGTATACACATCATAGAGGAATTAGATTTATATGGTATTTTCTCTGTTGGTATTGAAACCATAAGTTGTAAAAACGAAATTAAATCTGCGTTTAACGTTAAGGGTCTTCACTACAACGAAATTAAACTACCGCTAATTTTAGAGTTTTTCTGCAATATCTTCAAAACAAATCAAGTAATTGGAAAAGCAGAAACGTAGTGAACTAGACAATACGATTTTGCATGTGATAACGATTTTGTTATCACGATACGATTTTGTTATCACCATTCACCGGTTTTTGGTATACCGCTATTTGCAGAACTCGCAAAAATGCTAAATCTATCTTCAGTTCCAAATCGAAAACAGGTAGGTGAGTTGTGATAACGGTATCACATGCAAAATCGTATTGCTTAGTTCACTGCGTTTCTGTTTTTCGAATATTTTTATTTGTTTTGAAGATATTGCAGAAAAACTCTAAAATTAGCGGTAGTTTAATTTCGCTGTAGTGAAGACCCTTAATTGTGATTTTAAGCTATGGAAAACGGATGATTAGTGCTTGTAAATCGCAGAGGAAGTTGGTGAAAGAATTGCTGAAATAAAAATGTGGTAGGGAATGGGAAAACCCCAAGAAAAACCCACGGACACGATGTGCCCACCATAAACTTTATTAGCCGGGGATTGAACCAGTAACCCCACGAAGCACAGGTAAGTGCTCGACTGCTGAACCCAAGACGCTCCCCTCCTCGCGGAAGTTGCAGTAGATGTTTGTCATTTCCAGTTTTAGTAGAGAGATTATAATGGAGATGGGATATATTTAGGACACTTTATGGCTTACAGAAAACCAGCTTCTCGCTATCTGTTACCCTTTGTTTCTTATTCTAAAGCGATGAACTTTAAAACCGGAAGTGGTTGATTTCTGTCACTTTCGGTTTGAATAGAGACTCAAAGAAGATGATATCTCTCTTTTATCATTTTTGCTGTGTATGGATCAATATTGAAACCGGAAGTTGTAATGGAATAATTTCACTTCCAATTTTAGTAGAGGGTTAAGGATGGGGATGAAATATATTCTTGGGATGCTTAATCTATTGCAGAAAGCAGTTTTCTCTTTGTCTGTTACCACTTTTGCTCTGTAGTATCAAAGTTAAAACCGGAAATGGTTGATTTCTACTACTTCTGGTTTTAATATCATTTCCACCAACGAACTCGGTTCCTAATGTTTGATCTTTACATCTTTCCTAAACCTCATGACGGTCCATCCAGTATTTACTGAGATGTTTTGTCTCCGGTCGAACGGAAGGATACACAGTGTAAACACATCAGTAGTAGCAGAAACAACTTGCAAACCGCTTGCTGTAAGCTTGAATTCCAAGTAGGCCAAGCTTGCATCCAACTTGATTGGAAAACGTGCAAGTATGCCGCAAGCTGGATTTCAGTAACCAATTTACATTGGGGGCAACCTTGCATTCTGTGTTCCATTTAAGCTTGACGTAAGCGTTTTACAAGTCAAGTTAAGTCAATAGGCAATGAACGGCCGGTGATGCTATGACGCCTTGCGAAGGGTCTAAAGCATCGCTTGCAAGTACAACGAAAGGCAGATTGTGTGAAAGCATGCTTTTCAAGTGCAAGCGTAGAAAGCCAAAAGCCAAGTACGCTCAAACTGGCCGCAAGGTTTCTTGTTACTAGGAATAAATTCAAACCAAACTCCTTGAAAATGAGATTATCAACAGTCCTGAAAGTAACTTTATTTGTTTTATCTTAATTTCTGTTCCATGTTTGCTTTAGAGAAATGAGCGGTTCAAAGCGAATCTTTCAGATGAAATTGAGTTATTAAATGGAATGGGTTAGGATTGAACCATAGATAAAAAGAAAAGATGAAAAATATAAGTTTAACGTCCCCACGATTATGCTTTTTAGGCTAAAGGAGACCATGATTGGGGCAAAAGAATAGTAATGGAAGGATTGGTGGAATGTGAATCTGGGAAGAAATGGAAATAGTTTGAGAAAATCCACGGACAAGATGTTGTCCACATCAAACTTACTTGGCCGAAGGTCGAACCAAGGACCTCACACCAGAATTAAGCATTCTACCACTGAGCCACCGTGTCCTTCTTGAACTATATAAGTATGTGTAGGTAGTTTAGTTTGGAAAATGTATTTGTAGACGGCAGGGGAAACTTATTTGTTATAAGTCATTGCATTGATTTGCATGAGAATGTTGAACTTTCTTTCCTACTTTACTCGAATGTTAGAAAACACGGCATAGTGTAATCTTTCTCCGAGCCGCTCAAATACATTACATATTCCTCCAGCAGAAAGACAAGCAAATAACATATTCCCTAATATACAACTTCTACTTGGTAATATGAAAAACATATATTCTGTATATAAGTTTAAACGAATTTTGTAATGCATGTAATATGTCTGAAGAAAATAGATTGTATCTGCAAGCAGAAGAGCTTAGTGCTAAGCAATTCCATATGCTGTACCGTAAACTTTCTCGTACTCGCTGGCTTATTGAGACATTTAATGCCAGTTTGAAAGACATAAGAACGCATTACTGTGACATAGCCAAGAAAGATACTGATAGTGGGTGAGTTTGTAAAGTTTTCAGCTGAAAATATCGCGGTTATAACTCCAGAGGACTTTGTACTAAAAGCTGAAAGTTAATATTGGGTGTACGTATTCTACTTCTTCATAAAATTAAACTTAACTCCCGGTAGCGAGCTATGTTAAGTGGTCTATAAATTGTCGTCGCCTATGTGTACAGATTCATCTTCCTTAAGGCATATAAGATATCATTCTCTACCAACACTTGGAGTAAATCAGCTTGTTTCCCTATTTAATCCTTAATTTCTGGCTATTTCTTATGTAACTATTCATGACTGCAAAATGTGAGCAAGATACGCTAAGAAGTAAATTGTTTTCTGAAACCAATAATATGTTTGTAGTATTCATAATAAAATTAAAAAAAAAGTACTTTAACAAATTATAGAGGCTATATGCTATTAAGAATGTCTTATTAATGTTTACCTAAATTTATTCAGCTCGCAAAATGGTTTTTGCTGCGAGTAGAAATATTGCACAAGTAGAAAACGTTAATGACATGGCACAATCTTCAGCTTTAAGAGTTGCCATGAATATGTTGTGCAAATACTTAGATTTAAAAGAAAAATACATTGTAGGGTTTGAGATAGTGTCATTTCCCTAATTATAAACATCATATGTCACAACTTCTGTGTTAGGAGGCGCGGTTCCTCAGTAGTAGAGCGTTCACCTGTGGTGAATGGGGCACTTGGTTCGATTCCAGCTTGCAACAAGTGAGCTTTGTGGTGAACAAACACCGTGTGCGTGGGTTTTCTTAGGGTACCCCCGTTTTCTTCTACTTCCTTCATTCCACCATTTAGTTCATTTCTCATCATCACTGTCTCCTTTAGTCTAGCCGGCATAAACGTGAGACGTAAAACTTAAAGATTTCATTTTATTTCACAATTTTTGTGCCACGCCAATCATAATCATAAACAGTCACTAAGAGATATCGATACTTATACTATTGCTTGTCTGTCTGACGCTAATAGAGATCGTCGTCTGGGTTTGGGTACAATACCTCGCGGCAGAAATATTGCGAAAAATCTCGTAACCTAAAATGTCGTCTATCCAAAGTTCGTTTGACCAAAACTTCGCGGATCAAAATCTCGCCTAGCCAAAACCATCCAAAATTTTGCGGGACAGAATTTCACCTGACCAGAACATCACGGGACGTAATCTTACCTAAAACAGTGTCTCGTCAGGAGAAAACCTCATCACAACGACTTCTACAGTTAGACTCTTTTATACATTGTTACATATATAAACTTAAAAGATAACACATAGATAATTATATTATATTACAAGTGAAATACACGTAGTTATTTTTTATTTTTCCTTCCCAAAACTGCTCTTTTATTGCTATTTAAGCGGCATTTATTGTTTTGGTTAAGTCCGGTGATTTAGAAATTCGCTTGTGTTAACAAGGGAACTCAAAGACTGCACTACGTAGACCTAATGATTGTCACGCTAACAATCAACTCAAGATCCACTACCATGCCAAGTTTAATCTTAATCGGATGAGGTCGCTATTATGGGTTTTTGTTTTGGAATACACCAAGTCTGAAGGCACACAACTCGGAAATCGTAAACCTGAAGAACATAATATTTCATATTCTTATATAGAGGTCAAAAATTATCACCATATTAAGTTTGATCTGAGTGGAATGAGTTCCGTTGAACTTGTAGAATATACAGGGTGTCCCAGGAGGAAGGGGCAATCTTTTGGGAAATGGTGGTATGAGTGATTCTATACAAAAAAGTTCATATGAACATAGATCCTAATCTCAACGGTTTGAGAGCTACAAGTTGTGAACCATTTTATTTACTTTGTTGCGTATTGTTCACCCTGTATCTATTTTACAGAGGTAAGACATAGCGGATTTGAAAGGTGATGGAATGACCTATCCAACGGTATGCAGCATGTGGCAGTGTTGTCTTTGGAAGGAAAGCTATTGACGGAAATTTGAGAAAAAGTTGAAACAAACGAGCAAAATAAACATAATAATGATTTTTCCTAATATAAAATATTAAGGAGATAAAACAGTCTCTCATGCAAGGAGAATCATCAAAGGAGAAAACAATAGTAACTTTCATTTCAGCATTAGAAGCTAAAACGAAGAAACTTACCACGTGCGGTTAAACTTTAAAATTTAAAGTAAAAATGGATAAGTTAAAATAAACATAGAGGATTCGAGTGAAATGCGCGGTCAGCAAACGGTGAAATAGTGTCGGAAAATTACACAATATTCTACTTAAGGGATGTAAAAGATCAAAAATGGTGTCTCAATAGTGATGACACGAAATAATCAATGTGGAATTATGTAGTGACCACCTGATGTTTGTAAAGCTAAGTGCAAAATCAGTTGATATTGTAATAATACAAGTGTATTTGCCAACAACCGATCACGAAAAAGTAGAAATAATGTATGACAAGATTACTGACATATTGAATCAAGAGGGACGAGGTCAGAACGTCATCGTAATGAGAAACTTCAACAGCGTGGTGAAAGAAGGAACAAGCTGCTGGTATCATTTATACTAGCTAGAAGAAATATTGGGCTTATCGACCTTTGTAGGCAACATGATGAATACGAAAAAACAATCCAAGCTGTACACGTAGAAGAGTCCATTAAATAACGGGGAAAAATTATGCAAATTCAACTAGACACACTTATCAACAACATTGGCAATATTGAAAGCGCATCATGGAAACTATAGGTGATTGTGGCAATACGTAAGAAGATGGAGAAACACAGAAGAGTGAGAACCATAGATATGAAAGAATACTGAATGCTGAATAAAGAATTGGGAAGAGAAACTGACAAAGCCAGAAAGGAGAGGAAGAGAAACATGAAGAAATAATATAACTTCAACGGCGTTCCAGACATTATGTTGAACGGCACTGGAATTGTCAGGGAGACCTAATATAAGCAATTTTGTTATCAAAGATCATTAGCAAACTCACGTAGTCACTGACCATCAAAAAATTCTTAATCTGGAGGAATCCATAATGGATCTAGATGGTCCGAAAAATTGTCCGAAAGAGATATTGCGATCAACGCAGAGCAAACGGTAGATAAGAAGAAGAAAGACCCCAGTATAGTCAAAATGAAATAGTACAACAATCAAAGCTACGTAAAGTAGGAAAGCCGCTGGAGACGACGACATAAGAGTGAACTTCCTCAAGGGTTAGAAGTTCATGCAATAAAAGTAATGACTTCGGTTACTAACAGATCTACTTAAGTGAAGAATGTTACAGTGATCATGTTACTTAAGAAAAAGCAGGCAAAGAAGTGCAGTGGTTCAGAACAATTAGCATTACGGATGTTGTCACACCGGAAATATTATTGCATGCATACTGAATAAGCGGTTGAAACTAAAATAGAAGAGATACTGGAGGAAGATCAATTTGGTTTTCAGAAAGGAAGAGGTACCAAAGATTTTATGGGGATAATGAAAATTATATCAGAGTGAGTTCTTGATGTAAAGAAAGGGCTGTGCTTATGCTTCATCATCTGCCGAAAAGCTTGCGGCTAGGTAAATGGAAGAAAGAAAATTTTTGAAAATATAAAGAAATAGGAGTCAACAGGAGGAATCGTTGATTCATTCGCTATTATACACAAGACAAAGAGTGAAATTGCGCCTGTGTGAAGAAAAAGTCAATAGAATGGTGAGTAAGACAAGGACGTAGTATCTCACTCAATTATACAACGTTCACTGTGAAAGATTAATGAAGGAGGCATTAATAGAAGTGGGAGAATTCAAGATTGGAGAGCAGATTATTAACAAGGTAAGGTTACAGGTTATTATAACTAGAACCGAAGAAGGACTACAGATGATGGATAGAAAACTCGACACTGAAAAACAATATGGAATGAAGATGAATATCGGAAAGACGAAAGTCATGAGAATATCCCGTGAAAATAGATCAGAGTAGAACAAACAGAGCCTTAGAAGATATTCTCAAATATCTGAATATCATTCGTTAAGAGAGACTCTTGCTACATTAAAGAGATCAGGTCAAGAATTCCCATTACAAAGATGGTCACTCCTAACTAATAGGCTTTACATTGGACTACGAAAGAAGTTGTGAAATGTTATATACAAGGTGTTTCAAAACAACACCGACAACGTTTGGGAGGTGATTCCTGACACCAAGATAAGGCAAAAAGTATAGACCAACCTGGGTGCACAAATGCTTCCTTTCGGAGTTATAGGCTGCCGAAAACGTGAAAAATGAAATTTAAAGGTCCATAGCTCCAAAATTGGAGCCTACCGTAGTCGGGTCAAAGTCATGATAACATTCTGAGCAAAATGAGGCATGTGTGGGCCAAAAGTACTTTCGGGTCGGTGCCCGAGGTAGTGTCGCGAGAAAGATAGTTACGTCAGTACTTACGCTCTGTATCGTGAACAAGCGAATATTAAATATGTGGGCAAGTGTTACTATGCCTTGTAGACGTAGAAAGATTTTTGCTGTATAGGTATTTGAATAAGGTGTTTGATTATGTCATACCTGTAGGAATGTCGATTCTCACACCGTGCAATTAGTTCGCGTGTAGACCGTGCCGCCACAACATTAAAGCAATGGAAACAAAAGAATCGCCTGCATCATATGACCATGATGGATCATATGTCATCCACAATCTTTACTTCACGCTAGAGAACCTTAATGGGTGTATACTTGTTTTCCTCGACACTTTAAAGGCATCTGCTAAAAACTGGACTGATGGAACTGATGGCTTTACTTTAGTTTGCATTGTTTCGAAACTGCAAATCTCTCAGGCCACAATTTGAGTCTGAACACTTTATTCATGTGCTGACTAGCAAATATTATGTTTAGTGAAACATACCCTTTCAATCTGATCTCCAGTGATAATCATTTGGGCATTAGATGTTATCACCAGAGTACACTGTCAAACGTCATAGATGCCAAATACTAGGCGAAGTGGAGTGGGCTACCATTGGTTACAACACTCAAATTTGATTTCTAAGTTTTCAGATCGATCTTAGCAGCGCCTGCCACATTAGAAGGTTCCCTTAGGAAACCCGTATACTGCACGTATACTGCAGTTTGTAAATCTTTGTCAGGAATGACATCATACGCTGCTTCACTATCGTGAATGGAATATTGTACATCAAACGTGTGTGGTATATGTTTCCTTGGATCTTCTTTGTCACAGTCTTGCGGCAAGCATAATCGACATCTTAGGAGTCCCACGTAAGGGGAATGGAAGGTACCTCCTCAGGGACACATTCAGCGCCTATTTCATTCGATACCATGACGTATAAAGACTCAAGTTTTAGATTGTAATAGTTTAAAACCATTTTTACATATGGCATTTAAATGTATTGCACATTTCTTAAACTATAACCTGTTGGGAATGAGGCTATGGAGTATGGATAACAAAGGTTATAGAAGTTAGCACATGCCTAGATATGGAATGTTAGTTGCTAGGGATGACATTGTGAAAACAAATGATTATATCAAGATGAATTTCAATAAGGGTACAATGTATATGGATATTTAGGAATCTTTGATATTATTTCTCTAAGTGTAACCTGTGAGTAGGAAATAGATACATGGAAATTTAATGGAATCTGGATTTATAATGGGTACTCTCATGGGAATATGGAATTTAGTGGAATAAATATATGAATAGTAATCAGTGCATTTATGTTTGTTGGTAGTAAAAGCATTTAGGCATGACAAGTTAGATAAGATGTTCTATCGGATTTGAAGCATTGAAAGCTAGTTAGCACAGATCAAGTTTTGACACTCCAGTATATTTAAGAAAGCATTTAGTCATATCTTACATAACCATTTCTGTCTATGCAATGAATTTCTAGTATAAATTTGGTTTGATATACACAATTATTTTTCTTAACTCTTAATTGTAATAGTGGGAGCTTTTGGACCCCACATGATTTCTTCTTTCGCCTAGATTAAAATTTTGCCGCTTAATATGGGGCTTGGTGTGTTCCTCTACGCAACTGCGCAGTTTCTATATGCTCTCAAACTGGATCAGTACTTTTTGTATGGTGCTAGAAGGCATCGTTGGAGTCCAGAAGACCCCTCCAGGATTGAAATGATACCTTCTTAAAGAGACACTACCATATATATTCATTGAAACAAAACTCTTTTTTAGTCACTAGTGTTTGCTTGTGTATGAACATCATGGGAATGAAGACAGGATTTTGCCTTGATGAAATTTACAGGTTGTTTGAAGAGCCAAAGTCTGAATACAAAGTTATTTTCCAACAGTGAAAATTATGAAGATACACATGTGATCAATAACCACAATTCAAGTTCCGACGAAAAAGGATCCGACAATGACGATGAGAACGGAATTCTGGCAGAAGCAAGTTTGAAAAAAAATTAAAAAGTAAATACGTCAAATGATCGAAAAATATTTTCACGCCCAGTCGTAAGCTTCATAGCTAGTATTGTATGTTTGAAAACGACGTAGGAAAGAGTCCAGCATACTCCTCCTGGCGATAAGAATTTTCTTAGGCGTTTGATCGTGGATCATATATTCAAACAAGAACCAGTAAAACTTTGTCTTGAACTGACACCAGTAGTTAGCACAGAGGAGAAGATGTGACAGTACTGCCATCGACGTTGTGCACTCTGCCAAGGAAAGGTTGGTATAACTTTTACACATAGAAAAGGAAAACTAAAACCTGTTGTTCAATATGTTAGAAATTTGTATGTCAGGGGCATGAGAGCGTTGTTCGCCCCATCTGCTTGTAAAAGTTTGTTTAGTGTCACCTACAGATAGTGTTACATGAAATACAGTGGGTGCATTTTAAATAAATTTATTATGAAACACTAATTTTATGGAAGCAATTCTACTCTAAAAATTATCATTTGTGTCATATTTTGGTTTAGAAACACTCCTTCATATGTAATATATATATTGAATGTAAATATGAACCATGCTTGAGTATGTACAAAAAATTATATGCACATTATTTCTTGTAAAACGGATAGTAAAATTTATTTCTATTACGTATACTCTTAATTTATATGCAGTCTGGGCAATAAATAATAAAGCGTTTACAAAAGCTAATAACGTACAAAATAATGTTGTTTAAAACAAAAATTCAAGTAATAATAAATTTAAAATTGATGTGGGATCCATTACACCCTACCAGCACGTAAACGTTTGTTGAAACTATCATAACAGTTAAGGGTTAATGCTGCAAATTTACGTACAACAACATATTTTATTTTATTACTTTCAAATAAAATACTTCAACTGTATATTTTAATGTAGTTGCAATTTTGGATACCCATCACTCCTTTATATTATAGATTAAAATTAATTAACGAAACAGAAAAGTTGAAAACAATTAAAATTTTACAGATCTGGAATCAACTGCAGGGCAAACGCATGTGTAAGTCGTGTGTCTACATTTAAATACCAAATAACGTTAACGGAGAGAAAGCATAGAGCAGATTTAGAGAACAAAGATAGGAACACTGCAAAATGTGATATTTCTATGTCGTTATTCATATCCATTTTCGGAAGATACCATTTTCGATCATCTACCCATGGACGGCTATCGAATGTCAAGATATAGAATTTACTACGGAGATTTGAAGGGTTGGATGCAAGAACAAAGTAGGTCCTTACTTTAAGAAAATTTGAGATTTTTGCATCTCCCAGTAGGGAAAAAATCACTCTATATTGTGTGTAAGAATCATGTCGATCCGATAATTATATTCAGTGTTATAATACAAATAAGGTACCTACAGTACATACAGTGTTCATAGTAAAGTTACAGCAAGAACCAGACATCTCCGGAGAAATTTCTAAAAGCGGACTTATCTTATTCTTGCATCCAACCCTTTATTTATTCGAAAATATGAAACTTTTTTTTTTTTTTTTTTTTACAAAATTTGAAATTATTCCAAACGAAGACTTCGCTATGAAGTTTAAGACCACATGAAACTTACGCTACGCAATTCCAAGTCATCAGTGGGGCGCTTTATTTTAAACGACATTTTATGTATCTACATTTCTCTGGGGATATTCGACGACTTCTCGAAAAAATGAGACAGGATAGATCACACCACAAACCTATATTATAAAATTGAAAGTGACTATGTTTGTGACTCTTAATTTCTTTAACCACTCGACCAATTTCGATCAAATTTTCAACATGGATGAGGTTCGGGCCTGAGAAAATTTTTTATCATTTCATTTTGAGTGTAGAACTTTGGGTAGGGGAAGAGAGGAAATATAAATTAATAAACTTTGAACCACCCAACCGATCTCGACCAAATTTTGTACAGAGATGAGATTCGGACCTGGATTAGTTTTTATCGTTTCATTTTGACGGAGTAACGAAGGGGAGAGGGAGAGAGAGAGAGAGAGAGAGGATCTCACTTAATTTTGCGACCTGAAAGATTTCCGAATGGCAAAAAAACTGACAAATCTAGTTAAGCAAGAATATACCGATGCCAGGGTCCTACAAAAATTCTGTAAGCTAAAAGTACCCCCAGGGGTCCCATCATTGGGCCCCAGGGGCCAACTTGAAAGTTTCAAATGGAAACCCCCTATTTTTATTGCAGATTCTAATTCTACGATCAAAACAAAGCAAATTTTACTTGAAACACTTTTTTGTTATTCCAATGGATGCCGCTGTAATCGCAAAAAAAAAATGAACATCATCGTACTACGTCCCCTAACTTTGCGACTTGAAATATTTCCGAAATAACAAAATATGTGACAAATCTAGTTACGTCAGAATGTATAGGCCTACTTCTCAGGGGCCTATAAAATTCTGTAAACAATAAGTGCCCCCAGAGGTCCCATCATAGGGTCCTAGGAGCCAACTTGATAATTTTAAATAGGAACCCTCTATTTTATTATAGATTCTGATTCTGCGATGAAAACGAAGCAAGTTTTACTTCAAAACACTTTTCCGTTATTATAATAGATGGCGCTGTATTCGCATAAAAATGAATATCATCGTTTGGACGTCCACTAACTCTCCGACCTAAAATATTTTCGAAATGACAAAAATGTGACAAATCTAGTTACGGAACAATGTACCCATGTCAGGGGCCTATAAAATTCTGTTAGCCAGTGTCCCCAGGGGTCCCATCATAGAGCCTCTGGAGCCAACTTGGAAGTTTTAAATGGAAACTCCCTATTTTTATTGCAGGTTTTGATTCTGCGATCGGAAATAAACAAATTTTACTTGAAGCAGTTTTTCGTAATTCTACTAGATGGAGTTGTAATAGCAAGAAAAAATGAATATCATCGTACGCACGTATGTCAGCTAATGCTGATGATAAACTAAATACCTCGAGAAATACACTTGCAATTTTAGTACGTGTCCAATCATTTTAAAAAATCTATTCAACTAACTTAAAATGAAGTTGCCTTCATCTTAACAAAATTCCAAATAGAAATCCTCTACATTAATGCAGATTCGAATACTGCAACCGAAAATGCGCAACTTTTAATTTACGTATTTTTCGTTGTCCTCCTAGATAACACATAAATTGCAAATAATAATAATAATAATATTGTACACCACCTGAGGTTGATAAACAAAACGTTGGTTCAAGAACTGGATATGCTGCGTGATGTTGCTGCTAAGACTTCCAAACAAGTTAAGTTAGAACAAGTTTGTAAAAATATTCTTCAAGAACTGAGATTTCTTTCTGTGAGCTTGTGGATACTATTAAAGTTGATTAACTCTCCGTTGGGACATGAAGTTTCGATTAATAAAAGGATTTAGTGTCAAAAGAGAATGAAGTTATTCATTTTTGTCATGTTTATGTAGATATGTATAATGACGATTTGATTTGAATATAGACCCTCTGATTTTAGCTGAGAGGTAAAAGTGAAAGTGAACACATAAGGTTGATCGGTAAATCTAATAAAGTTTAAAAGGACATCATCATTTTGTTGTTATGGTTATGTAGATGTGCATAATAACGATTGGATTTGAAACTGCATGTAATTCCATCTGAGAAGTGAAAGTAAATATGAACATGTAAAGTTGATCGGTAGATCTAAGAGATTAAAATGCTCTTATAAATTTAGTGGGATGAATAACATTTGACCAGAAGACTCGTATTAGCCGCACGTATCACCTGTATGTCATGTTCTGTAAATACTTATGGTTGATTGTAAATTAGGGAAGATCCAATAGTTTTGGACCTATGAGCTTTAAAGTCATTTTTTTTATTATTATTTCAGTAGCCCATATCTCGGAAAGGAAGTATTTGTGCACCCAAGTTGGTCTATACGTTTTGTCTTATCTTGGTGTCAGAAATCACCTCGCAAACGTTGTCGGTGTTGTTTTGAAGCACACTATATATATATATATATATATATATATATATATATATATATATATATATATATATATATATATATATATATATATATATATGACCCGAAACGACCTATATTATTGTCGAATCCATAGTTTTCGGGGGTCGCTGAGATGAATAGTGATGAATTTTGATACTTTCGATGTCGTTTAAATCCATGTCGCTAAAACACAAAAGCAGCATATTTCACGGGTACCGAAAACATAAAATAAAGAGTTGTGCTTTTAAAATGTTTAATTTAACTCAGCGAAGTGGGTAATCGATGCTAGTTTCTTGTAAGTACATTTCCTTTACACTCATAAGTCATTTCTTCCTCCGTTTCCCCTTTTTACAATTTTTATTTTATGTCACAATTTTTTAGCCACAAAACGACCTGGACGTAATATTCTAAAGGTAAAATTGTTTAGAAACAACTCTTAATTATGATTTCAAATTGTGATATAAAGTATTGATAATTTATGTTTGTAATATTAACTTAATGCAGAGCATTTCTGCATAACGCACATTAAAGAGCTAACAAGTTAGAAATGGAAATTAATGGACGTTCTTTACAAACAGCAAAACCATTAGATCATACAATATACAAGGGTGTATACTTGATCATGTCAACGATAAAACGAGAAACGCCTCGTATTGTTTGATGTCTTTGGTCATCGAAGTCTATGTTGACACTGACAAGTAAACCTTACGTTTGGGTGAATCGAGTTGCTGATTGAGACACATATGAGAAAGTAGTACTAAATGTGGTCAGTATTTCAGTGAAGTTGTAGGTGCGAAGCTCCAGGGGTTTAGGAGATACAGCTACCAGAACATCACATGGAAGTACAGAATAGTCTTCATACAGTTGGAGGTAAAAGCCCTGTAAGACCTCTTGTAACGACAAAAGATGAATAACAAATATATGGGTACATATTAGGACTAGGGGGAAGTCATATAGTAAGGGTATACCTGACGGCGGCCATCTTGAAATCCGCCATTTTGAATTAAGGTTAAGTTTTTAAAATAGGAATAGGGTCATGTGATACATGATTTAAGGCTCAAATTCAATCAGAAGAACAATGGTGACGTTAATTTTGATTTACGCGCAATTGGTAAAAAGTTACAGGGAAATTAAATATTGTTGCAGCATATGTATTAGTCCTTTACCCCACCTTGTAAATTTTGTGTTAATGATAATAATTAAATAAAAAGCAGGTGGATAAATATTAGGTCTATGCTAAGAGATGCCTTGATGGCGGCCATATTCAAATCCGCCATTTTGAATCAGACAAAAGTTTTAAAGAAAACGCATAACAGTGACACCGTATTAATAGCAAATTTTACCATAAATCCAACGGTATAACCATTTTTGCTTTATCATTAACCAGCATTTGTTATCGTATAAACAAGTTGCTAATTTAAGGAAAAATGACCAAAATGGAATTGAGTCATAATTGAACTTGGGTCTTTCTTGCAGAAAAGTCCTCAATTAGTACAATCAATATGTAGTTCAGAAAAGAGTGCATGACTTGCACAAATGCTCTGCTCACAGTGAGCACACCTCACAAAGGCAATCGAGTTACACTTGACACATTTGTCGTTAACAATTCCGTCAAAGCAGTAGTCGTAAATCAAAATTAAAGTATGGATTATGGTAAAATTTGCTATTAATAAGGTGTCACTGTTATGCGTTTTGTTTAAAACTTTTGTCTGATTCAACATGGCGGATTTGAACATGGCCGCCATCAAGGCATCTCTTATCATAGACCTAATATTTATCCACCTGCTTCTTATTTAATTATTATCATTAACACAAAATTACAAGGTGGGGTAAAGGACTAATACATATGCTGCAACAATATTTAATTTCCCTGTAACTTTTTACCAATTGCGCGTAAATCAAAATTAACGTCACCATTGTTCTTCTGATTGAATTTGAGCCTTAAATCATGTATCACATGACCCTATTCCTATTTTAAAAACTTAACCTTAATTCAAAATGGCGGATTTCAAGATGGCCGCCGTCAGGTATACCCTTACTATATGACTTCCCCCTAGTCCTAATATGTACCCATATATTTGTTATTCACCTTTTGTCGTTACAAAAGGTCTTACAGGGCTTTTACCTCCAACTGTATGAAGACTATTCTGTACTTCCATGTGATGTTCTGGTAGCTATATCTCCTAAACCCCTGGAGCTTCGCACCTACAACTTCACTGAAATACTGACCACATTTAGTACTACTTTCTCATATGTGCCTCAGTCAGCAACTCGATTCACCCAAACGTAAGGTTTACTTGTGAGTAATGAGAATGAATATTGAGGAACAAAGTTAAGTATTCAGCATCAGGAAACAATATAACGGGTTTGTATTTAAGTACAGCATAGAAAATATAGGATACTCACCTTAATAGTGTTTGTATATCAACTCTGAACGGTCACACAACCAACTATTTGAGTAGGTATACACTGTCATACAGAAGTTTATGTCTGACGCATAGTATTCCGGATATGTTTGACCTTGGGATATTTGGGTAACGGTCGTGGCTGACGCCTGCTTGGCCAACACCACCTAGGGACAAGACCAGATGACTGCTACCGTGATGTCCCACAAATAGCCTTATCAGATGAGTAGTGCTGTACTACAGCTATGAACTTCAGAGGCTTTCAAAATGAGAAATTATAGTTTAGTATTGCGTATAATCTATTTGTGTCTTTTATTTTTTCCTTCTGATATCACAATGGGTCTAAATAATAATGTGTACCTGCAATCTTGTACAACACTTGGAAGTCTTGAAAGATAACATGTAACAAGTAGAATACTTCGTCCAGACTGAGACAAACAGATTGCTATTTTTGCGTCAATATTACATTCCCGAAATTGTCTCTCGTTTTCCTATTAGCACAAAGCTGCACACTCAAGTAGGGACCATGACGCCGTTTCCCTCCAATAACATTTATGACTAAATTGTAATAATCCTTATTAAATATAGAAAAAATTGAAGTCCTAGAAATTTAAGAAGAAAATCAAATCAGAATTCTCCTTGGGTATTCTGGTATGCCTATTGTGATTAAGGCACAGAAGAAAACAAGCAGTTTTAAATTAAATGAGAAGTTCCAGCAATATGACACCTGACGAAGTGAATAATTTTTTAAAATTCAGTTTTATTGAGAAGTGGCTTCTAATGTTTGTAACAAGAAGACATTTCAAAACATTTTTTCTCGTTTCAGTTACAATGCAAAAGGGTAAAATATTTTACTTTAAACTAGCGCTGTGTACACGGCAACATCGTTTGCCAATGCCATCAAGAGCAATTACGGTAAGAAGTGGCATACACTTTGAGGAAATGATTTGTTGCCAACACGCACACTACACTTTTAAGTAAATTCAATACTAACTAAATACAATTGCATGCACTACTACATACATGCAGTAACAAAACACATAGAGTTAATAATTTCTATTATAAAAAGATTTTTCTGCGAAGATCAAAGGAAACCTTAAGAGTACTGTTTTAATAAATCAGGCTCAGGACTGTATTGTTTTGCTGTAATATTTTTCTGATATGTTTTGATTTAATTTAAAGTTTTTTCCCTCAGATTTCCAAGTTTCTCTAAAATTTCTAAACCCCTGAAAAGTATACTACCTAAGAGAAATCACTATTACGTATGATAAACAACAACAAATTTTATCATATTTTTTTCTGTTTCAGATTGGATCTAGGCATCGAGGACATTCATCTAAAAGGAAATATATTAATATCTAAGGAATGAACTTAAATACATATAGAGAGTTGCATTGGAAAAGGCATGAACTCCCTAAATTTTAAGCTCAATACCAAAGAGTATGTTAAAATATTTACTCCTCTTAGTTTACAAGCTCGTTGCACGCTACCAATGCATTCACGATACATGCTTGATATAAATTGATATTCTATTTAAATTGAAGTAACCTATGCATTTGTATGATAAAAGTTTGTGTGCGAGAATCCAGAATAGACTGCTACACTGGTTCTAATATCCATAGCACCCATGATCATTATTGTTATTTTATATAACACCATTAAGCTGATGTATCTACAATTACGTGCGCAGTCAGTAAAAATTGTTACACATATCCTGCATGTTCAATTATAAATAACTTTTGAATTGTTTGATCCATTAGAATACAATTTTCGATAGTGTAAAAAGAAACACAATTTACCTGTGCAAAAAAAATTAATTAAAAGTTATTCTTTCCGAAATTACAGAAAAGAATACATATGGTGTATAATCCTTCTGTGTTTCTAGCTGTAAAATACTAGGGACGTTCGATATATAAATTTCCCTAAGCTGTACCAATTGCACCAATTTGTCCAAACCCTGTGTGAAAAAATCAGGGCTCTGGCTATTTGAGCTAGAACATTGGTAAAGTGGATAAACTTGTTCAAAAAAAACATCAAATTAAGGTAAGCGAAGTTGCAGATAAGTTGGACATTTCTGTTGGAACAGCCCATTGAATCATTCACGAGAAACTGCAATACCGCAAAATGTGTGTACGATGGGTTCTTCGTCAACTGAGTGAAAATAGCCGACAGATGACAATGGTTTACAGCCTTGAAAGTTTAATATGATACCAGCAAGATAGCCCATGCATTCCTCATGTGCATTGTGACAGAGGATGATACGTTTGTCCATCATTACACTCCAGATGGACGATGAACACTTTTCGAAACATATGAAAAAATGAAGCGGAATGGGAGGAGAGTACTAAATAGCCAGAGCTCTGATTTTTTGCAAAGGGTTTGACAAATTGGTGCAACGGTGGGTCAAATGAATGAATCTCAATGCGAATTATGTGGAGAAGTAGAAAGGACCCACTTGCGCATGCATATATAGTTTAGAAATATATCTTTAAAATATTTTTACAGCTTACGAAAACATATATTGAACGTCCCACGTAGTTTAGGTGTACAATAAAATCACAACAGTTGTTTTTTCTCTTATAGGGACAACATGAACAAACGATTTGCAGTGTTCGGTGCTCAGCTTCTTTTGAATTCAATTTTAATCAGCAGCTTCAACATCATTAACGAATCAAACACGACTGTTTTACACCAAATTATTAATAAGTACATACAAGATATATGTAGCAGATATTTTACCAAATATCATTTCGTGGTCGTAGTATATGTGACATTAGAAAATCACAAATCAGACATTAGTTTAGTGAATTTTCAACAGCAAATTCTGGTTCCTGTTGTGTTTGTTTCAATCTCACCAAAGACGATTAATCTTTTGCCCCATGAAGCATTGGGAAAAGCCAAAGCTTTTATAGTAATTATCACAGAGCTAGTATTTGGATTTCGTAAACTGAAGTCTTTGCAACATCATACATTTTGGAACTCACGAGCGAAATTTATAATAATTTGTTATCAATGCCCGCTTAATTTCAAGCACATTGGACTTTTATTGAATGTAGCATGGAACAAACTAAAAATTCTTCGCTTTCATATAATAATTTTGAACGAAGAATGTCGAAATTTAGCACTACAGTCTCCTCACAAATGTATCGTACTAATAGATTATAATCCATTTTGTGGAACCACTTTTAAAAGTAAAATTAAACTCAAGTTTGATTTGCATGCCACAGATTTCTCTTTGTTTGAAGACAAAACGGGAAATCTGTGTCGCCACCCGATAAGAATATCTTGGTTTGATACTCTTCCATACTTCATCTGCAGTAATGAAACAACTGGAAAATTTGAAGGGCAGTTTGGAGAAATGTTAGAAACTCAAAGTAAATTAATGAATTTCACTATTCATTCCGAAGTATTCTGGGATTCTTATAATGGTGATGTTTACTTAGCCCAGAATAATACATGGACCGGCGTTGGGTGATGTACTTTATGGAAAAGCAGATGTTGATCCTTCTTCAATAACATACACCCATCAAAGAGGTCTTTACGTTGATTTTACTATACCTATCACAATAGACAAAATGGCATTCGCTATTCAAGTTCCACAACTCCTTCCGATGTGGCAAAATTTAATCCACCCATTCAATAGTGCATTATGGACTCTTATAATGATTGTGTTTATTTTGTTTTTATTCCTCATTGCTACTCGTCACACCGTGCTAGCAAGGACCAATAGAAAACCTGGAGATAGATTTGATTCTATGAAATTGTTTTCTATTTTTCTCTTGATATCTCTCCCTAAACTTCCAAAAGGTAATCAAATGAGAAGTTACGTAATTCTCTGGATCTTCTTCACTTTGATAATTGAATCTTTATATCAAGGGTCGTTAATTAGTGTCATTACAAATCCACGTCACATGCCCAAAATAAATAACGTCCGAGAAATTGCTGATGCTAACTTGAAGATTTTGACTGTACCAGCATATACTTTCGTAATTGAAAACTCATCCAACCCTATATTGAGATCTTTCGCTCCTAATATTGAATTCCCGGAAAATTATGATGATACGTCGAGTTTCATATCAACGTGATGCAATAGCAATGTGTGAAATGCCATTTCTCGAATACGGGAAAAGAATACTTCTTGATCACGACGTCAAACCATTGTTTTACATTGCTGAGGAGAGGGTTTTATGCATGTTAAACTCATTTGTAGTTCCTAAAAATTCTCCATATCTGCCAAGATGGAATGCGATTATCAGATATGCATTACAATCAGGTTTAGTGGACAAATGGTTTAACGATTTTATCAGCAAGTTGTCATTTACAAGAGAGGTGATTCACGGAAATATTGTATTAACTTTAAACCATCTTCAAACAGCATTTTATATCTTATGTTTCGGTCTAATATTAAGTGTATTTACATTTGCTGTTGAATTGGCCTTACAGATAATTGAAGGGTGTCATATTTGTGTGCATTTAGGGAAATTTCGGCATGTTTAAAAATAAGTCTATTTTTCTGAAATTTTCACGTCAGCTTCATTGCTAGAACTATTTGTTCAGTAAAACATTTCAGATTAATTGCAAGAGGATTGATAGGAATGTTTCGCCATAAAGTATGAACTATATTTCAGTGCTTGAGAAAATAATATACAGAAACAAGAGGCTAATCTTGTCATTATACTGTTCAGTAGCATACGCAGAATTGCATCAAGTGAGTGGATGTTAAAGATCCCAAGATCATATCGTTTCAGGATTTTATATACTAGGTATTGTAAAGGTTCCGTTCAACTAGAAGAAATCGATTCTTGTTCTATTATTTAGATATTGGAAAATTCTCAAAAGAGGATTATACACTTATGCTTCTGTTTGGAATTATGAAGTAAACTAGTGTTTATTAACGATATTTAATTATATTTGAAGGTGAAAATAAAGAAAGAACAATTATTATTAATTGTGTCTATTTGATCAGCTTACAGTTTCGAACACCAAGAAGCAACACGTGTTCACAGCAGAGAACAACCAGAGCTGGTAGCACGAAAGTATTGTATTACGGAAACGTAAAGGACTTGATCGAAATGTTTGTAATTTCGTAAATTAGACTCCATGCTTTCACATTCTTCACAAAAATGTTTTTGTTATAGAATTGTTTTTTTTTTTTGTTGTTGTTGTTGTTGTTGTTTTTGTTTTTGTTTCTAGTTTCCTTCTCCAAGTACGTTACTATAGCAATAATAACTTATTCGTATTACTCAGTTTTTTCAAGGTAACTACATCTTCATACACTAATATAATATTAGAGTCTAATTTTCGAAATTATAAAAATTTCGATCAAGTCCTTTACGCTTCCGTAATAATTATGTGTTGAATTGCAAAGATGACGTATCATGTATGCGTGAGTGATTACATGGCACCGAAAATCCCAGTGTTCTGAGAGGGGTACATCTGTGCCCTTTTTGATATTGGTTATAGTTACAGCCAGATAATTAAACAGTGCAAGACGAAAGCTTTCCATGTGTCAAAGAAGAGCATCAATGTAGTGATGAATCGCCGAAAAGTGTGCATGGTACCTGTTGTTGGAGCCAGCCAAAGTGGACCTCGAACATGTCGAAAGCCTAAGCGTACCCCCACTGTTCGGAGGAAAGTGAGCTCCCTGGTGCGACGTGAAACCCTGGTAATATAAAAAACGTTTGCAGATAGTGCTATGTTCTCCTCCAACTGTAAATCACATCGTAGGCCAAGAGGTGAAACTCGGAAGGAAGTTCATAAGCTGCTTGTTTCCCATTTCCAGGAGAGGAAGACCAACAGCCGAAAGCTCTACGAACGCCATCTGGCTGGTGACCGCTGGATATATGTAAAGTCACTGGATAAAGCATGAGTGTATCTGTCGGAATGTGACAAAAAAAAATAGCCACGTATTATCGTCCATGTCATTCCAGAGGCCGATCTGACTGGGTACGTGAATGTGCTGAAAGTTTTCCTCGTGGGTTCATGGTTATTGATTGTTACTGCTGTAACGGTAAACTTCTATTGCACAGAGTGGACAAAATGACTAAAATCAAAGCTGCCTACTACCAGCAGAGTTTTTGGAGTTACTCTACAGATATGATATTTCTCTCTCTATGGCAATGGCATATCTCGTGTTATCATCCATCAGAACAAGGCATCCAGTCATACGGCGAAGTCCACACAGGCATACATCGATCGAATGACACCTGAAACAGGCATACCCTTTACAGACATCCCTGTTAAATTCCCCGATGCTTCTCCCATGGATTTTTGTGGGTTTCTGTTTTGAAACGGCCCTTACAAAGCAGACATCCCCGCACAATTGAGAGTTTTTGGAAAATTTGTTAGGAATAATAAGATCGTTTGGACCAAAATGTTCTTCAAGGCAGTCTCCTGCCATGGAAACTCCGTTGCAGGGTCATTACTGCAAATACAGGAGTATTATGTTCAAGGTGAGGTGAGTTCAAACTTCGTTACCATGGACGTGAAAACGATCTTCTGTATATATATTAATGGCATTTGGTTAATTGTGTATTTGCTCCCGTTCGGAAGGAACTATGTGTACTCGTGGGCAACGCAAAATATAGTAACGTTGTGTTTCAAGTCTTCAAGGGGATAAGTTAGCTGACTGCTCGATGACTTGGAACCAAATGATCGTTTTGTGAGGAACTCTGTACTTATGCTGGGGAATGACGTTGAATTCTTTAAGCCGAATATCTTTTTTCTGTTGTTGATATTTTCTATTTTCTTAAAGTGGATGAAATAGTATTGAAAACATCTTAAAATAAGTAAAAGTATTTGGTGGTAAAGTGAGGAATTGTGCTTTGTTAATTTATTGTTCTTGTGTGCTTTTTGTCGTATGACTCGTAGTAACGTGAAGTTTAATGACTTCTGATACTTGTAAACAAATGTGTCAATTTAAATTTTGGTTTTTGCTGTGAAATATTATGAAACATTTCTGTGTATGGGAGTGAAACAATATAATTCTTACCTTGTTTATTAAATTCGGTTCCAGAAAATTCTGTTACTTAATTTGTTAGGGTTATTGCATAGTTTTTTCCTTATTTGACGATCGGTATTTTTGCTTCTTGTCTCAATGAGAGGTCGAATATATGTAAAGACCAAAGTAAGCAGCAAATAAGGTGAGTTGTACTACTGTATTATTGTGTGAAAATTTTCGTCAATCTAAAAATATTTTTACTACTAGTCCCTTCAAGCTTTAGGCTCGTCCATAAAGTATCTAGACGGTAGCGGTCGATTGGAGGCAGGGCAATTATCGACAACTTTTAGCCTGACTGTGAACTATAGGGAATTAGCGTGAAAGAGAGACTAAGTCGTCGTGTGTTTCTATCAAGAATTAAAAATATCAAAACATTTTTGCCTAATATATTTATGCACTAAAGGAAGCAAATGAAGGACGACAGATCATGAAGATAATAGGATAAAGAAGAAACAGCATACTTGGCCATCTTATTCGACACTTCGATTGGATCACTGTGCTAATAGAGGGAAAGGCAGAAGGAAAACCAGGAAGAGGAAAACCAAAAATAAAATATCTAGATGCAGTTATAAAAAAAGAGGCCTGATCAAAATATAAAACAGCTCTCCCAAGCGAGAGAAAAGTTTTAAAATTTCCATGTTGCTCACCAACCTATGGTTAAGGTGAACAAGAAGAATATATTTATGCAACCATAAATCTTAAATATTTTTGTAAGTTTGCATATTAATATACCGCACAGACTGATATATTTTTACTTTATAATAACCATAGTAATGTTCGAGGATTTTCTCGTTCATACTGTTCTAATACTTTTCCCTAACAAGTCTTTTTTATGTATAAGTATACTGTTGATCGAACATCGAATAGAGAGTAATTATAAAAATATGATATAACTTTGATTTAATTAATTTTTATATTCTACATTCCTATCAGTGCAGGAACGCCAGTCCCACAAACAGGTGTACATTTACTTCCTTGACAGATAGTACCTAATGCAGCATGCAAGACTATAAAGATTTAAAATAATAAAATGTAATAAAATCTTTTGTTTTACATTCCATGTTCATCCATGTAAGCTAATGAGATTATGTTATTGAGAGATAACCTAAGATCTGCAAATCTTTGCATTGTTGCATTATTGGTTTCAGACGATTTTTGATTGAAAGTAACTGCGGAAAATTTCTGGTATTAGTATGAGGGAGAAAATAAAAGAACATTGGAGAACCGATAGCTCAATATTAGTTGATAGGTTTAGTCGATCGGTCACAAGTGCTCCAATGATGATTATGAGACAGAGGACATTAGCTAAGTGATAGGTGATAGATGTAGTCAAGAAGTTCAGTGGACGATAATGAGGCGGAATACATTTTGTATTCGAATCCCACTTATGAGCAACTGGGGCGTTTTTAAGTCCACCTAAACGTCATGTTCGCATCCCTGTCGATTTTGGTCTAGGGAAAAGTAGAGGATAATCTAGCAGGACCAACAAGCTTACTGTAAAATGCTGAGAATATGTTATTGATGTAGCTCGAGTATAATTTTAACACCTCCACCATGAGGCTACGTTATGAATTATTTATGAATAACAGAACGAGCGTATGTGAGAGGTATTGTAGTTATAGCATTAACTAAATCTTTTTTAGAAATTTAGACATTGATACTTTATATATATATATATTTTGTTGTAGGATATTATAAGATATTATAAGATATCATGAAATATTATTAGATTTTATAGTACTGGACTTCAATTCTTGGTAACGCTACGATACATTATGTTGTTCAACTTAATTTTATTTACATAATCACTTGTGTTTACTAAAATCATGTTACAAGACTAAGAAAGAAGGAAATAGTGTTATAAAAATTATTCACATTGCTCATGAATTGTTATCTTCATTACGAAAAGCAAATACTGCAACTTAATTAACATTACGTTAAAGAGAATTTACATAATGAGGTTATTACATAACTGTTGAATAATCACTATTAAATCAGCATTTTACTTTCAGAATTGTGTACGGAAATGTTTGTAACACTGTAAGAATTTTTGTATTCATCTTTTCCAGAAATTTCTCAGATTGACAAAATTTAAATTATCCGGAAGATTCAGTCTGTTGATTTTAAGGATTTTTGGTCAGCAGAATGTTCTTTCTCAACTGAGTTTTCTCAAGAGTTCCACGTGCTGGCTGGAAATCATTGTTGTCATGAAACATTTCTGAAATCTGCAATCTCATGTTTTCGATTACATAAAACTGTTTCCTTGGAAAGAGAATAATTAGTTGAGTCGGAGTTGAAGACCGGGTACAGAGCGAGTAAGAGATAGAAATTGATTAGTAGAAGTTCGAGAGCCGAGAAAGCTCGGACCGTAGAATCAGACGTAACGAACAAGTAAACGCGACGAGTCGTAAATTATAAACAAGCGAAATATGTCACTTTGTAATACGAGACTTTACTTAAAGTAACGAAATAGAATAAGTCGTTTTAGTTTAAAGTGTCGGAGAAGTTTGCATATAATTCTTATTCGTGAGTGTTTTGCGAACACCAAGTTTCATTCTTCCAAGGACGTTTTATAACATCCGAAGCTGAGCTGCAGAGGAAGATTCTTGATAACATGGAACCAGAAGTACTCAAGGTATGACATTCTTTTTGGCCAGATTTCCTTACTTTTATTTCTCACAACCTTTCAGACATCTAAACACGTCAAATCTGAGAACACTAGATTCTATGTCCAATAAACCGATCCAAAATGAACACTAAGCTTTTCTTTGAATTAAATACCAATTTCATTGATTATGACTTTGTTCTTAACCTTCATGGTACACATTGTGCCTAGCTTTCAGGGGCATGTCTTTGAGAGAAATTTCAGATATTTCTCTTAGTTTAGTTTCGTCTCCTCCTTTTAAGCTACAATCCCCACATTCACTTCAGACTAGAGTACCAGGCTAACAATATATATATATATATATATATATATATATATATATATATATATATATATATATATATATATATATATATATATATATTTCTGAATATTGTGTTTAAGATGAAATGAAAAGAATTAACTTTTGGATAATGATTTATGTTTATTTTTCTTTATTGAAATGTTTTAAGTATTGTAGTATGACAAGACATTGTTAGATATGAAGTAAGAACATACTTTGTAGATATTGGTTTAATAGAAATTTTGTAGATAATACCCTTTTCATCTTTAGGTTGGAACCACTATTGGAATACAGAGTTTTTTTTTAAGTTTAGAGTTGCTACGACTTAGGGAACTTGATTTGATTTTGTTTTATGACTAATGTTGAGGTTATTCACTCATAGTACTTGTGATGAAATAGCAAGTAAGTGTACTTATAGGAATGTATTTTTTATTATGTTTGTTAATGCATGAACTTACACGATGGTTTGTGTAAGTTAGATGACTGTAGTATTTGAAAACAAATATGAAGACTGAATTATAAAGCAGTTTTTTTTTTACAGATAAAGAATTGTTAAGTTAATTATAATTCAGTTTTGAAATATTTAAAGTTTTTTATTGTCTTTTGAAAGGTATTTTGAAGAGTAATGAATAGGGGCAGGAGTTTTTCGCAATTTGAAATTAAACATTTCGCATTTGATATTAAAAATTTCGTATTTTGTCGCATTTTGAGATACAAAATTTCTCATTTTGTTGCTAAGTAAATTATTTTACAAGCCCTAATACACAAATTCTAATATAAATTATACAAACTCTAATGTAGGCCTAATATAAGTAATAAACTATAATACTACTTAAGATAATGAAGTTATTCTTTAGGCAGTTACTAACAACAAATTCTTTCTTCTTTTACAAGCCCAAAAACTTTAAATATTCTAGCACATTATCTTCACGATTGCCATTTTAAAACACACCAAAAATACATACAGATGCAGAAAAGGGAAAATCATACATTTAATACATTAGCGCAGTATCTTCTTATATATCTCGTCTGAAAATTATTATTCTGATGAAAAGAGTAGCATGTTGCACGTTTCCACATTTTCTTCTTTAATTTGTAGCCTTCTATCATTGATTACCAAACTGTATTTCGAAAACAAAGCTTTCACAATCAATATTTCTTATTGGAAGCCATATTGCAGACAGGTACAAGTTACTGAATTTTCCCTCCCCTTTGGTTCTCTGTGCAAGTAAAATATCCATCACACTGATATTGCCATCTTGACTTTGCATCACAACTTTCTTCAAACTCTTCTGGAAATCAGCATACAAAGGTTCATCTATTGTGGTTTCCTTTGAAAATCCTGATATGCGAACAAACAGCTTGCACATAGACCTTATATCAGGATTTCAGAGACACCCAACAAATGAGGAATCAAATAATTTTCCAAGACTTTCGTACATTTTATTCATTTCCTGCTTTTCTTTCCTCAAGGTAACTTCTTAAAAGGGACTTTTCCCCGCATCTTTTAAACAATATCACCATTTTCTTCTTACCGTCCTCTGACAACTTCGTAAGACAAATATCTACGAGAACTAAACGACTAATTTGATATTACATTCAAACGAGGCTTCAGCTGTTCTAGACGAGCATGAAAAAGATTAGCACATGGCTAACTTTCTGTATTTTAACAACCGAGATTGTGCTTTTTAGTTCTGTGTTTTAACTGAAATTGACGTTTTTAAAAGTTCTCAATTTGTCGAGTTTTGCTTCATATTTCGCTCAAAATGTCAGTTATCGCATTTTGTCGCAACTTCAAAATACTTATTTCCTTACTCAATCTGACGTAGTTCGTTGAAAACCCCAATTATCGGCTTTGTCGGAAAACTTTCGCGATTTCGCAACTTGCGAAAAACTCCTGCCCCTAGTAATGAACTAAAAGTATAACTATGGAGAAAAGTTTAATAAATGAGTCTGGCACAATTTGAGAGAATATCTAGTGCAAGTGTCACCAGTTTGATCGTAGAACATTTGAGTTTCTAGTGGAAAACAACGTATCCATGAATTTTCTGGAGGTCATCCGCTTTCTTCCAACATTATAGTTAAATCAACTATTTCTTAATAATTTAATCTCATCAATTATCCAGTTCAGTTAGTCTAAACAAACTGTGCTCCGTTATATTAAAAATTCCTTTTCTTATTTATTTATTTATTTATTTATTTATTGCAATAAACCCCGAAAAGACCAACAACATGTTGCTGTCTACCACAAACTCATATGACCTGAGCTTGAAGCAAGGACTCTTTTTGACCCCATAAGAGGCCTTTCTATCATTATCCCATAACAATTTTCTGAAGTTTAACATTCTAAAATATTAGGAAATGACACAGATATTTTAATATTGAGTTGCATTGAAATCTGTTGTGTATTGATTAAAATTAGTCGTAGTTGATTATAATAGCATGATAATATTACCAGTCGATTTATTGTATGGATATATTACAGTGTTTTTAAAGGAGAGAGTGCACAGCTGTGGCTTTCAAATTTCTTTTACAAAACTTGATAGCAGAGTTTTCTCGTAGAGATTTTCATACTAACCACAAGACATTAACTATCATTTCAGTATTAATTTTTTAATCATATAAGTTGTAGTTTCTTTGTAATAAGTATGGCACACACCTTTATCTATTTGTGTTTGTAATATTCGGATAGTGCAATAATTTTTACTTGCTTTACCATATAAATTTAAGAGAGTTTTTCCAAAATATTTTATTGCATTAAATATTTGAATTCATTTAATTGTTTAAGACTTTCAATATTGAAGTAAAATTGTTGAATAAGTGTTTCTAGTCTCTGGTGATGGTTGAAAACCAAAAACTAAATGTTAGGTACTTTTATGACACTCTATCAGATTTTAAGCATTTTTATCAGGTTATGAGTCATTTTGAAGGTTTTGGGTATATCTACGCTTTGTATTGATATCGAGACCCAGAAACATGCAGAAGTTTTATACTGGTTGTAGTCTACTGCCTGTGGTTACTTCTGTTCTATCAGAGACGTCAAACCAAATGTTTGTTTTCTCTACTCAGCATTATTTCATACTTATATTTCTTGTACTTGAAATCTATCACATAGAGAAAAATTTTCTTCCCATGCTGAGACTAATACGTACAGGCCCGAATTTATAAACACTAAAAAACTGATAATATGTATTAGAAAGTTACAAGGTACAAAGTAGTGAATTTATAAACACTAAAAAACTGATAATATGTATTAGAAAGTTACAAGGTACAAAGTAATGAATTGTTCTGAAGAAACAGCTCATATCGAATATATTTTTTGAAAGTGTTTCTGAGTTGAGAATAAAGTTCTACAGTTCACTACTGGGTGTTTACCAAAAACTTTTTGGTGTCAAACTTTGTCTATTGCCTGTGAAAATAAGTTTATTGACCAAACCTAAAATTAAGTTTTGAATATCAACTGAAGTGATTGTGTCAGTATTTCTCCAGTGATACAGAAAATTCGTAACATACAACTGGCAAATATTTATTGAGTCTTAACACATTTACTACTTCATTGACATGATCTTTTCACTTCTGCAATCTAAGCACCATAACCACTTCTTTTTAACTTCTTTCCGTTTTGTTGGAGTAGAATTTCAAAGTTGTTTTATTAACATATGAGACAACTCTTCGATGGATGAGCCTGAAGTTTCCAGACATTTCAAATGTCAACAATTATTGAAAAAATGTGCATGAATAAAATTAATATCTCAATAGTCAATATAATTTGTTAATGTTAGAAAAGAGTATTCAAGAGATAGGAAAAGTAATTTATGAAATGATGTCAAATACACATAAAATTACGCATTCTAAACTTCTCATTTAAAAACTGAAAAGGATTTCGTAACTTCAAATATGCAGAAATATGCGAACACCCTTTGAATAGAATAGACTTTCAAAATATGTACTTTCATATGCGAAAATGTGTTTCTAAGGAGATTTTTTTAATGGCAATCTTCTACTGCTCACCATTAATGTCGGTGTTTAGAAATTTCTAATCGTAAAAATAGTGTAGACTCACCGCTGAGTATCCTGTTATAATGTGCCTAGTATTCTAGTACTATATACAATACATTATTATACATAGAAATTTCTGATAATTTTCATTGTTGATCATGTTGAGTGTTTTGTGCCCTTTAAATGCATTGTTTCTATCATTACTATAGCAACACGAGTTGGATCAAGTATAAACAATTCACTTCAATACTGCTAAAACTAATTATTCAAAATCATTTATTAATTCAGTTTAGCATTAATTTCAATATTGTTAAAAATTCAATCAATACGATAATATAATCACATGAATATTTACTGTAATCAATGAAAATAATGTGATATTACAAATTTTGACTTGAAACATGTTAGTGAACAGTACAACGGTATATTGTTAATGATATTGTCAAACTGTACCTATTTTGTCAATACATGATCAGAGGCAACCAAACATATATATAGTTAAAAAAGAAAACAAGTAATTAATCGGTTGTCATGGAAAATATAGTAAACTTTATTATTGACATGATATACACGAAATGTATGGCTGTACATGTAATATGTTTGTATAGACAGAAGAATAAATCAACTATAACAGGATACGATTCAGGTGATTTCGAAGGATAAAAAGAATGGTTAGTAGTTATTAGTTGATGTGTTTATTGTAATAACTTGATCTAAAGATAGATTAACGAATTAGGGCTAAAGTGATTTTTTTCGCTTTAACAGACTAATGCAAATGGCGGCGGATTCTATGTTTATTACTATGAACAGAAGCACTACAGTGAAAAAATAATAATTCAATATTAACTTTAAACAATTTATGATTATGGACAATTAAGATCTGTAATCATTGCTGTCATATTATTATCTTATGGATCAATTATATGTATTAAACCATTCAATTATAAAACAATTTCACAATTGTAGCATGTCCGGTGCACCTATATTTTCACCAATAAAGGTGTTTAAGTAAGTAATTCTGGGATATGTTGTAGAGATCTAATTAATTGTTGAGAATGCAAATGATCGTATTATTATGTGGACTATTATACAGAGGAATTTCTGACATTTTTGATTGTTGCTAACTTGGACTACATTATGGCATTTAAATGCATTGTTGCTGTTGTTACCATAGCAAAGATAGTTGACCAGTTATTAACGAATGCTCTTTAAAAAACAGGATAATACTAATAAATCAAGAATAAAGTATGTAGTGTGACCTTACCCAACAAATAGTTTAATGTTATATCTTGTTCAAAAGATACAAGTGTACAGTTGAAGTAGTTATTTACGGAACTGACATGACCTAGTGTGCGTCGAAGTGAAAGTTTTAAACTGCTTAAGTGTGTAGTGCATAGTGTAGGGAAAAAAGTGAATTTGCTTACTTGTACACTTATTATAGCCGTTGAGTATAAGAAGAATAACACAGCGATAAGTGTTAATTACAAATAAAGATGAATATTTTGGTTAAACTGAATTTTTAACCTGTGGTAAGATAATATTAAAATAATTTTCTTGATAAACATGAAAATTATTAGTTGTATAGTTTGAATATCCTAAGTGTTACAATCTTCTATGCATGATTGTGAAAGTAAACCATGTTGGAGTACACAAGTACACTTGAAATGATATGGCATAGGTATCCAGATAATCTCTTTCATAATTGTACTACAGTAGTTGCACTTTCACTCCAATATATAAACATAGATTATATAGATTGTAATAATTAGGTGATCCGAACTGCAAACATCTGCAAACGAAGTACAATTGTGTAAACTATGTACTATGTACAAAGTAACTATGTGTTAGTAACTATGAACAAATATATTACCAACACTTGTGTAAATGTTCCGGCAATATAACATCGTCTTCGTCAGACACGTTATCTCTCCTTCCTTCTTCTGTCCCTTCAATTGTTCACCCTCGTTTTAAGGATCGGAGGCATTTCAACTTACGTCTTGTTCATTATAGCTCTGCAAATTTTCAGAGTATTAAAACAAAACTGATCAAAGTACCAAATATATATTAATAATGTTTCTGCAACAGTTTCGGCAGTGTAACATCACGTCCATTGACCAAAGCATCAAATATATATTAATAATACTTGTGTAACAGTACCGGCAGTATAACATCACCTTGATCATATTATGAAAGACAAATCCAACAATAATTTAAATATACACCAGAATTTAAATGAGAATACATCCACACATCCACACTTCAATCAAGTTTTTCCTCATTTTTTACATCCATCTGTACAAAATGTAAATTATTGATTGGGAACAATATGTAAATTTTAATTAGGTGTTTGTCACATACTTTCCCCAATAATTCGTACATCTGTTTTGAATTTGGACATCAGTCCATCTGTGGTATTGATTACTCTTTTAGTTCTTTCCTTTGTATTTTGTGCAGCACTGCATTCCACTACTCATAAAGCTTATGCCAATCCCATGTTTCTTGATTCGTGAAGCTTTTTTTTTTTTACTTCCATATCAAGCTTCTCTTTTTCCTCTCCAATCCTTTGATACTTTCCCAATCTATTTAATGTCATTACATAAGTAGGAAGTATAAATTGAAGTCGGTATTTTATCGAAACCTTTGTTTATTTTCCTCATTTCTTTGTTTTTTTTCTATTCGCTTGTTAAATTGTCCAGACAAGCCTGAAAAGAATAACGTTATGTCTGCATAGGTGAATTATGTTGCTTGTCTCCTTTGTTTAACTTCCGTGTCATGTAGAACTGTGAATCCAACAAATTCTAACAAACGGTAAAAACTTCCTACTTACATAATCTGATGAATTCTTTTCTCTCAAACTGACATTTTTCTGCACACGTCGAGATTTTGTAATTTAAACACTACAGGTTCAGAACTACCTCTCTCGTGCTATGTGAACCGAGGATTTCCTAGCTTTATGAAATTCGGTCTCCAGTATATTCAACACGTAACTAGTAGATCAACTCCTTTCAGAGATAAACAGCCGAGTCCGCAAAGCTAACTCTGAACTTTACCTGTACCATCAGAAGTAATACTCACAACTACTATCTATCATAACTCTCTGCTGCACTAGAGAAGTAGTGAATCCTGTGAACTTCGCGTCTAGTCTTATTCATCAATCTACAAGAACGAGCCGTTTACAGGTTCCTAAGAGAGAAGCCATCTACATCATCAGCAGCAGGTTAATGAGAGAGAAATGTGTTTCTTGCATACTCAACTTTACTATGCTACATCTCCGTTTTTCTTTAAATGTTAAATGAACAAGAGTGCATACTGCGGTGCAAGGTGGATGTGTTGAGTGAGTGCTCTTTGCAAATAATTTAATTTTAAAAAGTTCTACTGATTTTTCAACTCATTTGAACACAGCGACATGAATATGAATAGCCAGAGATTGTGATAATACCATCTCTAGGTGATAGAAGTGAATAATTATCCAGTTTAGGCGTTTAGTTACAAATGTAAACAAACAACTGAGCAGAGCTGTGTCTGTTATTGCAATTGTGAAATTATCTTCAACAAGTAAGTTGAATAGTTAGACTTATATGCTAGAAGTTTAATCTAGTACATTACTGAAGTTTATTTTCCTTTACTAAATACTATTAGTACTGTATATAGCATACAACATATTACTTATGTGTTTTTGCTTCTCCGAATCCCCGTGTTATGGAAAATTAGTGTGCCAATTTCTAAAGCGATGACTAGCAGCAACCACTATTAAAACTTGCCGCCATTTTGGATCCCGATATAAGTATAATTAACATAGTGTGCTGTATAAATATACTGTTATATGTGGTTCAATTTGGTTATCGTGAATTAGAGTACTAGTGCCAAATTCTTTGATAAGCAGGAACCATACTGAACGGATACCGAAGCAGGAACGTAAACTTTGACGCCATTTTGAATCCCGATTTAAATATATTTAATACAGTAGTGCGATCACAATGTCTTCTTGTACAATTTGTAATTCAAAAGTTAGTCGCTATGATGACGCACTACAGTGTTCAAAAAAGAATTGTAATAAATTATTTCATATAGTGTGTTACAAAATATCTGTGGAGAAATATACGGACATGAAGCAGACGGGTATTATAAAGGAATGGGTATGTAGAGATTGTAGTGGTTCTAATCCGAGGGAGGTAGTAATTACAAAAACTGTACCACCGAGCGCAACTGAGTCAATGCTAATTAACAAAAGTACATCCTCAAAATTGGATGACAAATCTTTGAATTCTTCTGATATAGGAATGAAGCTTGAGGAACTCTGTGCTCAAATAGCTCAATTAACAGCTGGTGTTCAATTTATGTCTAATCAACACGATGAATTGTTGAAGAAACTTGAACTAGAGATTAAGGGTAATATTCAACGGGATAAGGATATAGCCAAGCTAAAAGCAGAAAACATAGAATTGAAAAAGCAATTAAAATTACAGGATGTAGAAATAAATTATCTTAATCAGTATGGACGTAATAAAAATATTGAAATACATGGTATACAGGAGCGTACTGGTGAAAATTTAAAGGAAGTTGTAATCGACATGGCTCAAAAATTAAGAATAAAATGTGGGGAGGAAGATATTGATGTTGTTCACCGATTATCAAACGGTAAAAATAAACCAAAGGCAATAATTGTACAATTTACAACGCGTACAGTGAGAGATATGTGGTTGACTAAAAGAAATACGGGTTTAGTTAGTAATAATTTAGTATCTGGAAGTAATGATAGTAGAATATTTGTGAATGTAAATTTAACTCCTAAAAATAAGCAATTATTTTGGAAAGCTAGAACAGCTGCAAGAAATACACAGCATAAATACTGTTGGGTAAATGGCAATGGACAAATTTTAATTAGGAAAAACGAAAATAGCCAGGTTATGATTATTAAAACTAAAGAAGATGTACCAGGATTTCCAAATTCTATTCCAGTGTAATCTTGAAATATGTAGGCTATAATATAAGATGGCAGTAGTTAAAAGTACATTTGATATATATTACCAGAATGTGAATGGGTTAAAAACTAAAATTAACGAATTTTACCTAAGCTCTACCATGTTTAATTTTGATTGTGTTGCCATTACTGAATCATGGCTAAGACATGAAATATTTAATAATGAGTTGTTTGACGATAAATATTTGGTCTACAGAAAAGATCGTAACCTAGAGCGTAGTAATATGAAAGATGGAGATGGTGTTCTCTTAGCTGTTCACAATAATTATATCTCTGAAAGAATAACAAGATTTGAATTGCCAGATAATGAGGATTTGTGGGTTAAAATTCAGTTATCAGATTTAACATGTATATATATATTTGTGTAGTTTATTTCCCGCCACATAGTTCAGAAGAATTATATTTAACTTTTTTTCGAAATATTGAAAGATTTGATGAACTAACGTTATCTCAAAATGTTTTTATTATAGGAGATTTGAATTTGGCGCTTTTAACAGATTATTTGGATGGTAACTATTTTTTAAATTTGCCTAATTTGGAGAACAATGTCTTACATAAAATAATTTTTTTAAATTTCTCACAAATCAATAAAATAAGAAATCTAAACAATAGAATTTTAGATGTTGTATTTACTAATGTATTACACGTTGAAGTTCTTGAATCTGATGTTCATTTTGTTCAACCAGATCGTCATCACCCATGTTTGAATGTTAGTATTCCGTTTTATAAAAACTGTAAGACACGAATTGAAATGGAAGACGTAGTCTACAACTTTTGTAAGTGTGATTTCTTGAAACTTTATCAGTTATTGAGATGTAAGAAATGGGATTCCTTATATGAGATTAAGGATATTGATAATTGTGTCGAGTTTTTCTATTCTGAATTATATGGAGTTTTAAATGAATGTACACCTAAACATATCAAGAGGAAACGTTCATATCCAACCTGGTTTACTCCTGAAATAATAAAAATGTTAAGGAAGAAAGAACGTTATAGAAAGAAATTTAAAAAATCAAGACTTTACTCAGATTACATGCAATTTGTTGCACTAAGGACACAAGTAAAAAATAGTATTGAAATAGCTTTTCGTGATTATAACAACGCAATAGAAGAGCAAATTGTAAAGGAACTTAGGAAATTTTGGAACTATATTAATAAGAAAAAATCTTCAAACATAAATCAATTTGTACTTGAATATAACAAAGAAAAAATTGTTGATAATAAATTGAAATGCGAAGCTTTTGCTAAGCATTTTCAATCAGTATATAGTTCTGAAATACCTAATATTAAACTATCAGATATTTTTCTGAATGATGTTTCTTCGATTGTAGATACAATGTCACTGGATGGGATCACTGAAACAGAAGTAATCGAAGCTATTGACAAAATGAAAGGTAAAAGGTCAATTAGTAATGATGGTATACCATCTTACATTTTTAAAGGTTGTAAGGAATTTATTGTTAAGCCATTGACCTACATATTTAATCTGTCTGTCACTCAGTGTTATTTTCCTGCAAAATTTAAAATATCAGCAATATGTCCAGTTCCAAAAATTAATCCTGTAAAATTAATACAAGACCATAGGCCGATAAGTTTGATTTCTTCTCCAGCTAAAATATTCGAATCAGTAATCTGTAAACACCTGTTTAATCACATCTCACGATATCTCTATGATTCCCAATACGGTTTTAGACATAATAGATCAACAGTAACAAATTTGTTGAATATAAGTCAAGCAATTAGTGAAGCTCTTACCGTAAGGTCTCAAATTGATGTAGTGTATACAGATTTTAAGCGAGCCTTTGATTTGATTAATCACGAAATACTTCTTAAAAAGATTAAAGGATTTGGTATTTCAAATGAATTAATCCGACTATTTAAGTCATATTTAAGCAACAGAATCCAATATGTAACATATAATAATTGTAAATCTAAACAATATTCTGTATATTCTGGAGTACCACAAGGATCCAATTTAGGGCCTTTGCTGTTTTTAATTATGATAAACGATTTACCTGAAGAGTTCCAATATTCTTTGTGTCTAATGTTTGCTGATGATACTAAATTATACAAACAAATTTCTACAAGAGATGATTCTGAAAAATTACAGAGAGATCTGGTGAGGTTGAGTGAATGGTGTCAAAGAAACAAATTTGAACTCAATATTTCAAAATGCAATGTTGTAACATTTTCAATCACAAAGAAACCTGTTATTTTTAAATATATTATAGGGAATCAAGTACTGGAGAGGAAAGAAGTTGTCAGGGATCTGGGAGTATGGTTTGATGCAAATCTAAAGTTTACATATCATATGAATATCAAAACAAATAAGGCGTTTAAAATGCTTGGATTTATTAAACGATCGTGCTGTCATTTTAAAAACATAGAAACAATATTAACTTTATATAACTCTTTTGTAAGAACAAAATTAGAGTACGCTTCTATAATTTGGGAACCATACTACCAAAAACCAAAGCAACAAATAGAAAAGGTACAAAAGAAAATGTTAAAATATATTAGTTATAAAATAGATAATATACCAACTCGTTATGTATCTTACAATATACTTCTCAGGAGGTTTCAGCTTTTGTCACTGGGGGATAGAAGGTTTATTCAATGTGTATTGTACTTCAAAAAACTTATTGATAACCAAGAGGATAATATGTCTTTCTTAGGTAAATTACCATTCTATTGCCCACGTCAAAACCCGTGAGTCAGACAAATGTTTTATATGCCTGACAACAAAACAAATTTAGGAAAAAACTCTCCGTTGTATAGAATATGTGATAGAGGCAATAAAATACATTCTATGGGTCTGGACATATTTCAATTAAGATGCTCAATATTTAAACAAAAATGCCTCCAAATGTTACTTAATAAAGTGTAAAGATTGTTATTATATCTGGTACTTATTGACTGTACGTGAACAAAACAAGAGTAATGGTTAGTTGTTAGAATTACTTTACATGTAGCACATTCTGCACCATTATAAAATTAACAATTTGTGCTTTGTAATTGCCTTCGGGTGTCAAGTACAAATAAATTATTATTATTATTATTATTATTATTATTATTATTATTATTATTATTATTATTATTATTATTATTATTATTATTATTATTATTATGAAAGACTACAATATTAGCTTCAAATATAAAAATTCTGTGTCAAGCAATTCATTTCTATGAAAAAACTAAGATTACCAATACGATATTGGTAAAGTATGTGTTTCTTTGTATGATACTAAATATTGTAGTATTTAAGCTCTACCATTATCCTTATAACAGTGTCATTAAGGCATATTTTAATCATGTTTTCTTAACATGCTTATATGACCGCAATGTTCTCTCTTCTTAATCTGACATTCACTTGATTGTCTTATTCTTTTCTAACAATCTCTCTCCTATTTCTCGTATATATTTCATATTACATTATTTACAACTGATTCACAATACTACTCCTTTCTTTTGTACTCTTATCTCTTTTCACTTCCTGTGTATATTTAAATTGTTATCCTTGTATTGCTCTTTCATAACATGTCTGATGAATGCGATGTTACATTGCCGAAACTGTTACACAAATATCTTTAGTATATATTCGGTGTTTTAGTCATTGTAGGTGATATTATATTGTCGAAAATGCTACACAAGCATTATTAATATATATTTGGTGTTTTGATCAATGAAGGTGATGTTATATTGCCGAAATTGTTACCCAAGTATGATGCTTTGGTCAATATCGGTGATGTTACATTGCCGAAACTGTTACACAAGTATTATTATTATTCTTATATGTCTGGTGTTTTGGCACTTTTGTTATATTAATCCTGACGAAGAATAAATATTAATGACATAATTAATTAAAACCTTAGTGCAATAACTGAAAATATAAATTTTGTGATTAAATTTTAATATATGGGTTTTACTATTGTCATGTGTTCAAAGAATGCTGTTGGAAAGTGCTATATATTTGTTCATTCTTGCACTTGAGCTGCGGACTGACACTCTGCATGTAAATAAGTACTGTATGTTCTAAAACATATGATAAAAATAAATTGCATTGTTAAAAAATCAATATTTCCAAAACAAGTTAGTGATTTTTTTTTAAAAAAAAGTCGTAACTGAACACCTTTAATTTATTGCTTTTTCTTTCAGTGATTTAGAGCAAATGTTTCTTCTGTTGTTTACATATTTTACAAGTTTTATTATGTTTTTTGTACAATAAAACAGATTTTTTTATGCTGAAGTATTTTTTGTGTTCATATTTTTTGTGCACTTCATTTTTAGTCTTGTTTCAGTAGTCCGCGATTTTCGCTATCTGTGGTGCCCTTGCCACCCAGTTCCGTGGATAATCGGGGCCTTAGTGTATATATATATATATATATATATATATATATATATATATATATATATATATATATATATGAGGCCGGATTTAGAGGGTACACCCCGCTTCGTACTAAACATACAATATATAAAATTAGAAGCTAGCAGTGAGAACAGCAATACTTTCCGAAACTTTATACCGCCATGTTTTCGTTTGGAGCTAAAAGGAAGGGGAGTTTTGCAAAAGGAATTGTTAAAGTCGATTTTCTGAAGGTTGAAGGAAAAGGGATTCACCAAGCAAGCAATATTCCTTATTCATACCACAGATGCCTAAATACATTTAAAAAAATACAAATTTAATTCAAATGTAGTGGTACGTATTGATGCACCCCTTCTGAAAAATTCTGAATCCGGCCATATATATATATGTATTAGATCAAAAGATTTTCAAGAGTTGATATATCAGGTATTCTAAAGATACCGCCCACCGACCACAGAGCACTTTACTACAGGTCAAAATAAAGCGAAAAATATTAGATGATGGCCTCCTTTGGGCGCTATGGGGAATCAAAATTTTACAATTTGTCAACATCGCAGATTAACTTGGAACAATTAGCATTATAAATACATTAAGCAGTTAAATCGATTGCTACACTAAAAGGTGATGCTAACGTCAATTTATATCGACTTTGGCTGCCATCTGAAAAGAATTTATGTAACTATTTGATAGATTGGTAGATCTACTCTATGGTTCTTTATTTGCGACGTTGCCGCATAGTGCAATTCGAGTCTCCAGACGAAGGCCCGAAAGTTATACAAGTATTTTTTGTTTTATTTTGACTTGTAGAATAGTGCTCTGTGGCTCGTGGGCGCCATTTTTAGAACACCCGATATAGTGAATTTTAGACCAGCGGTCGACAGGTGTATCGGTAACTAACTACACTTAATCTTTTTTTATAGATTAATATATTTACCACAACATATATTAAGAGTGTATTTAACTCCTCTTTTCCCATTCTTCCTTCAATGAAAAGACCTATTTTGTAATTTACCTATATATGTTACTTTCAGAACAACGTGTTACCTTTCAAAACAATGGACAATATATCTGTGCGGGTTCATATTTATGTTACCTTCGAAATAACAAATGATGTGAGGATTTACAGTTGCTCCCAGGACACCAAATAATAGAAGTTTATATATTCACTTTTAGGACAACGGAATAATTTGTGTATTTTAATTAATTTGTTATTCTGTAATTAAAATAATGAAATTACACGATTTTGCATATTATTACTCTATACTTTTTTCGTGTAATCGTGTTTTCTGTATATACAAACGCAATTATACTTATATTTATATTACCTAAATTCGTGTACATGTATAGTTTATTTGTAAATAACTACGTGTTATTAGTTTAGTAATGTTACAAGCCTTTCTAAGCCTTATGCAAATTCCTCTTATGCATAAAGAGCAAAACTTCTACATATATATATATATATATATATATATATATATATATATATATATATATATATATATATATATATATATATATATAAAATTTATATCGTATTACTTTAAACAATTATGTTATTAATATTATAATTTATTATAATAATATAATATATTTTATTATATTAATATATAATTTACATTAATACTACTTTATTAGCTCTCATTGATTAATAAAGTAGGACGGAGACTTTTGTGTTTGGTTTGTAAACGAAAAGAATATTTACAGTGTCGAAATTTTGATGCAAATTGTATTTGAATTTTACACATTTTCACACTTTTTTTTTTTTTTTTTTTTTTGGCCTTTCAGAGAAAGATTTTCATGTAAGTATTGCATTGGCACTTTGGCCTTCCAGAGAAAAGTTTTCATGTAAGTATTACCTTTGCTCATTTTTTGCACAATATTTCTTCACTAATACAACGTCCCAAATCAAAACGTTGCACTTGTTGCGTTTCTTCTTAGTTCGGTTTTTGTTGCACATCCTTATCAGACTTTGTCTTCTATTAGCTATTTCTCCCTGGCGGACACGAAGATGTACTATTTTTTGTACATATGAATGTCGATAAGAACTTTTACGAGTAGTATGTGCGTCACTATTAGGATAATTGCATCACTATTAGGACTATCTGTGTCGCTGTTAAAGGAAGTTAAATAATTAATAGAAACAATCTGCTATTTTTTATATGAGTTTATGTTTCTTTTTTCTATATAACAAACAAATAATCTACTCAAAGGATAGATTGTCAAGTATATCAGATTGACAATAAGCGTCATACAGATTTCTTTTTTCTCGATTTTCTCAAAAATAATGCATTAGAATTTAATTTCAAGTATGTTATTGTGATCTGCACGATGTGATATATCGATTGATATAAGTATTATGTTTTATATCTTTATATTTTGACAATACTGCAGTAAGACAAATATTAATGTTTAAGAGTTAATTGTAATTTTGGGTTATATATGGTATCACTAACCGTACTGTTTGATAACAATGTTCTTTAGTTTCATCTTAATAGGTAACTTGGGGTACAGGATCAATTTTTAGTTTGTTTTTTTTTAATTATTTTTATCAGTTTTCTTGAAAACTCACATATGAGGATTTATAATCACCATGGGTGCCTGAAGAATATTTTCTAGTGAGGGCTCGTCTCCATGGTTGCTATATTACGTCTGATATTTAATATACGTTTCTTGATATATTACGTATACATTTTCGTGAACCAGGGAAGGGATCGGGCCCCACCCTGCCCTCCCTTTCAGACACCAATGATACTCACTCATGGAATTGTGAAGAGAAAACCAATAAAATGTTAGAAAACTCGAGGAAGAGCTGTAAAGACTATGGGATGAAAATATATGTTAGAAAGGCAAAAGCCATGCTGATTGGAACGAAGGGGTTGGTGTCAAATATAGAAGTAGGAGGGGAGAAAATAAACAGGTGAATAGTTTTCGATACCTGGATAGTATTATTAGTTATGATATGATATGTGAACGTGAAATGAAAGCAAGGATAGGAATGATGAAAGAAGCCTTTAGGAGGAAGAAAATATTATTTTGTAGGACCTTTAATAAAGAGTTGAGAAAAAGACTCATAAAATGCTTCGTGTGGAGTATTGTACTATATGGGTCAGAAATATGAACATTACGCAAAAATGACGAGAAAAGGCTGAGTTTTCGACATGTGAGTGTGGAGATGAATGGAACGAATTAGCTGGGTTGAGAGGGAAATGAATAAGAGGGTTTAGAAATAGTAGGAGAGAAACGAACATTTTTAGATATTATTAAGAAGAGGAAGAGAAACTGGTTGGGTCGAACTGTATCATGAGGGACGTGCTGGAGGATATGCCCTAACAGCACAAGATGTGCTAGCCATGTGCCATTTAGGTGTCCCAGCTACTTTTTCGGTGCCCGACACTTGGCACATATGATATGCATGTGCTAAGTATGTACTTCAACTACCTACAGTTTTAGGTACTTGTTACACCTAATTGATATTTGTAACTACGTACCACAAATATAGGATTTATATACCTGGCTCAGTTTTACACTCGGGGCCGCGGTGGCTCAGTGGTAGAGTTTTCACCTCTGGTACATGGGGACCTGGGTTCAAACCCTATTCCAGCCAAGTGAACTTTGTGGTGGAAAAAAACCGTCTGCGTGGGTTTTCTCGAGGTTCTCCCGTTTCCTTCCACTTTCTTCATTCCACCATTTCATTCATTACACGTCATCACCGTCTCCTTAAGCCTAGCAGGCATAATCGTGGGACGTAAAACTCAAAACTTTCATTTCATTTTTCATTTCAGTTTCGCATTCTAACAGTCATTTGTTTTTATGTCGTCACTTGGGACATATTTGTCATGTTCTAGATACGTCCTTAAGGTACATACTGTTTCAGATTCTCTAACAGCAGAAGATGTGCTAGGCTTGCGCCATTTAGGTGTTCTAATTTCATCTCCCACATTTGGTGAGTTTGTTGCTTCTTTTTATAAGTGATTGTGTACTAGAAGCAACAAACGCATCAATTTTTTTAAAGGGAAACTGTCGCCGATAATTTGAAAGTGAAAATGGAAGAACCATGAAATAAAGTAAACAAACACTCGTCATTTTGTTATAAAATAACATGGCGAGCAAATTTGAAAAATGGAATATTTATTGAAAAGACAATTGAGGGGGTTAGTGCAACAGGGGTCTAATTCACATTTTTAAAAATGGAGAAAAATCAGGTGAAACTTAAACACATGTGTTTTTTGTACAATATATGTATGTACAATGTGTGACACATTCAACCACTTGTGCTTGATTTAGTTATATTGTACAAAAAAACACATGTGTAACTTGATTTTTCTCCATTTTTAAAAATGTGAGTTAGACCACCTAACCCCCTCAATTTTGTTACATATCTGAAGCTTCACTCACTTCTACCACCATCTTCATTTAAACATTTGTCATGTGAGTTCACGAGTTTCGGAATTCTCATAGTATACTCTTCTGCCACAAGTTCATTAGGCCAGGTGATCAGTGTACTCTCCTATTCATCACTTCCAAGCCGTTCACCGCTCAGGAACTCTTTCAGCTTATGGAAAGGGTAGAAATTGCTAGGAGCAACGTCCAGACTATAGGGTGGTGATAAAAAAAATTCCCATCAGAATTGATCCAGGAATTCTTGAGTTGCAGCAGCGGTGTCAGAGCAGACACAGTCATGAAGAAGCACTATTACTCCAGAAAGAATTCCTTGCCTCCTGGTTGGATGGCTTGCCGTTCATAATAACGATTTGTCATTGATCATAGTGCCTTCGGGCATGCAATCAACGAAAAGATCAATTTTACGATCCCAAAAGAAGGTTGTCGTGACCTTTCGTGTTGTTTGTTTAAATTTTCTAGGTTTTGGGGATAATAAGGGATAATGCCACTTAAGTGATCGGGGCTTGCTCTATGCTTTGAAGTAAGACAACCATGTCTCATCACCAGTCATAATCCGATCAAGAAAGTAGTCTCCATCTGTGTGATATCATGTCAAGAATGCCAATGCTGAGCTAATTCTATGAGTTTTGTTGGTCACTCAGTTGCTGCGGAACTTTACAATTTTGTTCTAGCCGAGATATTGCGACACAAGTTCACTTAGCAAAGAACGAAAAATCTCTGGAAACACAATGTGTAATTCGTCGAGAGTAACGATCCGTACCTATCTTTCAAGATTATGTTGTTCACTGTAGCCTTTAGGTCTTGAATAATGCGTGATGGGCGTCCAGATCAAGTTTCATCGTGCACATTTGTTCATCAATTGTTGAACATTTCACATCACCTTCTCACATTTCGATCGTTCATTACATTATCACCATACACTTCTTTCAGTTGTCGGTAAATTTCTGCCTGTTTCACCTTTTAAGCGTTCAGAAATCGAATAAAGCCCTTACTTCACAGTTGGCAAGATTTTCAATCATGCAGTTCATTTAGACTACCCCAACTGCACCAGGGTGTCTACTAAAATTCCAAAATGAAACATCGTGACTTTTAAGTAACCTTTTCTCTACCAAACCATAACATTTTGTAACATTCAAAAATGAATAGTAGTACCTACATTCTTTAGTATTTATCTTTATCTTACCTCTACTTTCAAAGGCTGTTCCCTGCAGCGATAAAAACTTAGTGTCTCCTCATAGTTGAATAAACTGGTTACATGCGTAGGTGGTCTTGGCGATACAATGCGATTTTGATCGCCACTGCTTAATGATGCCGCTGAAGGACATTCTCAAGAGCGACTTTGGGTGCGAATTAGGCCGAATTTTCATGCACGCGATAAAAGCGTGCTTTCCTTGCGACTTGGTACCATCTAAAGCTGACGATAGATATTTTGGAGGTGAATTTTGATGTTTTATAGAGCACAATTTTCCTGTACAGATAAATAAAATCGTGACTCAAAAGGTAAATTTCGTGACTTTTTTGACTTTCATGACTGTTTTCTGATTTCGTAGTAGAGATCAGGCCGGATAGCAAATTTGACCTTGGACGACTGCTACTTGGCGTATGTAGGCATAGACATGTATTGGGCAGTGTTGCTAAGTGCCCTGTGGGCGCTGAGTGATTAGTTGCTAGGTGGGAATAACGTATTATGTCTATGTGCTTAAGCTCATTACTTGCTAGGTGGAATTAGGCCTTGAGTTCTCACGTGAAATTGGGTTTGTTGTAGGAGGTGTAGCGTTTCATGACTATTCTTTTTGGAATGAAGTTTTAATGTGTATGTGTGTGTGTGTGTGTGTGCCTAAAGTAGGAGGATCACTTGACGGAAAGTAGTGAATGAAAGGATGATGTCGTCGGAAACGGAACATAAAGCGTACACACATGTATTCGTGTAGATCATTCAGTTAGCAGCTGTTGCGAAGGAAGAAACGTCCAATTAAAGATGGCAACATCAATGAATTTATTAGATAAGCTTAATATACCATCATTGGTTCCCTTTACAAAACTGAGATATTTAGAGATTGGCGTGCCATTTCGTATTGCAAACTGTGAGATAATTACGATATATAGCAGGAAGGTATATTTGATATTTGAAGGGGGCGAAAATGTAATTTTACCAGGACGCTGTACTGAAAAATTAGAAGCAAATAAGGTGCATCATTAACGTATTTACAAAGTGGAAATGTATGTTTATCATATAAAGGAAAGAAGATTAATTTATCTGGACGTAACATGTACGATCTTGAATTTACTGAATTGGTATCTTCATCCTAAGTGTATGCGGGCATGTATAAATAAGATGAAACATGAATTTTCCTCTTCGTCCTCCCCTTCATGCATAAACAGACACCTGTATGCATAGTGCTGTTATTCTGTGTTGATCAGCTACTGGAGTAACATGTCTTTGAGTGCTTGTGCATCAACTATGCCTAATAAGAAAGAGTACTTGTTAAATGTTGAATATGGTCTTAATTCAATGAAAACCAAATTAATTTGTATCGGGCTGGATAGTGATACATTTGAGCCAGTGATTCGTGTTGGTGAAGGACTTGTGTTTGGAGTGAAGATAAAGTTGGCAGAGTGGGATAAATTTGTACGTTTGACCTTGTTTGTTTCGGACTATTTAAATTCTCAACCCGAAATCACATTTATAAAATCTCTTGGACGAAAAAACGAACTGGTGGTGCGAAAACTAATGGGTGAAAAATTAGTGATGCTAGAGAAGAAAGGAGCACTTCATGCTCCTCGAAACACTGTGTACTTAACTTTAAGTGATTGGCTTTATTTCTTGGAAATATTACCGTGTATTGAACATGCTGTGAAAAACAGTAAAGCTCGCAGTGTTGTGCTACGTGAATATTTTGAATTGTGTACGGATACTATTCGCAATGTCTTACATGCAGAGAACTTGCCGGAATTCATACATCCGTTTATGAACAGAGTATTAATAATGGAATGAACATCAGTTTTCCAAGTGTATCTGTTGATAAGAACAGTCATGTGAAAATTGATGGTGAAAGATTAAATTTGGAACTGAAAGTGTTTTACATACAAAAACTAATAGATTCAATAAAAGCGATTTATTTGATAGTGTACAAACACAGAAATGCGGGAGAAAAACCGATACTCAACCTTTGGAGGGTATCAACGAATTTGAGGTTTGTTCATAGAAAAGAAAATCGATTTGTATTTTTCATTTATACTGAACAGAGTAGGTATAAATTTAAAAATAAAAAGTAGAGTGAAATTCAAATGTTTTATTTAGAAAAAATGTGTTTTGTGTTCGTTTCATACACTTCAATATGATAGGATTTTTAATTAGTGTAGTAATGTTTTTATGACAATAAAACCCTATCTTATTTTTCCTTTCATATTATAAGTATTATTTATAATAATAATGAATTCACATACTTGAAATGTTTGTTAAATAAAAGAAAGTTCATATTTGAATTCATTATTATTATTGAAGTCTGTCTTAAGTATTATAGGACTTCTTTATTCTGATATATCTTTAAAATAATTAATAATAAATTTTAAAACAAAGTCATATAATAATAATAATAATATTTAATTTACATACTTGTTTTAATTTATGAAAGAATAACTTATTAATTATTTGAATGAATTATTATTATTTAGTTATATGATTTCATCATTGAATTAACAAATAGTTCTAGATTCTTTTTAAAACATAGTATGAAATTTTTTAATTCAATGAGTTTTAAAAAGGTACCAAATATGTTTTATGATATATTTATTTAATTACATAATTGATCATGAAACATATTTATGAGCAAATGAAAGAAAATAATAAAACATTTTTCAAAGACAAAAAGAAGAATACACACTATTTATTGACGATGATAATAATATTTACACAAGAAAAATGATGGTATATTACAACTTTAAAAAAACAGTTTTAAACAGTCCCTCCATGTTCACTGTGGGAATTATTTAAAAAACGCAATTTTACATACACAGTATAATAATACTCTTTAAATATCCACTTGAAATTTTCATAATGATGACTATTACTCCACTCTAATTTCCATATTGATGATGATGATGATGAAACGTAGCTAGAAGTCATACTGTACAATAATGCTGCCCATACACACGCTGACGATCTTTTATTCTGTAAAATGAAAAAGTGAAAAACATAACTTAAAATTTATTTTATCTATAATCACGAACAAGGAAAAAGTATACAAAACACGAAGAAATGATAATACGTACACAAAACAAGTTTTAACAAAGAAGGAGATATGATTACCTGCAGTATTAGGTAGAATTTAAAATTTATTTTATTGATAATAGTAATGAACAAATAAAGAAATAAGAATAAGCATCCAAACAAACAAAGAAGAAGAAATAAGTCATAATAATGAATATATGATAATATGTATACAAAAGAAAGAAGGAGAAATGATTAACTATATTAATAGATACATAATCGAATATCATTAGTTTCGAGTGAGGATGAGAAGATATAATAAAAATTGTTTAAGAACCTTCCTTTATCTTTAAAGCATAGGAATAGGTATGAATAATGTCCACATAGGAAAGATTTCACACTTTTGAATTTGTTTATTATTAAATGTATAAGAAAGTGAATTTCTACGTAGAAATTGAATATGTTGCATTACATATGGAGGAAATCCAAATGTATCGAAGTAGACGTTACGTCCATCAGTATTAATATATGTAGATACCCAATGGGTACCGATTTTACTAGCTGGATATGTATGATGATTGCTGCAGGTACCGGAACATGTGATGGTAATTCGTTAGCTGCAAAGACGCTAAAATAATGATTTGAAATAATTTGTTTGAAGTGCATGTAATAATTCTAGTGCAGAGGACATCATGTATAAAAATAGAGGCATGCACATATATGTTGTAGTTTTTAAATAATAACGTACATTTAAAAATCCATGATCATGTTTCTCTGATGATAAACCCTTAAGAGAGACTGGAACTCTCCATATGTGATGCATGAGATAGGTGCTGGTGAGGGTTCATAAAATGAACTTCCAGACGAACACATCCATGCCTGGTGAGGTTCCAATGCTGCACAGCGCTGGCTTCCCCATCTTGCATAATGTCGAAAACAGATAGTATATCCTGGAGGAAACTCAAGGCGAAGAATGTGCTTGTCATGATTGGAAAATTGAATACCTGATCCACAGAATAAGGAATGGTATGAAGAAAGATATAAGTTGTTTTCGAAATTTGGTTGTAAAAGTTTTGAAGGTACAGGTTTTCCATCAATGTATAATGAAAAGAAATTGATGTCAAAATGTTTGAAATGAAATGGATTTGAAGTTATCGTTCCTGTATAGGCATCAGTTTGAGTAAACGCCACAATCACTCGAGTTGGTAATACTCCAATAAATAAATTGTCTATTGTTTTTTGATTAAAGATCCTTTGGAATGACGAATGACTTCAATTACACACTTGTGAGAGGAGATTTGGCGGTTGTTGATCGTATAAGCTTGTTATGTGCTAGTTTTATTGTAGGACTAATATCAATCTTTTTAATGTGTACTCAGATTCTAAAATATTCACTTTAGCTTCAACAGACGAATCATTGGAGATGAGACAAAAGTTTGGCTCTGCAGAAATTAACTTGCTGCGTAATTCAACTCCTTGGATTAAAAATTAATCTGGATTAAAAATATCACAATGAAAATGTCGAATTTTGCACTGTATTTGTTAATTCGTAATGTTGTTGAAATCCCTTATCACCACTAGATGTTGTGCATCCATATGTCCAGCAGTATCTTGAAACCATAATGCACATTGAAGATACAACGATCATTTCTTAAGCATGAAAGTTACTTTTTCAGTTCGCTAATATAATGATTGTATGATATCACGTACTATAAAATCGCACATTAACATCAATCACTTACTAGTTTGAAAAATACACAGTGACGTTAACTTTCATTATTTGTTTTCTCTCCCGAAAAACGACGAATCTGGTATTACAATAACAGAAGTTAAGTTTCATTTATTATAATTTTTTATATCTCACTTCTTCTTCGTCATCACAGTCTGTGCACTTTTAAGCAACATCTTTTGCCCGCAATAATTAAGATTAAAAGAAAATGGAAGTGTTATAAATATACAAGTGTTACAAATATACCATATCGTTATATATATATATATATGGCTGCCGAACAAAACTTCATAAATTGTCAGCAATTAAAGAAAGAATCCTGGACCGGTATTTCACATATGCAATATTTACATTACTTTTTGAATAACTCTCATATATATATATAAATTACAATTTATGAAATAATATTTCATTTTCATTTTATCTCCATATAATTTTTATATTTATTCAATATATAACTTTTATATAATTTTATATTTATTAAATAATCAATTTTATTTTAATTCTATAAAATTATCGACGATAAGGAGATATTCAAAATGTGGTACGTTTGTTCTTATTCTTAGGTCCTAAATAGATTCTTTAATTCAATACCATTTATACTCGTTAACAAGAAAGTTGGTATAAATGAAATACAACATAACCTATTTCATTTATTCGGGCATTGTTAGTATAACTTTGATAGATAATATTTGTATCGATGCATAGATGTACGTAATTGCATAGAATTCAGAAGAAGTGCGAATTACAAAGATAATATAATATTTAAAGTGAAGCAAACCAAAAACTAATAGAATATGTGTAGTCGGACTCCATAACTTTAGCTCAAGTTGCATTGCCAAAAGATTCGATTAAGTTGCATTGAATAGCACAATCTTGAATTGTGCCGTCCTGTATGTTATTTACTTCACAAGCTCCTTGGTTCCTATTTTGAAAATTTCTGCCCTCTATGTCATTGCTACGAAATCCAGTTCGTGGAAAATTAGATCTATTGTTTGCATGATTTCAAAATGCTGTACGATTGCTATTTCTTTTTCTTCTGAAATTAGGTTCGGTTATATTTCCGTTACAATTATGTTCAGTTATATTACCCGTACGAGAAAATCCAGAATGCCCTTTACTTTATGATTACGATTCTCCTTAACATTAACATTGCGAATAGGTAACTGGTTAGCTTGGCTTGGATTAGAATTACTTTGCAAATTCGTCTTCTTTCAAAATTTTGAACTATTGCAAGTAAATTATTAAAATGAATACACTGAGATGATATTAAGATTTGCTGTAGCCTAAAAGATAACAACATTCTTATTGACGCGATAATGCGTGATTCAGATTGATAAGGATTGATCAATGTCAATTCATTATATGCTGTGATTACATAATCAGTGAGATTTTTATCGACTTGAGGATCATAATATCTATTTTTAATAAGCGCCTCCCGATTGGCAATCAAAAAGTCATTTTCAAAGTTGGTTAACAATTTTGAAATCTGAATAGGTACATAAATTACTTCTAACAGTGTTAAACCATGCTGAACAGGGTGGCAATAAAACATGTAAAATTTTAAGAAAACTATGCTCACCTACGCTAACAATTCACATTCTTTTTCAAATATTTCTAAAATATTACTGGCCGGGGTATCCTCGGATCTACCACTGAACTTGGTCAACGACTTAATTTCACTAATCTTGAAATTTGTATTATAATACATTGTATTTTTAAATTAAACGTGATTATCAGTATTCTGTCGTAATCTTCTTTCTTGGTTCTCGGAATTAGAAGCTGCATCCTCTTCTTCGGAATAACATTCTGGTGAAATATTGCCCTCTTCACGTACTCTGGTTCCGTCAGCATTTTTGTTTACACAAGTCATGTTGATGACTGCGTCAATGGATCTATCTCCTGTCCCCTTTCTTGATGTTTAGCACTTCTTATAACTTCATTATCAAGTTCTGATGATTAACTCGAGTTTCAACTACTTCGACTGAAATTTGTACTATGGTAAAACTGTGAATAATCTGTTCAATTCTACTATCGGTTAATTCCAGTTTGGCATCAATGTGATTGGATATTTGTTCGATCTTAGTATCTGAAAGTTGTATCAATTTTCCATGAGGGCATCCACTTGTTCCTTATTGTTATTCAACTGCTGCGTTACTTGTTCGATTTTAGCATCCAATTGCTGCGTAATTTGTTCGTTGTTGAGATTCATCTGTTGCGTAACTTGTTTCATTTTAGCACTCAACTTTTGTCCTAACAGTCTTATCAGCTCGATCATATCAATTGACGAATGGACATCTTCAATTCCATTACTGGTGCCTTCATCACCGTGAATATTCATTTTTCAATTGCGATATATCTTCCTCTTGTTTCTTAATAAAATGTAATCCGTGATGATCAACAAATATGAGACTGTTTACTCAGAATTCAAACTAGTCTCAAACTCATGGCAGGATAACATCAGATAAATGCAACGATAATTTCTTAAATATAATCGTTACTTTTCCCAGTTCGCTAATATAATGACTATGACACCACGTACTAGAAAATCACATACAATCAATCACTTACTATTTTGAACTAATACACAGTAACGCTAATTTCTATTATTTATGTTCTCTCCCGAAAAACGACGAATCTGGTATTACAATAACAGCGGTTAAATATCATATATTATTTTTTATTTCTCTCTTCTTCTTCGTCATCGCAATCTGTGCACTTTTAAGCAAAACCTTTTGCCAGCAATAAATACAATTACAAGAAAATGGAAATATTACAAATATACAAGTGTTACAAATGTACTATATCGTTGTAAGGATGAGTGTCATAATAATCATAATTTAACGGGTTTTCAATGTATGATTGATATGGATGATTATGAGATGGAAATGAAATCTGTTTGTTTTTTAAATACACTTTCACTTCTCTGAACATAGAATTTAAAAATTCTTTAATAGGAGCCACAGCCTTATCATTTTCATCAAGTGGTGATCCTTCAGGCTTAACGATTTGAGCTTCAATGTAAAGGAGAGTATCAGGTAGATCTATGTAGTCATCACTTGTTCCTGGGATTGCGTTATCAGCTAGTGAACTGATTGCTTTATATGTAACAACATGATTATCTAATATACTGGTTTGTGTTGGTTTTGTAGCAAAAATATCTAGTTCACTTTTTACACACTCGCAGGATTGATGATGTAAGAAAGCCATGATGAAGATTTAATCAAATATGTCGTCTGATTATTTCCTCTTTTATAAAACTGATTTTTCTTTGCTTTCTGTATACGTTTCCTCTTTTTACTCTTCCCCTTCCTCTTCTTATTCCGCTTGATGGTGTGTAATGAAGAAAGGTTAAAGATGGAATGATGGATAATTCTTCTTTTCCTTCGCTCATATCCAGATCCTAGCATATATTTCAGTTTATTTTTAGCTTTTTCTTCCAAGATGGTCCTCGCTTCACCCATTCGTTAATAGGTTGTTTATCGATGATGACGTCTTTAATAACTTTTGCTCCAGATTTTAATAATTCCCTTCCTATTGTTTTAGTTTCTTGTTTTACTAATGGCATGCCAACGCATAGAAATAGTTATAACCTTCCATTCATCACTGTTTGGAGGTTTGTAAAAAAATATTATTTTGTTCATTAATATTTAAGATTGAATGCGGATAATGAATCTCAACAATAGCCACTTCCCACTTTTCACGGATTTACATTTTTTATGAAGTTTAGCAGTATATAATGTTGAGCTGTTGTCAGGAAAATGTTTCATAGAAATATTACTGGGAAGCGTAACCTAAAAATCTCCATCAGGTTCCATTGTACTTCTTGATCTTCTTTACGGATGATACAGGTATCCAGGAATCAAAAGAAGAAGGATATCCTTTCCAATGAACAAGATATTCTTTCTGCTACCTTTTCTTCTTGTGTGTTTGAATTTATCTATGTAAAACGTTTTTGATAACGTCACAGGTTGTAATTCCTCTCTATAAAAAATCCATCCAATGATTCCTTATTTAATTCTTCTATTTCATTGAATTTAAATATTTCTCAAGTCCAGTTTTGCAAGCATCCTTTATCAAATGTACTGTATCACCAATTCGTACTGTATCACCAATCTTAAAATGTTTTACGAAATCCGGATTCCTCTTCTTCATTTTATTATCATACTGATTATGCCATACTTGTAATAGGTTATTTTGAGAAACGTTTTCAGGAGACATCTTAATTCTTGAATGATAATCTTCACCGTAAGATTTCACAAGAGGTAATACGTTTACATAATTATACGTTTGATACTTTATGAAATACTTCCACATTTACTCTTTTAGTGTTCTGTTAAAACGCTCTACAATACTAGCCTTTATATCAGGATTTTTTGTTTTAATATATTTCATTTTGTTTTCCTTCTAGTACTTCTGTATTGTTTTATTAGTAACCTCATTTTGTTTATCTGTTCGGAATGTAATTGGTTTTCTCTCTTTGAAACCAATTTTTAATGCTTTTAAGACATCATTTGTACTTCTAGATTTTAATAGCAGAGCCCAGGCATATCGACTAAACACATCTATCGCTGTAACAATATAATGATATCCGCCATTAAATTTATGAAGAGACTGAAGATCATTAATATCACTTTCCCATTCGTCATCCATGTTATTCACTACATAGAAACCTCTTTTAAAACTACGACGTACTGGTTTGTGTAACGTATATGTTGATTGTTTCAGTATCCACTTTCTTATACAGTGTATCGAAAGTTTCTTTGTAGCTATTCACAGTTTTTTAGCAGTTGAAAACGAAGCAGGATGTGAAGGGTTGTAATAAATTTGGTTTGACTGTTTGTTTATGGTTTCCAAATTGATCATACTGGACATTTACACGTACGTCTCCTTTGCCTTATAGGAGATCTTACATTTTCATTTTCTTCTTCGTCTTCGTCTTCGTCTTGTTCTACAAACGATTTCAGAGGTTTTTCCCTTGACGTTGATGCTACTGGTGATGCTTTAGTTCGTCGCAAAATAAACGACAAGAGTTTTGGATTTCCAATAAGTTCTTGTGATGTGTTATTAGAAGATATTTACAATTTTTTTTCCATCCAGGTGGATTTGTGTGTTTCCGTGGTCGCAAGACATCAAAAATTATATCTCCAATGTGAGATCCTTCTAGTTTGTCACCTTTGATGTAAACAGTTCCTTTATTATCCCACTTGATATTATCATCATCTTTCATTCTATGCAGTAGTTATTCAGCTCTTTTACAAAACATTTTGGATATAGATAACAATATTTCTTCTTCTACTTCAGGCTTCTCTGATTTAGTTGACGTAATCGAAAGCGTCACAGGTTCTTCTTGTTTTCGTATTAAATGTAAATATTTTTCAAGAACATTATTATATTGATTCCATTTTTCTTCATCACTAAGAGAAGATAAATGTAAAATCTGTTGCATTTCTTGATACAAACTAGATTCATGTTTCTCCAGGGCTGATGATTATGATGCTGGTGTTCGTATACAATTAAGAACTTCAGGTGGAACTAAGATCATTTTCTTTGCGTGTTCCATTTCACTAACGGAACAGTAAACGTAATAATGCACCACTTAGAATAGGAGCTAATAATGCCCGTAAGATGTACATTCCCTTTTAATACATTATAACAACATTCTCAAATACTACGAATCACTGCAGAGTCTTCATTTGCCACTATAGCTTTACGTACTTTAGGATTTGTTTTGCTCAGCGTACGAAGATCTCCGTGTTTTACTCTGGGATGCATATTCACAGAATAAACAAACACAGTTTAAAACTAGCGTTATAAACACATCTCCATATGGTAACTTTCTTTCGTTGTTGAAACTTTCTTGAGGAAATTTTGGATTCTTAGGAGTTAGTTGATAACTGATATGTTTAATTTGTGATTTATCTCTTTGATTTTAAAATAATACGAGATAAGAAGGATTCAAGCTCATATCTCTGCTTCCTTTTCTCTGATGAAATATGTTTTGTGTAATAAATAGTACACAAAAAATTTGTATGATGAGAACCCTTTGTAAGGAAATCACCTATATTACGGTTTACTTCACATATACGATCATCAATAATAAGATTAGTTCCAGTTTCAGGTAAAAAAATCTTTATATCGAGGTAATCATTCAATAAATTGTACTTTCATAGAAATTTCTCTGTACGTATTTTGCCATTCTGTATAGTACCAATAAATATAACGAAACGATGTATTAACCTAGGTGGTAAATGAGACAGAAATCGTATTACAAAGGAGGTTTTTCCATATCCACTTAGTCCTGCAACAATTCATGAAAGAGGATGTTTTCACGTCGTATGCATTTTAAGAAGTATGATAATTCTCTCTTCACTCGTATATTTATGAAGGACCGTACTACATTTCTCTTCTTTTGTTGGGAGGACTCTATCCATATGGAAGAGTATCATATAAATTTGGAATTCTACGTCGTTTTATGTAATTCACCAAATAGACTTTTGTTTAGGACATGCTGACGATTGTATGATCTTTTCTCCGGCAATTTTTTCTCATTTGTAATTTTGCCTTCGGTGAGACGAGATTCTCCTTCTCCCTCCCCTTCATTATCTACATGATTTTCTTCATTACATCAAAATTTAGGTGTTTGAAAGATTTATAATTTAATGAAAAGCATAACTCTCAAGTCCACCTGATACATATTCTGAGATATATGCCTCTTAAACATACTCGAGTAATTTGTTTGTTAAATCACCTAAAAAGTTACCAGTTGGAATTGTACTTTAACCAGGTTTTTGAGTATAAATTACTGGATCAGTATCAAAATACAAAACTTTCTTGTAATTATTCTAAATACTTGTACAATTCCAATCTTGCTTGTGCTATTGTGTATGCGGCTATGACAACGTTTACTGTTGGTAGTGAAGCAGGAACTCGTCTGTGTATTGCCAACACACATACAAAATGTCATAATTTACTTGAAATATTTGATGTTCGTCTATATCATGGGATGTTAATTTATCATATAATTCCTCGGGGTCATTAATAATGCTTACATGCCCCATGTTCTCACGTTGACCAAATTTTCCCCAAAATGAATATACCATTAATTTAGCTAAAGTCCTAAGTACTGGATTATGTTTAATTTTCTTTACATCTAGACGTATTCCTTCGCTTTCATAAAATTACTGTATGTACTTCTCCTTTAGCTCATCTGTTTCACACCATGATGGTCAGCCAATAGCTTCCGTTTTTGCTTTCAAGAAGGTGTTTATATATTCTGTAAATAAGCCGCCACTTTTGTTTCTTCATCATAGTGAACAACATCATAAGTCCAAATTTCATGAATATTCATTATTTTGTAACCTTTTTCCAATGCTTTTTTACTTCATCTGCTACCCATGTACCATGTAGAATTCGGTCTTCATCACAGCGAGTACAAGGTGCCTGGTTTAATTCATCACAACATGTACGACAAAGTGAAGACATTAATTTATCATTTGATTTATAAGGCCGAACCGGATGGAAGAGAGTTTTTGGAACAAGAATGCTTAACTTAACTAATCCTTCTACCACTTCAATGCTGGGAAAATTTGAATCTCCAGGCAAACAAATAGTGGGGTGACGAACTGGAAACTTCTTAGTTTTAGAGACGTAAGGATAAAGACTAATAACAGCTTTCTAACATATTGTTTCTTCTTCAGACTCTTGTTCTTTATGATACAAACGTATCGCATTCACACGTCCTCCATAAGCAGCGTCACAAGAATTCAATGCAGTTATCTTTGTGTACTTATGATTACTAACTTCATCTCTTCATTTCCTGCCAACTGATTTTTAAATTCACAGCCCCATATTTCGTGAACTTCACATCAAAATCTTTAAATTTTCGAATCTTTTTTGTTGCTTCATATCGAAATTCCATGGGGTCTATAACATTGTCATTTCTGTCATTAGGGTAGCAAAAAATACAAACATGGGAAAAACATCCTTCATACTCCCACACGTATATTCTTCCTGTACTGGTGGTCTGTCCAATCACCATCTACTTTCATTCATGCAATACGCTTTTCCTTAGTACGTGTAGCATTGGTAATTTGAATGTTCCTTCTTTTTCTTCCCAAGCTATCCATTGTACTGCTTTAATTGATTGTACATCAATCCATTGATATCCGCTCTTTTGTATGATACTAATAGTATTTTTTTAAGAAATTTCTTTGGTACACCAGTTACATGCACTAGCGATGGTAATGCATTCAAGTAAGGGATTTACATTCGTTTCTGACTTAAATGTATTCATGAAGGAAATACATGCTTGGCGTAAAATTTCGACACCCTGTACACAATACTTCATGAGTTCTTTCATTTTAAAAGTGTCATATCGGTGTTCAATATACCATTGCAGAAACTTGAGTTTTTCGTCTACTTTCGTGGTATCTGTTCCATAATACCTAATGTCTGGAAGTGTATTTTCTTACGTTTCATTCTCACGTCGATTAAAAAAGTGTAGGAAATATCCTTTGCAGGATTAAAGACCAAATGCACCACATAATTTACTTAAGGGCATAGGAAGAAAACTGAATCTATAAAGGTTACATTACCTACTTTAAGAGATAAAATTTTCGCCTCATTCATGGTCACTTCTGGAGTCCAATTCATCTTCTCAACCATGGTCTTTATGATGAAGTGTGCATCATAGCCTTTCGAGTTGTGAGCAATGCATTTTATTGTGTTAATGTTTGGTCGTCGTTTTTCTAAATGTGTTAGAAAGTCTTCTATTACATTTTCTCCTTCAAATATATTTGCACGTTTTTCACAAACGATACAATCATTTCTAATGTTGTTATCTTCATAACAACGGTAACATGCATGCTGACCAACTAAGACATTAGGTATATGTTCATATATGTTAGCGTAATCATCTTCTATTTTCGTATCTTGTGTACATTCAATATACAACCATGCCTTTCTTTTCCGTGATAATCTTTTCATTGGCTTTTTTGATCTTCCATTCACTTTCATGTAACATTCGTGATTAGGTGGTACAATAGTATAGCAAATATTGCAGTACGTTTCCCCACATATATGAGATCCTTTTTCTTTCATCACATAAATTTTCAAACACTGGACACAACATTTAAAAATTGAACATAAAGGCTTTCCATTTTGATATGAAACTGACTTGTAATATTCATACCATGACTGACCATAAAATTCTCGATTACAATAATTGCATATGATCTTTAAAATCACATGGTGGTTTCTGATGACATCGGTAACACAGCTGAACAGTGTTTCAAATGTTTATGCATGTTTTCATATTTTTATGACAACTTTCGCAATAATAACTACAGATAAAACATGCTATCAAGCTTTCAATGACGTTGTAATGATTATCTATGTAAAGTAAATTTAAAGATGTTCTCTAGTTATCGCATGATGGTGCTTCAAACATGACATCACTTCCTGAAAATCCCCTATATACTGTGATTTTATAATCCTTTAGATGTTCTTGAAATTTACGAATTTCAGGAATTCCACCACCATGACTGACATCTACACCGACTGCTTCACACAGGCCTTCTGCTTCTTTTTCTAATATATAATTACTTTGATTTTTATATCTACTGTGTTTGGTTTGATTTCTCCCCTTGTGTTTTCTTAATCCTATGGCAAAGACGATTGCATGTGCTAAATATCTTGTACCTTTGTTCCTAATTGTAACAATACTCCGTTTTGCCTTTACATATTCACTGGTATTCATAACATGTTGTTACAAACCACCTTGTCCTCTTGGCGTACATACATAATGGAAGTTCACGATACAATTTTCGTTTAAAAAGAAAGCCGCATTACTTTGCAGTACTTTCTCATAACTCGTCCACTTCTGCTGAGAGACATAGCTTCTTTAAACGATAACCAAAAAGGGCGATGTCCTTCTCTTTCATTTGTGATTGTTATTCCTACGTAAACATGTTGGTCCACATTACGTAATAAATAATCTATTAGAGCCCGTAGACTTGTTTTAATTGCCGTAAAAGAATTTTTATGTGGGCTAAATGGATTCTTAGCATTGTACACCCCATATTGTATCTTCTGTATTGTCTTCTACGTTCTATTATATGAAATCTATTGTTCTCATAATTACAACTGTTATTTCCAAATCAAAGTTGTACATTTGTCTTTCGTTCTGCTTAAAATTCAGATAACATCGATCCATTCTCTTCTCTATTTCTTTTAAATCAACTTCTATTTCTTCATGTTCAGTACTAGCCTCTGCTAATACTTCCAGAAATGATGGATATATTTCTCCTTTTTCCTCTTTTCCAGGATTGGGAAATAAATTGTTAAGACAATTTTGTAATTCATTTACGTAAAACTCTTCTTCTTCTGTTTTCTTCACTTCCTCACTATAAACCTTTTCTATCATCTGTGAAAACGTAAAATTTAGCACCTCTTCCTCATTTGTGCTTTCTCCGACGTCTTCTTCTAATCTTTCTTGTGAGGATTTTTTAAATTTTCAATACAGGCGGATGCTTCCCTTTCCTCTTGTGTTATCACTCTATTAATTCCATTTTCCAATATTACTATTAGTTCTTTTTCTTCTTCTTCTACAGCTTCGTTAATCATTTCTTCTTTTTCTTCCTCTTCTGCTATTTGAAATGTATTAACTGCATCTCTTTCTTCTACTTCTTCAGCAATGATCATCATCTCTACCTTTTCTTCTTCTTCTACTGTTATTTGAATTTCATTAACTGCACCTCTTTCTTCAGCAATTAAAAATGTTAAGCTTACTTCTTCCTTATGCATTCCTTTCTCCTCTTCCTTTCATCATGTTTTTCTTCTTCCATCCTCTCATGATGTTCCTCTTCTTCTTCTTCTGCCCCTATTACACCATCTATTTCCATTAGAAGAACTTGCATCTCTATTTCGTACGTACACTTCTTCTTTTTCTACGTCGTTAATAAAGTCTGTAATCTCTTTTAATAGTTCTTGCATATTCATCTTGTTTTCCATTTTATTCCCCCTATATGTGTATAAGTAATTGAAAAAGGATATATATATATAAACGGATATTTTCATAAGTATTTAAACAGGATATATACGTATGTAAAACGGAATATATATATATATATATATATATATATATATATATATATATATATAGAGAGAGAGAGAGAGAGAGAGAGAGAGAGAGAGAGAGAGGCGTTGGAAAAAATTTAAAACGTTTGGAAAAGTGAAAATCTAAATCTACTATAGCGTGGGGCCCCCTTTTGCGTCCAAAACAGCTTGGATCCGTTGTGGAATGGACGTATGCAGCTCCTGAATCGTGGTGTGTGGAATTTTGTACCATTGTTTCTCCGAAACATGCTCCAGTTCCTTAATTGATGCTGGTGGAGGTTAATGAGACCGAACATGCCTTTCTAACTCAGACCACAATGGCTCAACGATGTTCACATGTGGTGATTGTGAGGCCCAGGGGAAGTGCGATAGCTCCTGGTCATGCTCCTCAAACCATGATTTCACCGTTTTTGCAGCGTGACAGGATGCCAAATCACCTTGGTAAATGCAATCACCATCGGGGAGCAATATTTGGGTCATGAGTAGAACTTGGTTTCCCAAAATGGCCTCATACGCCTTAGCATTCATCATTTCATGCAGAGCTATGATGGGACCTGCAGGAAACCACGAAATCACTGCCCACACTGTAACAGAGCCATCCCCAAGCTTTACAGTTGGGAGCAGACAGTCAGTATCATAGGCCTGCGTCTTTGTTTTCCATACGTAAACACGATCGGTTCTTGGAAACAATGTGAAAGTCGATTCATCGGACCACATTACGTGTTTCCACTGCTTATGAGTCCACGCCTTGTGATCCTTGTACCATTGGATACGCCTCTTCGCATTTACTGCTGTAACCAGGGGTTTGGCGATAACTGCCCTGCCATACATTTTCGTTCTATGAAGTTCCCGTCCATTGTTTTCGATAAAACCGGGTTCTGTAGGCCGGAATTGAGTTCAGTGGAGATCTTAAGTGAACGCAGCATTGAACCTCTGGGTTCCATATGCCAGAGAGTTAGTTAGTTTTATAAGTATTTAAAAAGGAATGACAATATAGATAAGGATAAGGAAAGGACTATATACTTGTCTTTGTTTATTTGTTTGTGTTCAATCTAAAATAAAAAAGAAATTAATCTCGTTACTTATAAACACATTCCAAATAGTTATAAAACAGTATATAGTATATAGTATACAAAAGTACTATATATATACTGTATACTATATACTAGTAGTACTATATACTATATACTATATATATAGTAAACAGTATATAGTATCACATGTGTACTAAAAATGATTTTTTTTATTTCTGCGACAAAATAAACACGTGAGAAAAAATGTATGTTCACAGTTTGCTTTAAATGTTTTTTTCTGATGGATAAACGCTCTGTGTGTTTTTTTTATACTTAATCTTCCGTTTCGCAATTTACGTTTCGACTCGATTCCCTGTGGTGATGTTACATGATCCTTAGAATTATTAATATAGCTATATTAATTATTTTAGGGAATCAGTGGTTCATGATAGAATATTAACCTTTCGTGCGTGAGTTTCCTGGTTATATCCCAGTATACATCAAACGGATTTGAGCAAACACTATATACATGGGATTTTTTACCATCTAGTTCATCAATATTATTAACGTCTTCCTTAGTTTCGAAGCATAATCGTTAAACAATTTTTAAAGCAGTAGTCTAATGATAACCAACAAGTGTGGCTGTTTTTTGGAATTCACTGAATGTAGGAGTATCATAACACATCTCAGTAACCACGAAAAATATGGACTTGACACCAACATAATTCATTTTTTATATCTCGATAACCTTCTCCGTTCATGGCGTGGGATCGAACCAGGGGTACCTCACACTAGAGGTGACTGCTGTAGCGACTCAGAAACCTATGGATTTGACACTAAATATCGGTCATTTTGGATTATGTTACATGTCTTGGTATTCCCACCCCTAGTAACTATCCTGGGCCACAACCAAATGTACTGAATGGGATTAAAGTTTCACCATTAATCTCAGCGACCGAGAAAACTATGGATTTGACACTAATATCAGTCATTTTTGAATTATTTTACACGTCGCGATAACCCTACTTTTAGGGGTTGTTCCTTAACTCCTGTGAGGGATAAATTTGAAAGTAAACTTGAACTTGAGTTTTATCATTACTCTCAGCGACCAGAAAAACTACGTATTTGACACTAATATCGACCATTTTTACATGTCTTGGTATTCCCATCTCCAGTTACCACCCTGGTCCACAACCAAATGGACTGAATGCGATTAAAGTTTCACCATTAATCTCAACGATCAAGTAAACTATTTACTTGGCATTAATATCAGTCATTTTTGAATTATTTATTTCTTGATAGCCCCCACTGTTAGGGGTTCTTCCTTAACTTCTGTGGGGATATATTCGAAAGTAAACGTAAACTTGAGTTTTACCATTACTCTCAGCGACCACGAAAACTATGTGTTTGACACTAATATCGATCCTTTTTACATGTCTTGGTCTTCCCACCCCCTAGTGAGCACCCTGATCCACAACCAAATTTACCGAATGCGAATGGAGTTTCATCGTTAATCTCAGCGACCACTCTCGTTCCTCATTTTATTCCACCATCATTCACTTGGAGCATGGTGGCTTAGTGCCAGATCGCGCCGTGTGCTCGTGGGTTTTCTCGGAGCTCACTTATCTATAGTGCTTAGGGTCCATGGTTCGATCTCCGAGCGAGTAAATTTGTGGTGGACAACATCGTATCTGTGAGATTTCCTGATGTACTCTCTCTCGGTCCACATTTTATTCCATCATCATTCACTTGGGGCACGGTGGCTCAGTGGTAGAGTAGTTCACCTCCGGTGCTTAAGGCCCTTGGTTCGATCCCAGCTCGGCGTGTGGACTTTGTAGTGGACAAACACTGTACTAGGGTTTTCTAGGGGTTCTCCCGTTTCCTCCCACTTTCTTTTTCATTCTACCATGGGACTATTGTTCAATATTAAAATAATCATGTTTGGTGGTCCCCAAGCACATACAACAGATAGACAGACAGATAAACAGTTTTGTTTTATTTATATTACATAAGTATAGGGACGATTGTTGGTATGTCAGGTGTCAAAAACAATCACTGCATGTGTGCTGTGGTTTGACCTAGAGCTATCATTTGATATTATCAAAACTTAAACAGATAAACACATATCTTCATTCGTACTATTTTAATATACAACTACAAGTGATACATCTTTTTCGTTCAGCATTCAGCATCTGCTCTATACAAGACTCCAGACATTTTCCCATGACAGCTGTGAACGAATTGAAATGCGAATCATCAACAAACACACACACACACAATTACATAGTCTGTCATCTTATCTTGTCTTTGGTTTTTGAAACTAAACACCTTTTTAACACTGAATTCAATGTACAACGAAGAGAAAGAGCACGAAACAAACATTCACAGCTCATTCAGATTCGCTTATATGTATGTGTGAGTCTCTTTTCGTTAGAATTCATTGTTATTACCAAGTACGAAAAGAGACTGAGAATTAAACTTCATTTCTTAGTCTTTAAGTTCCTTTGTAAATAAACGAAGATATACAGTTTTAATGCTTCAGGACATATTCATGGGACATGTAACTTAAATATTATTATTATTTATTTACTATTATTATTTTTAAGTTCGTTTTCTACTTACTTATTTTAATAAAAACAGCAAGTGAACTCTTAATTGACTTCACCGGAAGACGAGGCACTCCACACATCCAAACTGTATTCACTTTCACTCACAAATACACTTTTCCAACAAGCTTTCATCACACACACACGTGAATACCTTCGACAAAAACATGTCATAACATGAATCGTGGGCTTTATTCTATGGAATTTATGCATAGAGTAATTTTCCCATGTCATTCAGATTGAAAATGTGTCTATCAAACATTAGTAAAACCATTATTCAATTTTGAAACACGTTTTCAAATATTCAGTTACACATTAACCACAATCCATTTCTCGTGTGACCTCAAGGCCATACTAACTTCCAATTCGTTGACATAATTTGATCCTTGGGCTATCTGCAAAAGTGACTTTGAATACTAGTCATAGCAACATCATCGTTTTTTATGGGGATGTGTTTCGAAAAATATCTCATCACGGCTTCAATACAGGCATCATTATCATATATTATAGTTTTCGTTCGTGTAGTTCTTCAAATAACACCTTTCACATGGAACACAAGGTCACTGGAGGGCTTGAATACACGATTTTTCATCCTACGTTGTCAAAACATTTTGAAATGCTATGGGAAGCTTCCATCATTCAATATCTCAGTTTCCGTTCTTAGATTATGTTGAATGGAACCCAAATAACAAACAATTCACTCAAGACTTGGGAAAGTCACATTTCATCTTGTTTACACAGGTATCTAATGCGAATAGGACCAAGGCTAAATTTCGATGCTGCTGCTGTTGCAACAACTTTCACGTGGCACCCAAGGCCGGGCATTTGAATATACGATTTCAGATCCTACATTTTCAAAAAAAATCATGAACTATGATATTCATCTTAGCAACCCAGCGCGAAGGGAACGGTCTCAGGGCGAAATTTTCCCACGGGGGTCCTAACACTTAGCAACACTGTCCAATATATGTTTATGCCTACATACGCATAGTAACAAGCGCCTAGTAACAGCCGCCCAAGGTCAAATTTGCTATCCGGCCTGATTTCTACTTTCGTGACTTTCGTGACCGATAGACACCCTGTGCACAAGGGCAACTTTCTGCAAGCTCCACTCACAGCGTTATGACCACAGCTGCTACGGAAGCCAGTTGACTCTAGAAAGATAAAGAGGAGTGAGCTGAACGTCGGAAATACACGAGCGGTCTTTTGTTTCAATACAGTGACTAGTCTACTTGACCTAATGAACTGGTAGGAATAGAGTTTAACATAGGAATTATGAAGCTTATGAGCACATACAACAAATATTTAAATGAAAGTGGTGTTTAGGTGGAAAAGTGAAGGAAGAGGGCCAGGTATGTGACAAATTTTGTTTTCAATTAATATTGTATATTTTTGTATAACTTAACGATATTTATTTTTGGATGACAATCGTATGACTGGTTTTTCTGTTCTTATACAGGGTGTTTCAAAACAACACCGACATCGTTTGGGAGGTGATTCCTGACACCAAGATAAGACAAAATTATAGACCAACTTGGGTACACAAATGCTTCCTTTGGGAGTTATAGGGTGCCGAAAACATAAAAAATTAACTTTAAAGGTCTATACCTCCAAAATTATGGGACTACCGTAGTCGGGTCAAGACTTCATTTAGGAACTACTATGGCCCTACCCAAATATCCATGTTTCAGAATCCTCGGAACTTCCGCAACAATTTTTATAGAGGTAGGTGTGAGTACTTCAAATTACATGCCCGTAGCCAAACTCTCTATAAATTTGTTGCGTGAGTATCTTAGGATTCTAAAACATGGATTTTTGGATAGCGTACATATTAGTCCGTAAGTGAACCTTGACCCGACTAGGGTAGGTCCCATTGTTTTAGAGCTATGGGCCTTTAAATTTCAATTTTTCATGTTTTCGGCAGCCTGTAACTCCGAAAGAAATCATTTGATAACCCCGGTTGGTCTATACTTTTTGTCTTATGTTGGTGTCAGGAATCACCTCCGAAACGTTGTCGGTGTTGTTTTGAAACTCTCTGTATATTCTTAAAAAAATAAACTAAAAAATCTCCAAATTAGGGAAAAGTCGTGCACCTAAAGGTCGGAAAGTGTATCTTTAACAGTACTTGGACATCGCTTTCTGAGCTCTCTGTATAAGCTACATCGAGAACCTACAAGTAAATTTGTGTTCTGCATGCAGTCGCTAACTAACAAAGAAACCTAAATGTGCAGATAGTGTCTCCTTATTAATTAAATTCTTTCTTCAAATATAATCATTAAAGGAAGGAAACTCTTGTTATTACTGTGAAAGTATTTCCTGTTTTTTTTTCTTTCTTTAGATAAAGTTTCCTTATGCAAATAAACAGGTAAGAAAGCTTCTTCCACTTCAGTTTCTGCAACGTGACATTCTCCTGAGAATATTTCCCTAATTGGATGCATCAGTGACGAAACTTTCTATTTTTTTTTATCAGCTGGGAAATCACGTTTCAATTAGCTTCGTGCTTAATGAAAGCTTGACAAAGTTTGAGAAAATGATGCATGTAAAATTAAATATAACAAATTTTCAAAATATTGTTTAAGTACAAGTTGCAATAAAATAATAAATTGTTGAATTACTTTCTATATGTTTTCTCTCCGCTTTTGAAGAAACGTTGGGAAATGTATGACAAGGATATTTTTAAAATACAATGGGATGTTCAATAAAAAAGTGGACTGGCTATATAGACGATATATGGTTATGAACAGTCGCATCTTGTCACTCATTTTCAGAGAAGGCTTAGGCTCCTCTTAATCAGTTTGAAGGAGAGACTGTGCTGAGATTTTGCGCCTAATATACAGCATTTTTGTTCCCTATTTATATTTCTAATTTAATAATGACTTGTCCATATATAATTTATACAATAATTAAAAATGCATTGAACTCTAATATATATATTTATATACTGAAATCTAAAACAAGCATAATGCGAGAAGTTGCATGTAAGGGCTGAAAAGACTGTCATGAACACGAGAAATGTAGTTGATCGTACGTATTGCTTGTGAGACTCATTGAAGTAGTTGTGGCAACTGTCAGCCTGATCCTATATGGGAACAAATCAAACACTAGTGTTTGGAGCCGAAATGGGCGCATTCCGTGCAGTAAGTCATGAGTACTGTCGAATTGAGAGTACTGTGGCAGAAGGCATCAGAAATATGGCACAAAGACATCATTTAGATACGTTTATTAAGAGTAGTATCATCAGACGCTTGGAACGATGTGTCACACAGAAGCAGCAACACTATCCAACAATATGCCACAAAGCGTCATATTTAGGTTTGTAGAAACATTTTAGCGATACAGGAGACGTCAACTGTATCCAGGTGGGGTATCCCAAGTATGAAAACTCCACAACAGGGCCGATATCTGGCCGTAACTGTGCGTCTCAATCAAACTATACTTGCAAGAAAACTACCAGCAGAGTTTGCAACCGCCTCACGAGTAACAGTCTTCCGCTAAACTGTGTACCGGCGGGAGAATGTTAGTGTTCAGTGTAGCCACGACAGCAAGATGTATTACACCGTGCGTGATCCCACTGATTCCAGTGCACAAAAGGGCCCGTTTACAGTGATTTCGAGAACACCACTAACGAACCACGATGAACAGAACCTCATATTTTTCACGGATGAATATCCGTGATGCAGTTGCCAGAGTGATTCCCATCGCACATGATCGGTTGCAAACAAGGAGCCTGCTTTGATCCCATGAACATTGTGCAAAGGTATCGTTATAATGGTAGTGGCGTACTTATCTGGGCAGGCATAATGGTGTTGGTCGTGCAGACCTGAACATCTTCAATGCATTATCCACCACTATCCAGAAGGACGACTGCCTATCAAGCTGGATTATGACAACCTAGCGACGGTAAAAATCTAACATGTCGAATGACCAGCCTGATATTCCAATCTGAACCCATTTAAACATGCTTCGAAGACACTAATGAGTTATGTTTGAGCCCGACAGCCGCTCTAAAAACACACTGCGAATTCTGCACTTCTCTTGCTGAGAAGTGCAATCAGTTGCTCTAAAAGCTTCTCAAAAATCTAATATTCAGCATGGAACGTTGGTGTCGTCACGTTTGGCTACTCGGGGTGACAATACTTCGTGTTAGCATATTTACGGTGCCGGTAGTGCGTCTCACAGTGTTTCTGTACTAAGTGAATTCTTGCTCATTGTTTGTGTTTGCGTTGTGTGAATCCTTCTGCTATTGTTTTCGCATATATTACCTGTTCCGTGTGAGATATGTGTGATATGGTGGTATAGTGGCTCCTTTTGGTACGATTTATCTATATTGTTCGTGCCCTATGTCCTCGAGCAGTTATTACGTTTAGGTTTTGGGCACCGGTATATATATATATAGGCCTATAAATATAAGTGTTTGTTTCTCTGGTATACAAATCCTCAACTTTTACTTGGTATACTTGGCACAACTATCTAATTAACAGTTGAAGAGGCATCATTTGAGGGGGAAAGAGAGCAATTGAAGAATTTGGGGCAAAAACCC